>NW_020620825.1:9271712-9579979 GCF_003573695.1 Papaver somniferum | reverse complement strand
GGGGGGGTATTAACTAGGGTTTTGGTCTGGCGGTCTACAGCACGTGTGTTCATACACACGAAGAGAATGTGAGCAAGTCGTGCAATCAGTTGGATGAGTTAGCAAAGTAGTGGGTGGAAAATTAACCAAGTCTCCGCACGATAAGCAACCGGTTTTGACATGATTTCCCACTTCCCCACTCTTTGACTCCAGCAACTGTCACACTTCACCGGATCATGGTGTTTACAATTCTGGCAATATAAATAAGTCTCTGAATCATGATTGAAAACAAGACAATATCTCGTTAACAGACAACAAGAGATTAAGAATTCAACATCTGAGAAATTGCTCTCAACAGAGCAAATTCAATCAATCAGAACTTATCTTATTTCTTCACGCAGAATATACAACACACCTACAATCTTTGATCACCATTGATCTCACACATTTCCCAGCTTCCCTCCTACAGATCGAACCATCCTCTCTTGTGACCGAATTGACTCTGGAACATCCATTGTCTTGGTTTAGGCCGGAGTCCTACAGATTGATGTCTCGAACTTAAAGCACTCCCTTCTTGTAGTGCATCTGTGTGTGGTTAAACATTTCGCTCGGTTCAAGGAGTCTCCTCCGCACGGTCGTCTCCTCAATTCCGTAAAAACGAGCAAATCGTTTTTCCCTATCTACATCGCGTTCCTTATGCCTCTAGAACCACGCCGGATTATGCGCACTTGATTCCCTTAGATGATCTCACCCACATACTACGACCCAAAGTCGGAGACTTATAAACAAATCTATCTCCCACGGATAAGTCTATTATGATAGATAAATCTGTCTCCCACAGAAGTACCTATGAAGTTTTGTTCCATCTTTTGATAAATCATGGTGAACAGGAACCAATTGATTATGCGGTGTTATACTCCCGAAAAGCAGCCTAGAAATATCAATCACCTCACAATAACTTAATTATATGGTAGTAGAAAAAGCTATTGCGGAATCACAAAGAATGAGACGAAGAGCTTTGTGATTACTTTTTATATCTTACCTATCGAAGATAAATCTCGAGAAAGTCTTAGAGAAGATAGTACTCAATACGATGGAACAAGTAAGATCAGAACACATAACCACATAGAAAATAGTTGGATCTGGCTTCAGAATCCCAATGAAGTTTTTAAGTCGTTAACCTATAATAGTTTTTGGAAAAGCCTGGGTTAAAGGAGAATCGACTCTAGTCGCAACTAGTATCACACAAGAAGTGTGGGGATTAGGTTTCCCAGTTGCTAGAGTTCTCATTTATATAGCCTTTCAAATCAGGGTTTGCTAAGTTAGCATTCCATACTCGCCGTTAGATGAAAATATGATTTAAGATACAAGCTAAGTTTAGTTGAAACCAAAACAATATCTATCCACCGTTAGATGGTCTTAGCTTGTCACATACAAATGAAATATACTTTCATTTAGATATGGGTAACCGTACCTAAACGTGTATATTGAGTTGGCTCAATAATAGTTAACCAAAGTTAGCCATATGAACACTTTTTTCTAAACCAAATTCATCTAACATATCTAGATCAACTATGATGATCAATCACTAATGAAACATAATCAAATGAATCTATTTTTGTATCATAGAGTTGTTCAATTGTTGATAATCACGTAGAAGTATATATGATCCAATTGAAGCAAAATTGGAATGATTCATAATGTACAAAGTACAAGAATCAGTTCATGAACATTAAGCCACGGGTTGCAAAGATTGCATTCCTTATTTCATAAATTTATTTTTTCGTGAGTATGTAAACATACTAAGCGGATTTTAGAACTTTAACCACTAAGTTTTCAAATGGGTACGCAAACTTTAGTTTCGAACTTTGGCCTTGTCCAACAGTTTGCAAACGGATACGCAAATTGTCGGCCCGGATCTAACTCAGTATAACCTTTCGCATAATGGTATGCAAACTTGGTTTCCGTAATTTAACAGTTAAAACTGTTTGCATGCTGGTATGCAAACTTGGTTTCCGGACCTGTATCATACCAACACAGTTTGTACACTAAGTACGCATATAGTGATGATTTCCAGACATGGGTTTTAGTTCTAAACTCTCATTTCAATCATTGAAACATTCTTAGAAGACCAAAATGGATGTCTCACATAAACCATTAGCTTATAAGAAATTTCCAAGTGATCGAGTGATCAATACGAAACTTTCCAAGTCGACATCAAATGACTATCTCATAAAAATCATGTAAGATGTTTCAAGGAAATTTCCACATGATCATCTTTTGACTTATAATTTAGTTTCCAATTATTTACAACTAAACTCGTCAAGAATAATGATGAATAGCTAAAGAAAAAATCTACCAACACATACTTCGAGAAATTGATAAGCGAGTTATACTCGGCTCGAAATAACAAATGTGTATGATATGAAAGTCTATATCACTATACGAATTTTGTCTCAATAGGAGATATAATAGAATAGACTTATGAGTGATTGATAAGTTTTAGTCTCCACATACCTTTTGTTGATGAAATTCCTCCGAGTTATTAAGTAGATCTTCGTCTTCAGTTGTAAGCGCCATGAAGTCTAAAGCTCCACTACACAATCTATACTAGTCCAAAACTCCTATAAGTAGACTAGAAATCAAGACTAAAGTTTTGATCAACTAAACTTGACAAACAAGCTTGAGATAGAAACGCTTGCGAGTTCGACCGAGCAGTGCTCTAACACTTATCAATATGTATTTTGTTGACAAAATATGTACTGCAAATTTATTTTAAGTTCAACTAATAATGTATGTTTACCTCATACTCAGAAAGATCAATATCCTTTAGGAATTCAATACATATCTTTGTGTGGTTCCATCTAGCAGCTCTTGGTACATAAATTCCTTCAGGTTTTGTCACTATATTTTTTGGCTCCACCAAATGGGTATGCTCCGCAAACCAAGGCTGTAAGTATTGATATGTAGTGTTAGAATGGACCATGAAATACTTATATGTAGTGGAACACGCAAAACAAAAGAGTTTAACATAAAGAAAATCTTACCAACAAATAACCAACATAACCAGTAGTGTCTTCTACGCTTTCCTCGTTTTCATTCAGCTCTCACTCTAAGTAAGAATGGAGTAGGTCAGGCCATGAAATATTCTTTGTTGTTAGAGCATAGCTCGGTTGAACCCACCAAGCGTTGGTATGTCAAGTTTGTTTGTCATATTTTAGTGAACCAAAACTCATTTAAGAGTCGCTTGATTAAATGTACTAGAGTCAACTTCGTATAGGTTAGCTTGAAAGTATTAGGATACGAGACATTACAAGTATTTCCAAGACTTGAAGAAGTGAATAAGTAAGGAGCTACAACCATAACATCATCCTTCCACTTGAGGTTAGTGATATTTGACTTGAACTGTTTCATTCCCATACGTATCTTTCAAGTCGTGCATACTGAAAACAAAACTGCGAAGCATGAACACTCTAGATAGACATAGTATTAAGGAATACAATATGAGGTTTATTGTTTAACCATTAAACTTTGAAGATAAGACATCGAAACAATCGTTTAAATGATATTGTGATTATGTATGGGTATGAGGTGAGGATTCCATCCTAGGAAACAATGTTTTACATGTGTTTTAAGGAAGTAAGTTCACGAACTTGTTTTGTGAATCGAAAAGGAAATCGCCAGGCGTTATTGGGATTGTTCTTCATTGCATATCTTATGAACGACCAATATGTGTGATTAGTATAACCGCTCAAGACTTGTTTGTGTTCTTGGTAAAACTATTCACATGAGGCATGACTTATGTATTGGCATGACTTTTATTAGTGAAACCGATCTTAAGTAATCACCTGTGAGGTATGATTGAGTTTGTGTTTTATTGAGCCGAATCTAGGTAAAGGGGAACCGATCCTATGAAGAGGTGTAGTACATCACAAAGGGGAATCGATCCTTGTATGAGGTGCAGCAAGGTTTATAGCAGAAAGGGGAACCGATCCTATGGACATGTGCAACACGTTTTTAGGAAAAGGGGAACCGATCCTATTGACATGTGCAACACATATAAGTTAAGTACCATATATATGTGGGGAACCGATCCTAGTACCTAGTCAACCAAAGTTTGGAAAGCTAGTGTGACTATGCACAATACTCACATGGAGGTACAACCGAAACTTGTTTTGGTAGAACCATTAAACCCATGATTTGTGATTGAGTGTTTCTTAATCAATCACATAGTTCTTGAAAGTCAGATGAACCAATTCTAAACTTGTTTGGAAGTGTGGTAAATCGGTTTCAAGTGTGTAAGTATGAAAGAGGACTTACAAAGTAAGGATGTCGACACACTTTGAATACGTGCAGTAATGCGTATCTTTTATTATTCAAAGATATTCCTTAACAACTAAAAGGAAGAAAATCCCAGGATCGAAACTAAATAAGTTAAGAATCTTTTAATTAAGGTTTTTAATTTTATATATGGAAAATAAGAATTAGTAATGTGCATTTACTAGTTTAAGATTTTCCAAGGAGATTTACGGTCAGTATTTTGGACAGAGAATTTCCAGGAATTATGAAAACCGAATTTGGAAATTATATTGCATATCTTGAGAATATTTTCGGTTTTGGAAATTCCTTGGTGTCCAAACTTACTTTTCTATAAATACTTGAAGTTTGTATTTCTAGCAAACTAATCCTTCGTGACAGCAAACTTCCTCGATTGTGTTGTTACTGGTGAAGCCGCCTATTCGGAGAGGATATTAACCTAATTAGGCGAAATCTCTTACGGCCGCTCAGTTTAAAGTATTCTTTGGGATTGAGAAGCTCTGTTAGTACCGTTGGTGGGAAACAAGATAATTGCGGTTTATCTTTTGTTTTCAATTGATTTGATTGACTAACGGTGGTTGAACTTTGATTTCACCTAGTTTGTTTATGATTGAGAATCTTCTCTTCTGATATAAGATTCACTCAAACTAGTTCGAAGTTTCGACAGGGATCTTTAGACTGTTGTTAGTGCTAAAGACGATCTTGTGATAATCCATTGTTAACAGATTCCGTTTTGTGTGTGATTGATCACAAGAGATTCAAGTAGTTGTGTGCAAGTGTTTATTGAAGATTTAAGAAGATTTGAAGACAAAGAAGAGATATAATATTTATGACTTGGGTTTAAAAATCTTTGGCGTGCACAATACTTGTTTCGGTAAAAAGAAGATCCAACTATAATCGGTTTATCCCTGTAATAGATTAGATTGATTAGTTGAGTAGATCGGCATCAATAAAATTCTTTGTGATTAAAAGTATTGATTGCAAAGTCTTACGATTACCTTTGGTAATTGAACATAAGATGGATCTAAGGACCTGACGAAGGAGTTTATGTTAAGATAAACAGAAGAGCCTTTGTCCAACTCATATCACTTGGTTGAAGAGAGTTGATACCAAACAGATTTGTCGTTCCTTTACTGTTTGGAATATGAACCAAAGAAATCGTTCCAAGTACGTGACTTATTTATAAGTTGGAGGTGTGGGAATACAAACGAAACTAGGTGAACTATAGGTTTAGTTGCTTGGTATCAACTATACGAAGTTGGTGTATTTTATATAGCGGCTTAATCCTGAGAGTATTCAATTTTGGACAAGGTCCCGGGGTTTTTCTATATTTGCGGTTTCCTCGTTAACAAAATCTTGCTGTGTCATTTACTTTTATTTTCCGCCATCATAATTGTTTTATTGTAATTAAAGTAAATTACACAAACGTTAATTCCTATTTACTTGATAAGCAATCATATTGTGTTTGGTTAAGTCCGAACCTTTTTATCAAGTAAACATACTTCGTTGTTGTGTTGTCTCGATCTCGTATCCATAGACGATCACACGAAGTGTGAACCGATTAGTTCTATTGTCTCGACTCAGTCCATAGACAATCACTTTCAGAGAAATGACTTATAGGAAGGAAAAGTTTTAGCTTGAGGTATATTTGGGTAACCTCGCCTTTTCAATTGGTATCAGAGCAGCAGACACAAAAAGATCTAACAATCTGTGTGTGGTGCGATCCATCCTATAAGAATTTGAATCAAATGAATGATTCAATTAATGTTTTAACGATTTTAGATGGTCTGAAAGAAGACTCTGAAGAATATCCGTCTGCTCTTGTTAAAATGTTAGATAAAAGGATTGAACAGAACCATTCATATACCGATGATATCAGTAATATGATGATTGATAGAAAACTGGTGAAAAACACTGAAGAGTCTAAATCAAGAGATTCTCAAGAATGCTCAATTCTTTCATCCAGACATCTTAAACAGTCTAATAAGAGTCGGACCAGGAACCTCTTTCAAAAGGGATGAAGTTGTTTAAATCAGAAGATTTTTTTTTGCAAAATGTCTGATTAACCGTGTTAAGAAACTTTTTAAGAACTTAACAAACCATCCTGAATCTGGTGAAGATTGTCTTGGAGCTTCTGCACTTAAAACAACCTCACCATTCCAATGGTTTCTGGATAGTGGATGTAGTAGACATATGACAGGTGATCTTTCTTGGTTCATAAAAACAGAAGACTATAAAGGAGGATCTGTGACCTTTGGAGATGGAAGCAGCTGTCTTATTAGCAAAAAGGGCACTATCAAACTTCCAGGTATTCCGAAATTCATGATGCTGTTTATGTTAAAGGAATGAAAGCTAATCTTCTATCTGTCAGTGAAATTTGTGATAAAGGTCAGAAAGTTATCTTCAATAGGAAAGGTTGTGATATTGAAGATAAGTTCGGAAAAGTAATTTTTCGAGGACGAAGAAGTATGAATAATTGTTATCTCCTTGATATACAATCCAATTTATACTGTAACTTGACTAAGGTTGAGTCAACTCATTTGTGGCATGAACGCTTTGGTCATATCAACTACCGAATGCTGGGTAAGCTCATTAATCGTGAACTTGTCAAAGGCGTTCTAAAAATTAACACTAAAGTAGAAGGTATCTGTGGTGCATGCCAAAAGGGTAAGCAAGGAAAAATTCCACACAAACTTTCTCGGGATATAGCCACTCGTGCTCCTCTCGATCTTATTCATATGGATCTATTCGGTCGAATCCAACAAGCATCTGTTGGAGGAAATAAGTATGCTTTAGTGATGGTAGACGATTATACACGGTTCACTTGGGTTGCTTTTCTGAAGCACAAAAATGACACTCTTGAGGAGTTCAAAATCAATGTGAATAGAATTCAAAATGAACAAGGTCGCAAGCTTAAGAAGATAAGAAGCGATCGTGGTAAAGAATTCAAGGATACGAATGTATATGAATGTAAGTCATCAATTATCTGCTCCTATTACACCTCGGGCAAATGGAATAGCTGAGAGAAAGAATATAAATATTCAAGAAATGGCAAGAGTAATGCTTCATAATAAAAACCTACCATTAACCTTATGGGGGAAGCTGTATTTACAGCATGTTATCTTATAAACAGAGTCTATTTAAGATCAAAAACTGTAAATACCCCATAAGAATTATGGTATGGAAGAAAACCTAATGTAATTTATTTAAGGGTTTTCGGAAGAAAATGCTATACTCTCAAAAACAGAGAACATTGAGGAAATTTTGATTCCAAAAGTGATGAATGAATTTTTCTTGGGTATGCTTCTGACAGTCGTTCCTTCAGGGTATACAATATCAGAACCAAAGTCATGATGGAATCAATTAATGTGGTCATTGATGACATTAGCAATTTTTTCCAAGACAATCACACTGCAGCAAAGCTTCCTCCCTCTGAAACTGTTATTAAAGAAAACAGACTGAAGTCGAACCATATGTTGTTCCTTTAATTAGTGACACCGATGATAAAGATGATCATGAAAGTATTGTTGAACAACCCGCAATGATACTGAAAATATTGTTTAAAAACCTGTTAAATGGGTACATCAAAGACACTCGTCTAAAGACATCATTGGAGATGCCAATGCTAGAGTTATGAGTCGAAGAGAACTTCAGAATGTCTGTCACTATTTATGTTTTCTTTCTTCAATAGAGCCCAAAAATGTTGAGGAAGCACTCAGTGAACCTGCATGGGTAAACTCAATGCGCGCAGAACTCAATCAGTTTAAAAGACAAGAAGTATGGGAACTTGTTCCTAAGCCACCAGGAGTAAACATCGTTGGAACAAAGTGGATCTACAAGAACAAATCAGACGAATTCAGAACGATTGTCAGAAATAAAGCTAGGCTCGTTGCTTAAGGATATTCTCAAATATAAGGTATTGGTTTTGATGAAACTTTGCTCTTGTTTCTCGTTTATAATCAATAAGACTATTACTTGCCTATGCTTGTTATCTTAAGATAAAACTTTTTCAAATAGATATTAAATCCTGCATTTCTGAATGGGGATTTAAAAGAAGAAGTTTTTGTTGCTCAACCTAAAGGATTTGAAGATCCATTATTCCCAAATTATGTTTTTAAACTTAAGAAAGCCTTGTATGGCCTAAAACAAGCTCCAAGAGCTTAGTATGATAAACTTACTTCTTTCTTACTCTAAAAGGGGTTCTCTAGAGGTGGTGCTGATAAGACACTTTTCACCAAGGGGAGTGGAAAAAATGTTCTTGTAGCACAAATATATGTAGATGACATCATCTATGGGTCCACCTCAAAGGCTCTAACAGATGAATTTTTGAACCTTATGAGTGGAGAATTCGAAATGAGTAATGTTGGAGAATTATCATATTTTCTCGGTTTGCAAATACAACAACAAAATGACATAAAAATATGCAAGGAATTTAGTTAAAAAATTTGAACTAAAAGATGCACAACCTATGGAAACTCCAATGCCAACTACTGGAAAACTTCAGTCAAATCCAGAAGAAAAATCAGTTGATCAGAAACTATACAGATCTATGATAGGAAGCTTTCTATATCTAACTGCAACAAGACCAGCCTTTAGTGTGGAATGTTGTGCTAGATTTCAAGCATACCCTAGAGTATCACATCTCAAAGCTGTAAAACGAATCATTAGATAGTTAAAGGTACAGTAGATTATGGTCTTTCATACTCTATGGATACAAGAAACAGTCTTGTTGCCTATTCTGATGCTGATTGGGCAGGATGTGTAGAAGATCGAAAAAGCACCTCTGGTGGTTCATTCTATGTTGGTCAAAATCTTGTAGCTTGGCACAGCAAGAAACAGAATTCACATTCTTTGCCAACTTGTGAAGCAGAATACATTGCTGCTGGTACATGTTGTACCCAACTATTGCGGATGAAACAAATGCTCATTGAATATGGAATAAATATTTCAACTATGAACATACTGCGTGATAATTCAAGTGCTATTCGATTGACTAAAAAACCAATTGAACATTCTCATACTAAACACATGGATATCGGATATCACTTTATTAGAGAATTATATGAGAATGGTATTATCAAATTGGAGTATGTTCCATCTGAGCGTCAGTTAGCTGATATTCTCACCAAACCCTTAGATGGAGCAACATTCGAAAATCTAAGGAAATCCATAGGGATTGTCAAGGTACATTAGTACCTTGTGCGTCCGGTTTTTCAACTTTTGCCTGCAATGGTTAAAAACCGGTTTTCAACCTTTTCGATTTTATATTGATTGGTTCACTAGGGAAGAGGACATTGGTGCTTGAAACGTTTATCTAACGAAAGAGGAAAAGCACAGACTAAGGGGGAGTAACATATCATATGAATTGGTATAACAAAGACGTGCAGATTGAAAATCTACCTATCTTACCTTTAGGGGGAGTATTATCTTTGTTATTATAATGTCAATAACGACATTCTTAAGGATTGAATGTATGCAGGTTATGTGATGTTGAATTCGGGAATCAAGCGCATGTGTAATGAATTCTTGTAATTTATTTATCCATATGATGTAAGAGTTTTGTCACTAAAATTGACAAAGTGGGAGATTATTAGAGCATAGCTCGGTTTGAACCCACCAAGCGTTGGTATGTCAAGTTTGGTTGTCATATTTTAGTGAATCAAAACTCATTTAAGAGTCGCTTGATTAAATGTACTAGAGTCAACTTCGTATAAGTTAGCTTGAAAGTATTAGGATATGAGACATTACAAGTATTGCGAAGACTTGAAGAAGTGAAGAATTAAGGAGATACAACCACAACATCATCCTTCAACTTGAGGTTAGTGATATTTGACTTGAACTGTTTCATTCCCTAACGTATCTTTCAAGTCGTGCATACTGAAAACAAAACTGCGAAGCATGAACACTCTAGATAGACATAGTATTAAGGAATACAATACGAGGTTTATTGCTTAACCATTAAACTTTGTAGATAAGACATCGACATAATCGTTTAAATGCTATTGTGATTATGTATGGATATGAGGTGAGGATTTCATCCTAGGAAACAATGTTTTACATGTGTTTTAAGGAAGTAAGTTCACGAACTTGTTTTGTGAATCGAAAAGGAAATCGCCATGCGTTATTGGGACTGTTCTTCATTGCATATCTTATGAACGACCAATATGTGTGATTAATATAACCGCTCATGACTTTTTTGTGTTCTTGGTAAAACTATTCATATGAGGTCAGACTTATGTATTGGTATGACTTTTATTAGTGAAACCGATCTTAAGTAATCACCTGTGAGGTATGATCGAGTTTGTGATTTATTGAACCGAATCTGGGTAAAGTACAACCGATCCTATGAAGAGGTGTAGTACATCACAAAGGGGAATCGATCTTTGTATGAGGTGCATCAAGGTTTATAGCAGAAAGGGGAACCGATCCTATGGACATGTGCAACACGTTTTTAGGCAAAGGGGAACCGATCCTATGGGCATGTGCAACACATATAAGTTAGATACCATATATATGTGAGGAACCGATCCTAGTACCTAGTCAACCAAAGTTTGGAAAGCTAGTGTGGCTACGCACAATACTCACATGGAGGTAGAACCGAAACTTGTTTTGGTAGAACCATTAAACCCATGATTTGTGATTGAGTGTTTCTTAATCAATCATATAGTTCTTGAAAGTCAGATGAACCAATTCTAAACTTGTTTGTAAGTGTGGTAAATCGGTTTCAAGTGTATAAGTATGAAAGAGGACTTACAAAGTAAGGATGTCGACACACTTTGAACACGTGCATATCTTTTATTGTTCAAAGATATTCCTTAACAACTAAAAGGAAGAAAATCCCAGGATCGAAATTAAATAAGTTAAGAATTTTTTAGTTAAGGTTTTCAATTTTATATATGAAAAATAAGAATTAATAATGTGCATTTACTAGTTAAAGATTTTCCAAGGAGATTTTCGGTCAGTATTTTGGACATAGCATTTCTAAGAATTATGAAAACCGAATTTGGAAATTATATTGCATATCTTGAGAATATTTTCGGTTTTGGAAATTCCTTGGTGTCTAAACTTTCTTGTCTATAAATACTTGAAGTTTGCATTTCTAGCAAACTAATCCTTCGTGACAGCAAACTTCCTCGGTTGTGTTGTTACTGGTGAAGCCGCCTATTCAGAGAGGAGAGTAACCTAATTAGGAGAAATCTCTTACGGCTGCTCATTTTAAAGTCTTCTTTGGGATTGAGAATCTCTATTAGTAACATTGGTGGGAAACTAGATGATTGCGGTTTATCTTTTGTTTTCGATTGATTTGATTGACTAACGATGGTTGAACTTTGATTGCACCTAGTTTGTTTATGCTTGAGAATATTCTCTTTTAATATAAGATTCACTCAAACTAGTTTGAAGTTTCGACAGGGATCTTTAGACTGTTGTTAGTGCTAAAGACGATCTTGTGGTAATCCATTGTTAACAGACTCCGTTCTGTGTGTGATTGATCACAAGAGATTCAAGTAGTTGTGTGCAGGTGTTTATTGAAGATCTAAGAAGATTTGAAGACAAAGAAGATATAGAATATTTCTGACTTGGGTTTATAAATCTTTGGTGTGCACAATACTTGTTTCGGTAAAAATAGGATCAAACTATAATCGGTATCCTTGTGATATATTAGATTGATTAGTTGAGTAGATCGACATCAATACAATTCTCTGTGATTAAAAGTATTGATTGCAAAATCTTACGATTACCTTTAGTAATTGAACATAAGATAGATCTAAGGGCCTGACGAAGGAGTTTATGTTAAGATAAACAGAAGAGCCTTTGTCCAACTCATATTACTTGGTTGAAGAGAGTTGATACCAAACAGATTTGCTGTTCTTTTACTGTTTGGAATACGAACCAAAGGAATTGTTCCAAGTACGTGACTTATTTATAAGTTGGAGGCGTGGGAATAGAAACTGAACTAGGTGAACTATATGTTTAATTGCTTGGTTACAACTATACGAAGTTGGTTTATTTTGTATAGCGGCTTAATCCTGAGAGTATTCAATTCTGGACAAGGTCACCGAGTTTTTATGCATTAACGGTTTCCTCGTTAACAAAATCTTGCTGCTTCATTTCCTTTTTATTTTCCGCATTATAATTGTTTTATTACAATCAAAGTAAATTACACAAACGTTAATTCCTATTTACTTGATAAGCAATCCTATTGTGTTTGGTTAAGTACGAACCTTTTTATCAAGTAAACATACTTCGTTGTTGTATTGTATCGATATCGTATCCATAGACGATCACACGAAGTGTGAACCGATTAGTTGTATTGTACCGACTCAGTCCATAGACAATATTTTTCGGAGAAAGGATTTATATGAAGGAAAAGTTTTAGCTTGAGGTATATTTGGGTACCCTCACCTTTTCATTTGCTTTTTCAAGATCATCAGCGAAACCAGTGTATTTTTCAGTCAAAGAGTTTGCATCTTTTGTTGCGAAAAAAAATGAAGTGCACATATATAAGCAGATAAGCCTAACAAGATCTTTGGCATCTTCCTCATCTTCCTCAGATTCTTGATCATCTTCCTCACCCACCCTTTGCAGAGAATCTTTACCAACTTTTACGTTAATTGGTGT
Organism: Papaver somniferum; assembly: GCF_003573695.1. Classification (NCBI taxonomy): domain Eukaryota; kingdom Viridiplantae; phylum Streptophyta; class Magnoliopsida; order Ranunculales; family Papaveraceae; genus Papaver; species Papaver somniferum. Next base: position 9,567,064 of record NW_020620825.1, on the reverse strand, counting down.
TCTTTTCATGATTTTCAAGATTGCGTCTTCAATCATTGGCCTAGTCACCTTTTTACCATTCTCGAGTACTTCAGGAAAAGTCCTTTGAAAGAATGCAGTTTTACGCCATCCACTTTTTAATGTCAGTTTTAAATTTTGATATTCCCTATTCGGCATTCTTGGCACCCCATAAGTGATTCCCATTTCTTCTGGTGTGGTTGACAGATCATACTTCTCGCCGTGCCTTACAATTTTAAATGTAAGCTTGTCTGGATATCGACCTCTCTTGTAACAACGTAATATTTTGGTGACTGCTTCTTCATTCTTCAACCAATGTTCTAAATCAAAACTTGTGTACCAGAACATTAGGAACAGGTTCCCGTACGATGCTTCAATGATCGGATGTAACTGCAAGACATTCAATGTAAGGTTTTATGTCTTCTTAATCCTCTTCACGAGCCCATATAATCCCCTGAAACCGGATCGGTATAAACTCCTTGGTTTTCCAGCTACTTTCTTACGCTTTTTACCTGCATAATAACAAGGATCTAAAACCATTACATGACATTTTCAATATGCACCTGGTACATATTTTCCATCACTAAAGTATTGAACATATCAATATGTAGTTACAATATCTAGTACATATTGAATATATTTGTGGTAATTACTCGAGCTAAATATTAATATGTACTGATGCTTTTTAATCATAAAATAGAGAACAATAGCTAAGAAATGTACCTTCTTTCAGAGGTACATTTGCTTTCTTCCTCTTTGATTTTGGTGAAGGAGTATCAACTTTTCTCACCCTTCTTGATTTTGGTGAAGGATTAGCAGCTTTCAGGACAATTTCTTTCTTCCGCTTTGCTTTTGGTGAAGGGGTATAACTTTTCTCGCCTTTTTTGCTTTTGGTGAAGGAGTTGTTGCTGCTGTTTTTTGTTTGTTTTTGTTTTTGCTGTTGGTGCATTAAAAGTGTAAGTATTTGATAGTGGAATACTACACACATGCACAAGTTACCTACAAAGTGACATGAATATATACTACATATCAATATGTATAGTGTCTACTGATATGTAGTATCAGTAGACACTATACATATTGCTACTTGACAAAAGTAACACAATGCATCACTACATATTCATAAACAAACACAACAATTCATATTCACTACATATCAATATGAATATGTATCACCATTTACGGGGGTCGATGGGGAAGTGCCCCTCGTTAATAAGAATTACTAACTTGTAAAAAACATAACAAAATTATTAATTCACTACATATTCATAAAAACACAACAATGCAAAATATCACTACATATTGATATGTGATTCACCAATATTTCATAACAAACACACCAATGCAAAAAATCAGAACATATTGATATGTATCAACATTAAGAATTAAGAATTATTAATAGAGAACTTTCAAGTAATATTGATATGTAATTCAAGTAACAAAACAATGATATGATATGTATCACTACATATTCATATCAAACACAACAAAACATAACAAATTTTCCACATGCAAAAGAATTTCCACATTTTGCAAATCTACCAACACTACATATTGGTATGTAGTCAAATATTTTGAATAGATGTTTACCTTTTTTCAAGGGTACATTTCCTTTTGCTTCTGTTGAAGGAGTATCGTCGTTTTCATTTGTTTTTGTTGGTGAAGGGGTAACATATTCAATATATTTTGTCATACTTCTTGTTGTTGGTGAATTTGCAGCGGGTTTTTCTTTTGTTTGTTGTTGTTGGTGAATCGACAACAGTTTTCTTTCTGGTTTTTACTGGTGGAGGAGTTTCTTCTACAATTACTTCTCTAATTGTTCGTGTTAGAGCACTGCTCGGTCGAACTCGCATGCGTTGCTATCTCAAGCATATTTGTCAATATTAGTGATCAAAACTATAAGTCTTGATTTATAGCCTATTTATAGATATCTTGGACTAGGACATAGTTTGTGTAGTTGAGCTTAGACATCACGGTGCTTATCACTTGAAGATGAAGAACTACTAAGGAGAGCTTGTGGAACTTCATCGATAAAAGGTATGTGGAGACTTAAACTCATCTATCACTTGGAAAGTCTATTTCTACTTTATCTCCTATATTGAGACATAAGTCGTGTTACGGTATAGTTTTCTCTATACACATTTGAGATTTCGAGCTGAGAATATCTTGCTTACATATTTCTCGAAATATGTGTTGGTAAGCTTTCGCTTCGACCAAGTTCATATGATATCATGAGAAAATTGCCGAGTAACATCTTACATGGTTTGTGTGATACAATCATTTGGTGTAAGACTTGGAATGTTTCGATAATGATTATTTCAATATCTTGAAAATTGCTTTGATGCTAATAGTGTGTGAAAACGGCTATTGTCATTATAGAAGAATGTTTCAATGATTGAAATAAAAAGTTTAGAATCTTGTAACCATATTTGGATATAAGCATAGTGTGTTCGCACATTAGTGTATAAGTCCAAAACAGGGAGCCTAAAGTATGCATACTTGTGTGTCTACAAAAAATAGTGTGTGAAAACGGCTATTGTCATTATAGAAGAATGTTTCAATAATTGAAATAAAGAGTTTAGAATCTCGTAACCATCTTTGGATATAAGCATAGTGTGTTCGCACATTAGTGTATAAGTCCAAAATCGGGAGCCTAAAGTATGCATACTTGTGTGTATACAAAAAGGTTGTAGGAGACTGGGTAAGTATGCGTACCCGTACACATACTGGCGGAAGTTCATGTCCGTGAGTTTCTGCTGAGTTTGAAAACCAAAACCAAACTCATCCGGTTACCTAAAGTACGCGTACCCGTACGCATACTGGCGGGAAGTTCACGTCCGTGAATTTCTGCTGAGTTTGAAAACTAAAACAAACTCAAATCTGGTTGCTTAAGTACGCATACCCATACGCATACTTAAGTGGTTACTTTCTAAAATCGGTTGTATATGAACCTAAAACATTTATCAATAAGGAATGCAATCTTTGCAAACCGTATCTATACTGTTCATGTATAAATCCATGAGAATATAACAATTGAACAACTCTTTAACTAGATCATTTGAGTCATTTGAACTAGTTATGGTTAAGATGAATAAGGTTGATATGAGAGTAATCATATGGCTAACCTCGGTTAACTATTTGTTAACCAACATGGTGTACACATTTGGGTACGGTTACATAAACCTAAATGAGGGTACATTTCATTTGTGTGTAACAATCTAAGTTCGATCTAACGGTTGAAAGACATTAGCTTGGTCGAATCGGGTTTTTCATCTAATGGTGAATATTGAATGCTTTGTTACCAAGGTAACTTGGATTGCAAACCATGATTTGAAAACTATATAAAGGAGAACTCTAGCAACTGGGAAACCTAATCCCCACACCTCTTGTGTGTTACTAGTTGCATAACTAGAGCCGATTCTCCTTTAACCTTAGGTTTCTTCTCGAGACCCTGTAGGTTAACGACTTGATGACTTCATTGGGATTGTGAAGCCAGGCCCAACTATTCTCTTTGTAGTTGCGTGATATGATCTTGTTGTGTCTATCGTGATTGAGTGCAATTGTAAAATTGGCTTGAGATTTATATCTCCGATAGGCAAGATAGAAAAGTAATCACGAACACCTTCGTCTCATCGTTTGTGATTCCACAATAACTTGTTTCGCTAGTCGATTAAGTTTATTGTGAGGTGATTGATAATACTAGGATGTTCTTCGGGAATATAAGTCCGATTTATCAATTGGTTCATGTTCACCTTGATTTATCAAAAGACGGAACAAAAACTCTTGGGTATTTGTGTGGGAGACAACTTTACTCAATCCTATAGACTTTTCTGTTTGAGACAGATTTGTTTATCAAGTCTCCGACTTTGGGTCGTAGCAACTCTTAGTTGTGGGCGAGATCAGCTAAGGGAATCAAGTGCGTAGTATCCTGCTGGGATCAGAGGCATAAGGAGCGTAACTGTACCCTGAATCAGTGTGAGATTGATTAGGGTTCAACTACAATCCAGTCCGAAGTTAATTGGTAGTAGGCTAGTGTCTGTAGCGGCTTAATACAGTGTGGTGTTCAATCTGGACTAGGTCCCGAGTTTTTCTGCATTTGCGGTTTCCTCGTTAACAAAATTCCGGTGTCTGTGTTATTTCTTTTCCGCATTATGTTTTGTTATATAATTGAAATATCACAGGTCGTGCTTTAAGATCAATCAATTAGAATATCCAACTTGGGTTGTTGATTTACATTGATTGACACTTGAACATTGGTCTTTGGTACCGTTCAAGTTACTCCTCTTATACTCAATCGGGGTCGCAGATTTCTATTTGCTGATTGCAGATTGAATTAAGAGTTAGAGATATTAAACTCTTTGATATACTTTATTCTAGATTGAGTCTGACTGTCTAGTTGATTCTCTAAAAAGTGTATTGGAGTAAGTCCTCTCAGATTGCCAAACGAATTGTTGGGTGTGGTTAGACCCCCGCATTTTCAGTTCATTTAATCTCCCTTTTGGTAACCATTTTCTCAGATTGATAATTACTGGAACGTTTAAGGTTGCTGAAAATGGAATTAGGGTTTGCTAAAGAAGATTGATTGGAGTTTAGTGATGATTAAGCATGGATTTAGGTTGATTTTTGCCATTGGTGTTGTTGATTGAGAAGAAGGAAAGTTTTCGTCTATAGATGAAAACAACGAAGAAGAAGAAGAAGAATTCGTCTGAAAAATAAAGAAGAAGAACGAGGAATGCCTGTCCACACGTGAGTAGTAAAGTACTTTTAATTTTTAAAATGTTTCTTGGACCTCCGATTATTTCTTTTCGCCGCTGGACTACAGATTAATCCGGGTTGGGTTTCGTGGACTAAACACCAAATTTCTCCCATGTTTGTTGGTAGTTAGGGTTTGATTTCACTAGATTTTTTTTTCATGCTGTTCTGTTTAACATAGAAAACCCTGTTACGCAATTGATGATTTATTTTTAGGGTTCTGTCGATTTAACTGTTCGATTTGATGATAAAAATCTGATTCTGAAGAGTTAAGACTCAATTTGAAGTCTTATCTATTGTTCTTACTTTTCAATTTGAAGTTAATGTTAACTGTTTACTGTGATAATTGTTCTTATGGGTGAAAAATGATTGACTGATGTGTTCTTACTTGTTTGAGTCTGTGGATTTTGTAGGTTGAGTATTTTCAGTGATGCAAATTTGGCGAAGTCTTCAAGCTGGTAAGCGTTTAATTCATTTAACCTTTTTTTTTTATAATATGTCCTGCATATTAAAATCATATCTACAGGTTCATTCTTATGATGTTTTAGTGCTGAAATCTGCAGGTTCATTCATTTGACAAGAGCATCTACGAGCAAAATATATTTTCTCTAATTCTCCTTCACATCTTTTGGTTCTCATTTCACTTTCATTATTTTCTACTTAAATAATCTCAAGAAGAGAATGGATTGTGCTTTCAAATCCAATTTTTTTTGGCAACCACCCTCCGTATTCATTCAGCTGAAACTGCCTTCTACAAAAAGTAAGGGTCTTTCTTTCCTTTTGAACTATGGTTTTAAGTTTTTCTAATCAATTTTCTTACCGATTCTATATTGAAATTGTTGATTGATAATATGCAATTCTCAGTGGAATTTTAACCATTTGCAGTAGGGTTTTCTCTCCTAACCTTTCAATTGATGTCTACTTTGATTCAATGTTCTGTTCATGCATAACATCATTTTCAGTTTTACCTTTCTTGAAAATCAATGCTCTGATTATTACGGATGGTTTCTTAACCTTGGGTTTGATATGTTTTGCTCATAAACTTCCTCCAAAGTACCATGCTCTTTAACAATTTTGCACAAAGCAATTTAGTTTGAAATTGTATAATTTCTGTATTTAAGTCTTACATATTAAATTGCATGTGATTTTGAATGGATTAACTGTTTTTGTGAAGACTAAAAAGGTTCTGCAGATATCCAAGTTTTGTTTCCAATTATAAATCTAAGTCAATTTTCAAACCAGAGCGTATTACCTGTTTGTTAAAATGACCCTAGGAGCTACGTACTTTAAACTGTACTGATAGTCAAAAATGATTAAAATTTCTTTATTTGATCTTCCCTTATTTTATTCTTTCCACTATAACTCAAGTACTAGCTAGTATATTGCCTTCTTACATAACCATTTTGAAATGTTTACAATTTATATCTGCACTTCACGTAGTAGCTGGAATTATTTAATTTAGCATTATCTACTTGCCACTTTGAGGTATCGGTTGAACTCCATTTTCACTGATTTTTTTTTTGTAAACTTAAAGCTATTTCATTGCACTTTGGTTGTTAATCTTATATCCATTTCGCTCCTTTGTGTTTTTGGCTGTCCCTTCCCAGCATTATCTACGACTATCTTGGATCGATGAATTTAATTATGTTTATGAGAACTAACCGAGTACTTACCATTCTTTTTTTCTGTGAAAGGATTGTCCATAAACCAATTTCACTATATGAATCATCAAATTTGTTTGTAAAAACTCAGTGTAGAAGAGCAAGAAAGCACCTTCTTGTGTGAATGTCCTTAACTGATTCCTTTATGTTTGGATACATGACTTTCTAATGCATTGGGATTTCTTTTTATTTCAGTATACAATAGCCTTGGGATTTCTTTTTATTTACCTTGACACTTCCGTTATTCTAAAATTCAGTTAGCACTTACGAAAGAAGAACTTAGGTCTATTAAAGTAGTATAGGAGCATTTCATGCACTCCCAATGAACCGAATATGCTTTAGCCTTTAGGGATACAAAGTTATAGTATAGTGATCTAGTCCATTGATCTGTTTCAACTTGTCTTTGGAGTGAGTATTATGTTTTTGAGAATGTGTTTACCGTTTCCTCCTGTATGTGTACATGCGTGTAGATGAAAACTAGATCCAAAAAGCCTGATAATCAAATCCCTTTAGAACCTTTTCCTATGATATTTTTATTTAAGGGTTGTATTTACTTATTTTTGGAGTAGGTTGCAAAGACCGTGGAAATCGTAAAGGCAAAGGGTGGAAAAGTAACGAGGGAAGCTGGTCCTGTCAAAGGTGGCAGTACTTTAATTGCATTTATCGAAGATCCAGATGGTTACAAGTTTGAGCTTCTAGGGAGGGGACCGACACCAGAGCCCCTGTGTCAAGCAATGCTTCGTGTAGGTGATCTTGACCGTGCCATAAATTACTATGAGAACGTAAGGTTTGTTCGTTAAGGACATGCTACCACTTTGCAGTTATGGTTTGTACTCAAGTAGATATTCTGTTGCCCTTTTTTGCATTGTCTAAAAATAGTTACGTTATTCCCCCCAGATCTGCAGGCTTTTGGCATGGAGCTACTCAGGAAAAGAGATAATCCAGAGTACAAGGTAACTAGAGATTCTGATCTATCTACTTAGGAAAAGAGATAATACATGCTTTTAAAATGATTAATTCATGTATCGTCTTCTTTCCTTACTGATCAGTACTTTCAGTGTGACCAAAAGATGTTAAAATATTATTTCTGCTTGCCTTCTAGGTTCTCTAACGTGTTTAGGGTGGCATAAAATTACCTTATACATGTTCATGTTTAGATGCATTTCAGCATGATAATTTAGAACAGTAATATGCTAATCCTGATGATTTTGAAGCTATTAACCAAGTTTGCATTTGTTCATCATCAGCTAACTTGTCTTCTTAGGTTTCTCTCTTGTTTAAGATTGATTGTTCTTTCTTTCTGTCTTTCTGTAACTTAGATTTACACTTAATTCATTCATTGTATACGTCAGGTAGGTGCTACATGGTGTTCTATTCACATCATTATTGGACTGATATTCTGTTTTTCTGATGATTTCAGTATACAATAGCCATGATGGGATACGGTCCTGAAGATTGCCGGCTTCTTATCTCTGGCAAGGTATGTCAGACCCCTGCCCTTATGCTGTTTTTCATTTGAATTAATCACTTTGCAATTTGGTATCAGATCTAAAGGTCCTGTATATATTAATTACTTACATACAGTTAACTAGATGACGATCAAACTCTTTTCAGGTCTATGATGTGACAGAATTCAGGGACGATCATCTCGGAGATGATAAAGTCTTGCTAACAGCAGCTGGTAATTAGTAAGTGTATTATTCTTATAATCTTAGTTATCCCAGCAGCAGGAAAATTAGGATACGCTAGTTTAACTTTAGCCATTACTCTTACAGTGTCTTAGTTATTAGTAAGTGTGTTACAGTCAACATTTACATGACATTTTTTTCTTGGCTCTCAATGTAACATGAGGTTGATGAAGTTTTACAGCTTGTTATGGAAAGGACCGAGAGCTAGAAAAAAGAAGCAGAATTATTCATTTTCAACCTATTTTCTCCAAAGGGGTCGAGTCCATTTCACAGAGTGATGCTGGTACACCACTCATTTGGGTTGCTGGTCATGGAAAACCTCCTGCTTATTGATAATTTCCACCACAAGCAACAACAACTGGGTTTAGTAGGATCAACATACTTGTAGATATGTGGCCGTTGATGGATGGGCAGGTACTTCATGTATTTTGTCTTTTAGCTTTCATTTTTCTACTGAAAACAAAATGTTAGACTTCCTTAAACATTTGTAACATTCCATTGGTATAATATGGAGTGTATAGACATTATCCAAATGAAATTTTTTGTTGTCTCATAATTCTTGTAATGTTTTTCTAAAAGTGTTGTGTATGAATCAGAGGGTTATGGGGTAGTTGCAGGATAAAATAGAATGGGGAATATTTGACCAGGTCAATAAAGACTTAACTTTCTTTTTTTTTGTTGCTGCAAATATTTAGCAGCTGAAATCTTTTGCGAAATTTTTAAGGCTATTTTTTTGGGTCAGTCTTCGTTGATTCAGTCAAGATTTAGCAACTAATAGTAAAAAATTGGCAACCTCTAAGGGGCTGCTGCTAAATTCAAGCTGTCAAAAACAGTTGCGACTTGAAATTCGCAATAGCTATATTTCCGTTGTCAAAATTCGCGTCGCCCCAGTGCAGTTGCGATCCCAATTTACAACAGCGGAGCCAGTTGCTAAAGTCCATTTTTGGTACAGTGATAATATAGGGTGATACGAATCCAAAATAAAGAAGAAATTCGAGAAACACGCTACCAAATCTTGTCCAGCAAAGTTCGTAGGTAAAGAAAAATCTTCCCGCCAAAATAATCTTCAAATGGGGAAGAAGGAAGGCGCCCCCATCCATCTGCTGGGTCCCTTTAGCATTGGGGTGTAAATAGTATTATGTGGAGTGCAAGTAGTAAAATTCATAGGGTTCCTTTATCAAATGAGAGGTGCCTTTAGCAGTTTCTCCCGGGGTGCAAATACCATTTTTTGAGGCAATTTTTCTACACATATTTATTTCTCAGAAAACACTTACAAACAAAAACCATAATAATGAGCACTAACAATTAAAGAGAACTGATAGAAATCTGACACAAAAATGCGTCTATCATTTGCGTTCTTACAAAAATCTGTAAATTGACTTGAAGAATCGATGAAGATCATCATCAACATTAAATCTAAGCATTTAATCATCAGAAATGATCTTACATGTAAGTTTCACCTATCATCCCCAACTTTTCAATTTTGAGGTAAGACTTTGGAAAAATGATTTTGCGACTTCGAATCTTTTAAAACTCTGATTCCAACTCGATTTCTTAATCAAAGCTTTGAATAAATTGAATATCTTTAATCATCTAATCTTGATCTCTCTTTTGAGATTAAAATTTATAAAAAAATCTAGCGAAAAATATTATAGAGTTTTTAACTGAAATTTTATAAATCTCCATACTTTTTATCGTGATCAAAATTTTATGATCAGATTTGAATTCATAAGAAATTAATCTTTGCTACCTATACAATCGGTTTGAATTTCGTGAAGCTTTGATTTTCTAGATATTTTTCTTCTTGATACTCTTTTTTCTTTCAATTTGAGTCTAAATTATTTGTTAGCACTAAAATCAACCGAAAAATGGTTGCATAACCTATTATGCAGCTACAAAATATAGTGCACAACCTCTCATGCAGTCGAGAAAATGACTGCATCATGTGTTGTTCATCCTTTCATTTCTTGAAATGTTACTATTTAGGTTTATACCGCGTTTTAGTGGTTGCATAACCAAATCAGTGGATGCGTAAACCAAAATATGGTTGCACAATGTGTTATGCATCCTTTGTGGTGGCTGCATAATGTGGCAGGCATCATTTTTTTTTCTTTTGTTAATTTTTTTTGTTAAAATGTTATTTTTAGGTCTACATATGCATAAAACATAATTAACATGGTTGGATAATTTGTTATGCATCCTTTGTGGTGTCTGCATAATGTGTTATCTATCCTTTGTAGTGGTTGCATAATGATTATAACTATCTAGTTTACGAAATTTATGCCTAACATAACTATCACCTCTGATTATTTCGTAAAAAAATTAAATTTGATATTGTTGTTTGTATTCGTTGCGTAGATCTCTTTAAAAGCTTTCCGACGAGATGAAATTTGCAAAATTTCAAGACATGGTTTTCTAGATATGTTATATTCTATTTTGCTTGCGAATTATACCCTACAAAAATAGGATGCATATCGAGTTATGTAGACACTTTAATGAGAAGAGAAAAAATCCGAATTTCTTCGTACACAAGTAGAAATATTAAAGGTATCTATGTCTTGTTACTCTCTTTTCATAATTTTAAATAATTACTGGTTTCACAAACCTGGCCAAATTGGGGTATACCCAGATTTAAATGGACCTAGTTCCCTTACTAAGGGGAGGCCAAATATGGGTGAGTTTACTTTAATACCCTTGAATTAATTAACCATATTACTTAATCAGACAACCATAAAATTAAAAACCTAAAAAACTCTTAATCTTCTCTTCTTCTTCTTCATCTAGATCTTCCATCAAACTCGGAAAAAAAAAAAATCTCTGCAAATCGTCCAATTTGATTTTCCTGAAAAAATGGTTGATTCCAAACGATCAAGTAGCAATACAGATTCAACAGGACATATCAAACGATCCAAATCAGAGAAAAAAGGTAAGGGAAAAGTAGGAACTAGTGAAATCAGTAAACCCGAAAATCCAAATCCCTGAGAATGTTGAAAAGCACCCTCCACCGGCGAAAAGAAGACTGTAAGTGATATCTAAACTCAAACCCATTATTGTGTTGTGTGTTTTGATTGTTATATTAGGTTAGAAATCGAAAATGATGATTTTTAGGATTTTTAGTCTGCATGTTTAAAGAAAAAAGGATGCCGGCCTTAGGATGTAAGTGGTAGTCGGAAGGGTCGTAACATGAATATCATGTCGAATTTTGATAACTGCCATGGCGACTGTGAAACATTAACCTGGGCCGCATGGTAATCAATAACCAACCCTGCCGACTTTTCTCTAGTCGGCATCTTCTTAGACTTGTACCGTCACGATTTTATGTCACATAAACTTGATTTTCCTGAGTTAATAGTCGGCATCTTTCTTGAATAGGACCTTACCGACTGTGTGTTAGTCGGCGTGGTAGATGAATACAACCCTGCCGACTAAGTATAGGTCGGCAATGTTTATATTATCGACCATGCCAACTGTGTGACTATAACCATGTTTCAATGTGTAAAATTTTCATATCTTTTATTTGTGTATTTTTTAGGTTCCCAGAGGAAAACATAGAAGATATCCCTTGTCTTGTTAACAATGCAGCATAGCTATTAGAATGTATTGACAAGATTTATCCTTCTTCAGAAGATCCTAGTGATAAAACTGAAGAGAATTTCCCTATAAGAAAGTTACTTCTGATGGGTAAGAAAGATCCTGAAGAATTTCTAAGGTTTATGAACATTCCTAGCAATCCCCTCAACTATGAAGAATGCACATCATCATAGGAGGAAGAAGAGGGGCTTGATCCAAGAACTTTTTTCAAGGCATCTGACTTTTCTGGAGTGAACCTCTATTACAATGAGGCTGGTGACTACATAGGTCCAGTGAAAGGAAAAGCAAAAGCTGATGCTGGTGAAGAAAGGTTATTCTTGTCATCCCTCTTGAACTTACTAAGGAGCTTTCTTGGTTTAATTCCCCAACTTGTTCTTACTTGTTCGAACTCGTGCTGTTTCAATTACTTGGAAACTTGAGAGTGCCCAACAAGACTTTCCGGATCTTTATGGTTATGCAAACCAACATCAACTTTATTCATTCTCCACATGTTATCAGTGTCTTTGTTCCTCCAAAAAATAATCTTGAATGGGCATCCACACTTCTTTGACTTCGTCTTGTACACCCTAGTCGTCTTCTTATCATACACACAACCCTTTCTCTTGTGACTTGCGTCTGGCGACCCACTACACTCGCAAACCATTTCAAACCGCGTATCTCTTTGTTGGATGTTTTTCACTAGAACGCACAACTTCACTTTTGCTTTCTCAACAACCCAATTGACCGCGTCGTCTTTTTCTTTCCATTCCAAATCATTAGCATAATGTGTGGAAGTATCATGACCCCTAACACTGTGAGCTTGAGGCTGATCCGTCATCAGTAACAATGCATTCTACAAAACATCACAAGTTAGTTGATATGTACTACAATAGTCGGCAAGGTCGATATATAAAACAACAATGACCAAAGCACAGCCGGCAATGTCGAAGACTAAAACAGTGCCGACCAAACTATAGTCTGCAGGGTCGACGTAACCGCAACAATGCCGGCTTAATCATGTTCCAAATCACGTCTCCTGAGGTGCAAAAATCTTATAGTCGGCGAGGTTCATATTTTCGACCTTGCCGACTAAACACTACTCATGAAAAGTCGTGGCATTTGGTAATAAAAACCTTGCCGACGCTTTTAGTTGGCAGGGTCGATAATCGTCGACCTTGCTGATACTGTGCAGCAAAAGTGGAAAAAAAATCGATCATTTGCATGGAAAAATCACAATCTTCACCATGTAAGTTTTCTACCTGATTACTCGCAGCTCTCTTTTTTTCTTCTGGGTCATTGGATTCTACGTTTAGCTCAAGGCATTCATCACTTCCATATCCATCTTGGGTTTGAGGAAAATAAAAGTGAGGATCATGCATATAATACATTTGATCATGATTATGTAGATCATCATACAAGTACTCATTTGTAGGAGAAAAATTAGAAGACTCCCCCATTTCAAAATCAGGATTAGAATCACTCATTTCACTCATATCACAAATTTCTCAAAAACCCTAACTTTCCCCCCAAAACTTCCTCTACTACTTCATACTTTTTCTTACTCTCAATTATTTCCAAATCCACTAATATAAATCAACTAACTAATTTAACTAATTTAATCATATCAATTAAATTAGTGTTAATCATTGTAGGAGTAATTTAGCCATTTAGAAAATACATGGTTAGGAGATGGCTTGTTTTACTTCAAAATGATCTAGGTTTTGTCTCATTATGTACTCCAATTAATCTGGGTATACCCCAATTAGGCCAGCTTCACAAATCAATAAAATATTTTGGGCTTATAAATAAGAAAGACATTTTTTCGGGGGCCTTCATGACACCTGCTTTTAGTACAGGTGGGGTATTCAGAGGTAGGAATTACCTATAGGTACTAGTTTGGTGATACTAGTTAGTGGCAGGTCCACCCATTAAAGCTCAGTAATCAGAGGTCCATAATTAAAAGAAAACATAAAAATGGACCAATTTTTTTTATTCCTGGTCCTATACACGTGTGGCTTTAGGCATGTGAAATATGAAAATACCAAAAATAACCTTTCCTATTTAAAGACTTATAAGCACGAGATAAACATTTCACGTTTCATATTCGTTTTCTCTTTCCTCTCACTGCTATGCGATCAGATTTATGGTCTTCTTCAATATCTCTTGCTTCTACCAAATCAGATGAAAATTTCTTTGTTGCAATGTTTATATTAGGGTTTTCACGATCTAATTGTGGTTGTATTTGATTTCGTCTTTTATCTCCGTGTCTAATTTGTTGATTATTTTACTAGATCTAGATGAATAATCAGATTGTTTGTTCATTTCGTTATTAGATCTGATTATACCAGTTCCATTTTTGTTGGTTTTAGATTTATTTCAGTTTGTTGTTGTGTATGAACCAGCAGTACGTATATCCCGTACTGACAAAAACCTAGTTTACTTTTAAGAAGAAGAAGAACAAGATGGTGCATCATTATGATTTACGAGGAGAATATTTGTTTTCTGTTTCCAGGTATGCTTTCTAATCATCTTGTTTGATTATTTTGTTCGGTTTTTCTTCTTTTGATTTGTTTTTTTTATTGTATTATGATAATCAAATCGATTTGATTGACGCTTTTATGGTTTTTAGGTTTGTTACAGTTGTTTTTCGTGTATGAATTAACAGTACATATATGGCGTACTGATACAAAACTCTTCTGATTTTGTTTTATTCGAAGTTTTTCCAATTTTTTTGGTTCGATCCATGAGTATGTATGTATAATACTGAAGTTTTGTCACCTTTTTTTTGTCTTATCCGTCAGTACATATACGAAATACTGTAATATCTATTTCGATCCTCTTATTTTTCATAGATCAGTTACCTATTCTTGTCATCCAGTTGATTTGTAGTTCATGAATCTTCAGTACATTTATCACATACTGATAGGAAGTGCTATTTGGTTGTGTTTTTGCTCCTTTTTTAGTCTTATCCGTCAGTACATATACGAAATACTGTAGTATCTGTTTCGATCCTCTTATTTTTTATATATCCGTCACCTATTCTTGTATGCAATTGAGTTTTTGCCACGTTTTTGACATGCAGTTCAACTTTTAGTTGATGAATCCGCAGTACGTATATGTCAAACTGATATAAACTTCTTCTGATTCTGTTTTATTCAGAGTTTTGTCACTTTTTTTTGGTTTGATCCATGAGTACGTATGTGAAATACTGAAATATGTGCTTTGATTTTTGATTCGGTTATATTCATGGATTCATCATTTCTTGACATGTAATTGAGTTTTTAGTTTATGAATCTGCAATATGTATATATATGACGTAGTGATAGAAACTTCTTTTGATTCTGTTTTATTCTGCCAATTGGTTGAGGTTAATGCACATTCTTTATTCAGTAAATGGTTCTCTGAAAGTGGTAAATTGGTATGTACATTTGCTCTTCAACTGCTTCACTGAACTTCCAATTAAATGTAAAGAAATCATAGTCTTTTGAAATTCAATCTTTGTTCAAATTGTTTTAATCAGGTTGCGAAACTTTTTCAAAAAATCCAAGAGATGGTAGAGGAAGATAACATCCTGGTATTTGTTTTGATTGGTGAGAATATCTTCATCCATCCACATTATTGTACTTTCTGCTAGGTTCTTGCACAAACTCTTTTGCTAACTTATTTTGACAATATGTAGTAACAACCTTTCTTTTGCTTTGTAGATGAAGTTGAAAGCTTAGCTGCTGCTCGAAATGCTGCTTTGTCTGGATCCGAACCTTCTGACTCGATTAAGGTATCATAACTTCTCTGAACTGGGAACACAAAGTAATCTGATGCACTTTATAGCCATGTAACGTAAGTTGTATTATATTCAGGTTGTGAATGCTTTACTTACTCGGATGGATAAATTAAAATCCTCGCCTAACGTCATCATCCTAACAACTTCAAATATTACAGCTGCAATAGGTACGCCTGCAATGAATCAGTACATTCTTTTTATTAACTATAGATGCTGCCAAAAGTTTCATTTTTCCTGCCAGGAAAGACTTTAATTTCTGGAGTTGCCCGTATGTAGCATTTAAGAATCCTTTTATCGTGAGACCCAGCCAGTTTTTTCGAGATCTGGAATAGAAATCTGTGTTCTATACGCATCTTTGTTAAAGGTGGAATCTATAGACTGACTATGGTTTAGATTCCAGATATTGCGTTTGTCGATAGGGCAGATATTAAGGCCTATGTGGGGCCTCCAACCCTTCAAGAAAGGTATGAGATACTAAGGTCGTGCATCCAGGAACTGATTCGAACTAAAATTTTGACAGATCAACAGGTAATGTTTCCTTTTCCTCATTCACCTAATTGTTGATAAGCGTGACTTCAGAATTTCTAGATTATTCGGAGAGACACTGTGGTTCAGTCTGCCAAAGGTCCACTTACTAGCTTGTGTTGATCCATGTTTCTGTTATTCTAGGAACCACTCATTCTTCCAAGTTTTGCAAGTGTAAGAGAGAAACTGAATGCACCCAGCATACACGAGAGTCTGGGTCCACTTGAATTGGCTAAGCAATTGCTGGAAGCCTCAGAAATTTGTGAGGTCAGAGATCAACAAATAATTCTTAAAATCCATATGATGAGTAACTAATCCAAATTTGATTACCTAATAATACTTAAATGATTTTGGATTCTTTGTTATTTCAGGGATTAAGTGGAAGAGCATTAAGTGGAAGAGCATTAAGATATATACTCAAATTTGTAAACAGTGTAATAGATATGTACTCAGATTTGTAAACAGTGTAGCAGATATGTACTCAAATTTGTGGTCATTTCCATGTTTTAATTAAATTTGGACCTCCAGATAAAATAAAATCCCGATTCGGTATAAACAGTGTTGCAGATATGTTCTTCTGACCGTTTCAGCGGTTTTAATACGGGAAACAAAACCGTAAGAATGTGTTGCATTCTTCACACGTGTTTAGCTCTAGGGTAATGTGGTCATTTTGCTTGTTTCAAATAATTATGGACCTAGTGATAAGTCTAAAATCCGATTGGACCCTAATATAACTAACTTATTGGGCCTAGGACCAACCAACAAATTTTCCTATTCAGAGATATATATCCTATTCACCAACCAAGCCCGTTGGATAGATACTAGTCATCTTTCTGACTTCCACTTTAGATTCCGTCCTCCTCGCATCTTTCTGACTTCCACTTTCCGCCATGTGTTTCCCATTTACAGCCCTTACGGTCTATGTACCAACGGCTCGAATTTAATAGACTTACCCAGGGCCAGGGGTAGGATTCTCTGCATCTTCGATAGTTGGAAATTTTGAATCTAATTATCGACGAAAATGCTTTGTGCACCAGAGTTACCCCCACTTTTCCCCACAGTCACAAACACACGTTAAAACCCA
Source organism: Papaver somniferum (assembly GCF_003573695.1). Taxonomy (NCBI): domain Eukaryota; kingdom Viridiplantae; phylum Streptophyta; class Magnoliopsida; order Ranunculales; family Papaveraceae; genus Papaver; species Papaver somniferum. Next base: position 9,550,006 of record NW_020620825.1, on the reverse strand, counting down.
CCCCCTATTTTTTCCCGGGCCCCACCCTTCTCAAAACAATGGTCCAAAACGGCGACACCTATTGGGGGAGTGATATGGGGTATCTTTGTGGGGTCTGTAGCCTAGTTAGCAATTCGGGATTCGTCAAACGTACGGAACGGTAAACGTACGAGTATTATACGGTTTTGTAAAATCCAGATTCGGTCCAAAATTCGGTTAACGGGACGTGATTCATCAGTAATTCGAAACGGCATACGTACGTGTATAATTCGATTTATAAATGTGAGTTCGGCTCTGAAAATTCGGTATCTATATATAACAAATAATTTGTATTTATAAGGTTATAGACCAATTTTAATGCATATGTGTGAGTTATTTAAAGAAAAAATAAACTTAATATGATGATATTAATAATATACACAACATTAGTTATCTAAGAGGACGTCGTATGGTGGTTTAGATGCTTGGTTAGTGAGTTTGAGATCTCTTTCACCTTCACCTTCAAATCTCTTCAGTCGTTTTTGTTTCATAAAAATTACAAAACGTCTAATATTGGTCGTGTATGTTCGGGAGGCAGTAAAGCCCAAAAAGTGGAGTCTTTGAAAAGTAAAAGCTAAAGAATTTATGGCGAATTAAGCGGACGTATCATTCGGGATACGTAAAATTCGTGAACGATTCGCAAATAATCCGGGAATGCCACAAAATACGCGACTTGGGTTCGGAGTTGCAAACGTACGCGAATAAGACGGTAAAATTCGTGATACGGAAAAATTCGTGAATGATTCGCGAATCATTCGCGAACTTACTAACTAGGGTCCGTAGCACCTTCGAATTATCGATACACTTGTGTGACATGTCCGTATGTTTTTACCTGACTAATAGTTAATTCAGAAGCAATAATTCTAAGTTTTTTTGGACAAGATTTTGAGCCATTGTCGCTGTCAAATTAAGACATCAAAAACTATACTGTTTCCGTTTCAAAAAAGTAGGCTGATTTTATGTATAAATTACATTTGAAACCGGCCTATTATTTTAGAACAGACGAAGTATCCAAATAATTTCAAAAAAGATAACATTGTACGAACATGTATGCGGAAGATCTATAAAAGAGTTATCGGCATCACACTTCGACTGGATACATATGGTGAGATAGCTTGTTCTTATGGTCTGGGTTTCGACCATCTTTCGGATTGTTGAAAATAAACCCTTGACATCAATTCCTTATTTACAAGTCAAATCTTAAGAAATGTTAGCCTTTCATTCTTCTTCTCCGTTTTTCTTTTTCTTTCCCCTTTTGGATAAGTATAACTTCTTTCTTCGCATGTCTAAAATGAGAAAGTCTGGACCATGACTTCAACATGAATATTGGAATAAATTTTGTGCGCCCGATGAGCCAAAAAAACCACATGCATATATCATAATTCATGTCATTCTGTCACTTGGGAGAAACAGATTTTTACGTGTTAGCTCAAAATAATTCCACACTTAATGCATCGAAAATAATCACAACGTGGATAAGATGTATGCCTTAACTTTTTTAGTAAATAAGGGATTTTACCTTTTTTAACTGGACACCGGTGAGAGCATGATGATAGATAGGGCTGCACAACGGGTAGGGTGGGTAGGATATGGCCTATACCCGCCACCCTACCCGTTTACCGGCGGTTAAGAAAATCTTTACCCGCCACCCTACCCGTCAAATAATGGATAGGGTAGGATACGGTTAAAAAACTGGCGGGTAGGGTAGGGTTGGCGGGTAGGAGTAGGGTATATGCACTTCTAGGTAGGGTGGGTAGGATATGGCCTATACCCGCCACCCTACCCGTTTACTGGCGGTTAAGAAAACCTTTACCCGCCACCCTACCCGCCAAATAGTGGATAGGATAAGATACGGTTAAAAAACTGGCGGGTAGAATAGGGTTGACGGATATGGGTAGGGTATGTGCACCTCTAATGATAGATACTAAACACATCATTAATTTATCTGGGAAGCACAATCGGATCTCAAACTTACCAGTGCAAGCGCAACTAGGTGAAGCATTCAAGCGACACAATCTCGAAAATGCTTCTTAAACACCGAACTCAAACAGTTTACGCTTTACACCCAAGTTCTAACACAAAATTGGTTAAAAAGACCAAAATCAACAATTCCTGGGTGAAAAGGACATTTAGATTTTGATACTGTTTAAATGGACAAAAATGTAAAAATAGCCAGGATGTAATCAGTTTCATCCTACCCATTTTTAAATATTTTTTGTTATTTTTAATTTACATCAGGATGCATCCAGTTTCATTCTTGCTATTTTTTAAGTTTAAGTCAGGATGATACCAGTTTCATTTTTGCTATTTTTTTGGTGTCCATTTCACCCATAATAAGTTTTACTCGTCCATTTGAACCATGTTCTAAAAATATTTGGATAAATGACCCATTTTCCGAATTTCTAATGGCTGCTAATAAGATCCTAATTTACTGAGATGAGTATTAAAATCCATATAAGGTATAAATATATTTATCTTACTAGTATTCTGCACGTGCATATGCACGTGCAAGCGTGATAGGGTCCACCACTTTTTCGAGTTAATACCTTACAGAAACCCGTAGTAAAAGAGTGGGTATTCTCAAAAGCTCGGGAAGATAATTTTCAAAGAAACTAAATTACTAATATACCCTTAAGTTATTTATTTCTCATCATTTATATTGGCATGGACTAAGGACAATATAATCCAAATGAAAATTACAGCTTCAAAACACTGTCCATCTACAGTGCCTAAGGGTGTTCCCTCTATAATAGTAATAGATATAGGTTTCGATAGCTTCACCAGTAAACATGTGTCCTTATTGATAACTGTTGATGGTGGATTTTCGACAAAGGTCAAAATCGTAAAATCATGATACTGCATGTTTCTGACCCGACTTCAGGAACGCATGTGATGATTCATATTTTACGATCCGTGAATCGTTTCACGATCTCTGATCGAGTTCCCTCTCAGAGCCATGATGAATATGTTTCTCGAAATGCCTCCCACCAGCTGAGCGTTCGATGCTACGCATTTCATCATGCCCTCTATGTAGAATAACACGATTGGGCGGTCCTCCTACATAATTGTTTGTTGAGGGGGCTTAACGCCTTCAGGACGTCGGCGATACTCGTTGTTCCCTGACTAAATAGAGAGACCCCCCTCTACACAGAGGAACGATTGGGCGGTCCTCCTACATAATTGTTTGTTAAGAGGGCTTAACACCTTCAGCACGTCGGTGACACTCGCTGTTTTCAGACTATGTAGAGAGACTGTGTATAGATTCGGACGACTCTCCTACATAATTGTTTTTTGAGGGGGATAAACGCCTTCAGGACGTCAACAACGCTGCACGTTGTTCCCTGACTATGCACCTTTCAGAACGAGTATGATGCTTCAACTGTCTCATATCTCGATTGTACGATAAATTAATTCTACCGTGACGTTCATCCACTGAATTCGTAGAAAATAATCTATTTTATCTCATTACTCCGTTCCATGGCTGATCCCCGGCTCGTTCCATGGATTAGTAATAGATGACCAATTTATCTCATTACTCCATTCCCTGAATCCCCGTCTGGATTTCATGGATTAGTAATAGATGCACAATTTATAATTATCACTCCATTTCATGAATCATTCTCCGCTGAATTTCATGAATTAGTAATAATTACTCAACAATCGGGCATCTGGACTATCACCGAGTAAGCCCCAATAAAATGGTGCAAGTGTATTCAACAATGATGCACGAACGAGCACTCAAATGCGCAAACGAGCATTCAGAAATATGGACAAACGAGGAATCCTACATAAAATAGGAGAGAGAAAATAATATTAAAAATAAAAATAAAAGAGGCGCCTAGGGGACCGGGCCCACTGGCCGGTCGGTCATGTCGCCGCGGCCGGTCCCCCACGCTTTTTCCCTTTATTTTTCTTATTTTCTTATTTTCATGAACTCATGAAAAATCCTTCATTCAAGCAACTTTCCTTGTTTGAGCAAAACTCACGGTTTCTCCATATTTTCACGGTTTCATGAAAAATAATAAAATAGGGAAAGGTGTTGCCGGACCGGGTTACCTACTCGACCGACCATGCTCTAACCGTGGACGGTCCCACACCTTGCAATCCCTTGTTTTCACAATTATTATTTCCCTAATTTGATGAAACTCCTCCGTTTGAACAAAAATCATGGTTTCTTCATATTTTCTCAAATATTGCTCAAACCATGAAAAAGCCAAAGAGTCAAATGGTCACATGACCGACTAGGCTACTCACGCCAAATAATAAAATATTATTATTCTCAAGATATTGATCAAACAAGCAAAGTCCTACTTGCTCATTCGAGCAAAAATCAATTTCAGTCAAAGATCTAACTCTTTTGAAAATCCAAGATATTGCTCAAACGCACATCAAAAAGTATCAAAACTCTCAGGACTGAGACACATACATAATGATGACACGGGCATGCTTCCTTGAACGACCAAGGCCGTCCCTAAGGCTTGCAAGGAGCCGGTCCTACACATTCTTGTAATTTTGACCTAATTTGCTCAATTGCTCATATTGGGTTCAAAATTTTTCCAACCAACTTGGAATTTGCTCAAACGACCATCACATCACTAAGGGACGGTTCAATGCTCCCTTGGCCGGTCCCTCACTTCTCCATAATTAGGTTTTATCACCTAATGCTCAGACGAGCACTATTCTAATAAATGGTCAACACCAGCACTTGATCATTCTTTCACCAACCGTTCAACTAAGGACTCTGGTGCACGCTCACTCGAGCACTTGGGCATAAAATGGTCTTCCATCATCCCATGTGGTCGGTCCATCCTTCACTCAGTGACCTATTTTTCTGCAATTCATCAATTGACAAACAATTGATCAAAAATTATGGTTTAGAACAAACGCTCCACAAATCATCATTTTGAGCAAGTTCAAACACTAATAAACTTATGCTGATCCAGTAACCAACATCTGGATTAATTATATAATATTTGGTAGTCTACCAATATTTTAATTAATATTTTATTGGGTCGCGTTACCAATAAATAATTCGTCGAATTGAGCAATAATTGCTCAGTTGGTCGAATATTGATCCAACTATCAATATTCAGTAATTTATCAAATTGAGCAATACTTGCTCAATTGCTCGAATATTGATCCAACTACCAATATTCAGTAATTCGTCGAACTGAGAAATACTTTCTCAGTTGCTCGAATATTGATCCAACTACCAATATTCAGTAATTCGTCGAATTGAGCAATACTTGCTCAGTTTCTCGAATATTTATCCAACTATCAATATCAGTAATATTCGTCGAATTGAGCAATACTTTCTCAGTTGCTCGAATATTGATCCAACTATCGATATTCAGTAATTCGTCGAATTGAGCAATACTTGCTCAGTTGCTCAAATATTGATCCAACTATCAATATTCAATAATTCGTCGAATTGAGCAATACTTGCTCAGTTTCTTGAATATTGATCTAACTATCAATATTCAGCCAAATATTACTCAATATTCGATAATTCGTCAAATTTACAATATTTGCTCAGATGAGCAATATCAACATTGTTTATTCCATGAATCACTGATCATTCGTCCATGCTCAATTCAACAAAACCTAGACCCACACTCTAATCTAGTCAACGACTGACTAATCAAATACACGTCTGCTTTGCAGACTCCACGTTCGTGAGATATCAATCACGTCACATGGGGGATATTAATTAGGGTTTAGTCTGGCGGCCTACAGCATGTATGTTCATCCACAATGAGAAATGTGAATAAGTCGTGCAAGCGGTTGAAGGAGTTAGCAAAGTAGTGGGTGGACGGTTAACCTGGTCTCCACACGACCTGGAATTGGTTTCACCACGATATCCCACTTTCCCACTCTTTCACTCAAGAAATCGTCACACTTACAACATAAATAAGTCCAAAATCGATGACTGAAAACAACAATCGTCTACACACAAGTCTTTTCGATCAAACTTATTTACACATATTTGCAGAAACCTTCAGCACATCCACAATCCTTATCACCATTGATCCCACAATTCTCAGCTTCCCTCCTACAGATCAACCCATCTCCCTTTTTATGACCGAATTGACTCTGGAACGTCCATTGACTTGGTTTAGGCCGGAGTCCTACAGATTGATCTCTCGAACTCAAAGCACTCCCGTGTAGTTCATCTGTGTGAGGCTAAGAAGTTTCTTCAGTTGAGGAGTCTCGCCCGAACCGCCGTCTCTTCACTTTCCTAAAAAACCAGCAAATCGTTTTTCCCCATCAACAGATTGGCGACCACAGTGGGAGATCATTCTCTCGGTTGCAATCTCACATTTTAGCAAGATGGCTGGTCTTAGGTCTGGGTTAGTTACAAATGCAAATGACGCTGGCACTAGCAACAATAACAATGATAGTATTCCAGAAGCCATTCCTGCTTCCAACAATGGTGGTGATACTACTCCTCCTCAAACCAACATTGGAAATCATCCTCTCTTCGGCCGGCATCCCAAGGAAGTCAGAGAAAATCCGCCCACCATAGCTGATCTCATGAAGGTTCGAGAAGTTCTCTCCAAAAATCAAACTGATATGGCCACTACTCAGAAGGAACTATGCCATTATCTTAAAACTCTCACCCACAAAATCTCAGAGAAAACTAAGCAAGGGTCGGAGAAAGGAAAAGCCAAAGAAGCAGACCCTGAAATTTCACCAATCCATATGGTGGATGATGATAAATCCTGCAAAGATGCAGAAAATCCACCGGAGAAGGAGTATGCAGGTTTCATCACTCGTGAGGATCTGGAGCGCTTCATGGAGGCTCGAGGAAAAGACAAGGCACCATCTGTCTATCGTCATCAACCGCCATATCTTGCTGCTACACAAAGGATCCCTCTCCCGAAAGGTTATACTTCTCCGACGTTCACATTTTATAACAGAACAGGGAACACTCAAGAACACGTTTCTCGATTCATGGAGGCACTAGGAGAGCACGAACACAACCATGTCGTCCGTCTGAAAGAACTCTCTAAATCTCTGAACGACCGAGCATACACCTGGTATAATAACATTGCACCTGGGAGCATCGCTAGTTGGGAGAAATGGTTAATGCCTTCTACAGGAAATACTTTTTTGTCTCTGAGCAGGTTACTCTTTCTGACTTAGGAAGAATGACTCATAAGAACACCGAACATCCGAACGACTATGTGAAGAGGTTCAGAATTCAAGCTTTGTATTTCCATGACCCTAATGTCACCGAGTAACAATTGTTGGACTTGTGCATCAACTGGAAAATCTCTGGTTCCATACCTTTTCAGAACTTCATGAGCCGGCTAAGCGATCGGTAATTACTTCTCCAGCTATACTGGAAAGAACAAAAATCGTCAAAACCGAGGAGCTGCAAGACACTCGAAGCAGCACCAAACGCCTAATCAATAAACAGAACAATGTTCAACCTTCCATGAATGTTGCTAAAGGAAGCAAAAGGAAAGCTGAGGCGCAGCAGCATAAGAATGCTCCTCCAACGTCTCATCCTACGAAAGCACCAAGAAAGGACAACCAAACTCGAAATACACAAACACCTACTCAGCGTCAGCAAAATGATCAGGAAGTACCAGACTTTCCATTCCATATTGAAGAGGTAATCGAGTTATTGGAAGTCTGGATCCAAGATGGTGCGATCAAACGAGAAAGTGGAGAATCTGCGTTACTGTCACTTTCATGGGTGTGTCAGTCATCCGACCAGTGATTGCAGAACTTTGAAGCGCATATTCAAGGAAAAGGTTGATTCGGGAGAACTGGGGACTGAAGGGGTGCACAAGAATCCTCTCTCAATCAGAACCTTTACGTTCTCTGAACAACTAGTCAAAGAAGCAGTTTAATCATTGATCGAGCATGCCTGCGAATTGCTTTATCTGTCAAAGGCTCAAAAGATGGACATGTTTGCAGATTTGAACCATATAGTGTCTGGGAAATGCCTATCTATCTCAAAAGTGCTCCCTGAATCTCCAGTCACTGACAAAGAGATGTACGACTGGGGACTTCTCACCACAGTGCACCTGAAAGGAAATGAATTCAAGCGAGCGTTGGTCGATGTTGGCACTGCTGTCAATATCATCCCTTTGAAAACTCTCAGAGCTACAGGCATCACCCGACAAGAAGCCACTCATGCTCCTATCTCAGTAAGAGATCATGAAGGAATCTCCAGGGATTCTTATGGTTACATCATTCTCAAGATAAAAACTGACTCAACCTGGGAAGAAACCAAATTTCACATAATTCGGGAGGACCCAGGATATGATATGATCCTTGGACGAACATGGATTCATGATGAAAAGGTAACTCGAACACCTTCAATTGCACATTTCTTTATTGAATAAAGCTCTGACTCAGAAGAAAGCTCTGACTTAGAAGAAATAGAGGATACTCCATCATTCGAGCATCTAGAGAAAGTTCAAGCCCTGATAGGACTTACAAAAAAACCTGAAGAGAGCGCACATGAATTCGTCAAAATATTCCGCACTCAGGCAAGTCTTATTCCCCCTCATGCGTCCATATTATCAACTTTCAAATATTCTACCCTGGTCTGGGGACTCAATTTTACTCATAATCAAGCTATCACCAAACGTTATGAGTGGTGAGTCTCGCCTCAGCAATATTTCACCAAGTGGTTGTACGTAGAGCCTCTCGGAATCCAGCGTATTACTGACATGGTCATAGCTAGAATAATGACCGAGAACGATAATCAATATCCTAGGTACTCAGGTACTCTCCCTTGCGTGAGTGTCCCATGTGACGCAGGATTGGAAAGCTCCACCAACATGGAATCCCACTATACGAGGAATTCCGAACCAGCAAAGGATATTCAGGGCACGAGCAACCAAGCCTAACAAATTTCATGAAGGGGATTTAGTTCTCAAAGAAACTAAGCGTAATCTCCATTCCACAAGGAGCTCTAACTGCGAAGGGCCTTTTATGATTGCTAAGTCAGCAGTCGGAGGATATTACAAATTGGCTGACATGAAAGGAAAGACAAGTGTGCCAGTGATTGCTAAAGGCTTTTGACGCATGAAACATTCAGCATTGGTAGGACTAAGAAAAGATACCTACTATATTAAACCGCAAGTATATGGTGTCTATAATGTAATACACGACAAGTGCGGATCGTTCCCACATGGACTTGGTTGGTGTAAAGTCGAATTCAGAGATTTTCTATACTAAATTAGATCAAACAAGGAGTAGTCGATACGACAAGATGATTGGTAAACAAAACTCAACTAGAGAACATAAATGTAAATGAAATAAAGGATTAAACACTTGATAAGAGGGCACTAGAGCTATCAATTCCACCACATAACATACCCTAGGAAGTTCAGCTAATGAAACTATTGTTATCCTTATAATAGACAGCGATGGAGATTCAAGTCCGCCGCATATCCAAGGTTCTCTTCAGATGGATAATTTAACGTCAACTATGGTGTTAATCCCTAGAATTAGCTGTCTTATTACACCACAACTAATCACAAATTAACAATAAACAGTTAAGCATGAGTTGATGCTACAACTTATAAGTATTCTAACTACCTAAGATGCGTGACATTCTAGGTGAAAGTTACAGATTGTAGCACAAGATTAAATATATCCTTAGTCATTTAAGCACACAACAAGAACAACAACACCAACATGAATAACCTAACAGTACATTAAGGGCTTCATCTAAGCCCTAGCTTAAGAAATTAAAACATAACTTTGGTGAAAACAGATGAGATGAGAATTGAGATATTCATTAAAGTAACTTTGTTCTCTTTCAACTGGTGACAACAAACTCACTACTTAGAACAAGGCAGAGAAGCAAGAAGTGGAAACTAAATTTTTGTTTATGACCCTTCTCACTTGCATATCCCAGTTACACAACAACCCCCTATTTATACACAGATTTCTCCTTCTTTTCTCAGTCCCTAATATCATCAGAAACAATATAAAATTCAGGGAGTTTTGTGTTCTCAGACTCACCACTTAGCACTCTTCATTCACGTGTATCCACTGCACTTATCTTCACCAATTGACTGATGTTGTAGGTGTTGCAGAGATGTCAGATTCAACCCTAATTTGACCACTATGTCCACCACTTCCACCTTATTGTTGCCAATTTTCTCAAGGAGAACCAAATTCAGACCTCTAGCTTTCCATTCTGTCACTTTAGAGAACCAAATAGCTGACCTACTCTTGTATTTCATAGTCTAGGGTTTTGACTGAAATGGATGAGGATAAAATAGGCACGCAACTAGTCTGACAAAGGGAAAAGATGATGATAGAGATAAGGGTGATGAGTATTGAAATTGACAGGTATTTGGTTGTTGATGAGATTGGTAGAGTTAGGGTTGAAAATTGACGGTAGGTTGTCGGGGTGAAGAAGAGAATGGGGACTGTTTTTGAATATAGCAAAAAGAAAGAAGGATTTGGGATGTGTTTGGGTGTAAACCATGAATATCGTGTTTTTGGTATAAGAGTGAAACTTGGATCTGGTTTGTATTGTTTCCCAAATCGTTTTTAGCACTTGAACTTCGACCCATTCAGTTGTCCCCTATCAATTGTTAGCCAACACCTCAAATCTGATCTCTTCCTGTTGTTGTTCATGGTGCAACAACTTCTCATTGTTCAACCTTTCGTTGATGATTCTATTTAGTCTCCTGCCATTACAAAAATCAGATTATTACCACATTTTTACACGCAACGAACAAGAAAAGCAAAATACATACAATTTGGCACAAATATAAGAAATTAGTGCACAAGATATCATAAACACCTACAAAATGATAAGAATATATACAATATTAGGTGTCTATCAAGCGTCCCAAGGTGTTTTATGTTCAAGGCATGAACTCTCGAGACACCTAATGTTTTCATTTTAGGATTTGCTTTCACATGTATTTTCAATTCCTCTAAGAGTTTGCAATTCTTGCATTCAGTATCTGAATTCAACAATTTATCAAAGTTCTTTTATTTTAAGAAAATCTCTACAATTCCAAAATCCTCAATCACTCACTTATTCAAAACCAATCAAAAAGTCAAAACCAAAATAAAATCTCACATCTCTCAGAATTTCAAGGTTCAAGAGATTATGGAAAGGAAAACTAAAGGAAGCCGGCAAAGTAAGATTTTTGCTTCTCTACATTCTCCAAGACTTTCAAGGCCGCTTTCTCCAACTCCAACTTTTGAGTCAATTCAGCAATCTTGGACATTTTCTCCACCACGGCATCACTGGTAAAAGGTATATTGTTCTCAACTGCATCCTTGATGGTGTTGATTTTCTGACGAAGCCACTTCAAGTTAAAGCCGAGTTCTTCAGATTTCTTCAAGTTGTACTCCCAATCAAAGAGTACATCTTGAGTAACAATACTTATCGCCCTGGTATGTATATCATCTATGACACGCAAGATAGTTCCTACTTGCATTTTCAAGAAGTAACTGCGTTTTGGGTCCCTGGAGACAACAATGTGACTATACATTTTCCACAATTTCTCATACATGGCAGCATACCCTATGGGAATGCTGAATCCATCAACTGATGTGTGATATGGGAGCGACTTCCCAAATGGGGGATCACAAACGATCGCTGCATTAGGATATTCATGTAATATCATGCGGTTCTCAATCATTGGAGCAACTTCAGCAGTCGTAGGGACAATTTCTTCTATTGTTGGAGCAGTCTCTTCCATTATGGGTCCGGTTTCTTCTACTTCTAAAGTGGTGACGACTTGAGCATCATTATCTTCAACAACTTTATTAGTAACATTCTCATGACCCTGATGTGCATAGCTGGTAGCATCACCATTTTGATTCGTCATATTGCTCAAATCATCATCATTGGTTCCATTATTCTCAACTTCGACATTTAGCACCTAATATGAAGATTACATGAGATTAAAGCATGGAAACCAAAGGCAATCATAAAATCCATCATTTAAGTGAACTAACACTATCTAAGTTCTTTACTATACATCCAAGACATGAGAAAATAGGGTGGAAGTCATAAAACACGTTTTTCAACAAGCTCGTCTGAAGAGATTTTATACTTCCTTGTATAAGACGACGAACTGGGAGTAATTGGTAAGTAATCTAAGGCTGATTCATATACCATTCTCTTCGTATGGATGTTTTCTAAAAAATATCAAAATTTGATAGCAAACTATCAAAGACTTGTGGTCAAAACATTGTACTACATGCAAGCTGTAAATTTTTGAAGGTCTTCTGGAAGTTCACCGTTTCACTGATTTCGGCCCCTAAACGTTCTCAAAACTCTAATAGCTGCTTTGATAAAGCTTGGAAATCTCCTGGGCATAAGAATACATGGGTAGATCGCGAAAATACGACATCGGATGAAGATTTTATGGTGTTTTTGCTAAAGGGCTGAATTCTGAAATTTTCTGATGACGTATTTCACTAAATATTTTCATTCATTCATATGGATTCCCATTCATTCACTCATAAATCAGCAATATTATACTTATATGAAGATAATATGAGATGGATACTTACTTGAGGGATTTACAAATCATTCGAAGGATTAATATGGGCAGCGTCAACATTGGGAGCACCGTTACCTCCATTCGGTCCCAATTCTTGAAGGTTCTCTTTCTCACCACCATTCGAAGATGAATGAACGACATGACCATGTTGGTCTTCCACGACAATGTTCTCCTGGATATATCAAAAACAATTATCGTTGTTTATTTCAAGAATTATCATGATTGATTATACGAAGAAATACTTACATCCACATTATCTTCATCACTGGACTATGGTTCGATTGAAACGAGACGGAGACCGCTAATACTTGATGGAGCAAAATTTTGGAATAATAACAAATATTAGTTTCATGATCCTAATTATGCGGACAAGGAAAAAGTCATGGTAGAAGAAATATTAACAACCCAGCAAAGAAGCGACTGGGGACTTCACATTATTTGGTATCATTCTATAATTCTTCCTACTTCTGCCTTCTCCACCCTGGGGACTGTCTTGAAATTCTTAGAAGTCTACATGAGTTCGAAATCTCTCAACACGGCCATCCCACATCAAGGTCTATAAAATAATTAAGATGTAGTTATCATGCATTCACCAAAATCATAAGGAAAATACTTACCTATGAACATTCCGGAGGCGTTTTTCTCTTATCACCACTTGAAAGATGTTTCAATCTTGGTCGATAAGAAATCATGTCAGGAGGAGGAAATTCTTGTACCGGAGACTTAACATCCATCGCAAACTTATGCAAGCGCTCCAGTTGATGATGCCAGAAGTCTATATAACCTGGAGTTACATAAGTAGCTCGGTCGAAACAAGGAAACATGTAATCATTTCCTTCCACGTGTGTGCAATCTAAGTGAGCCTTCAAATGCTCAACTGATGGGTTATTCATCCGATAACTCCGGGTACGCTGATCGAGACCCATTTGTCGAGATGCTCTATCGATATTATATTCTTCCACCTGGAATTTTCCGTGCATTACTGATACTAAGTAACAAGGAGTGCAACTCAATATAAAATATTTCTCTGCATCACTCAGACCGACGCCAGATTTCGACGTGGCATTTTCTTCAGCAGTATTGAAAGTGATCAATTGTGATAAGAGAGGAGGAACCAACACCCAGGGACGAAAATTAAACTCGGATTCTTTGTCTAAAACACTGGTGAGGCGTATCTTGTGTTTTGGCTACTTTGTAGACCAGCGCATAATCCTGGCATTATTTTTATCGAGGAAATCATGACGACTATCAACATTGGGTCCTTGCAAGACGCTATGAGGAATTGGAGCATAACTCTCAAGGTGCTCCCACATCAAGGCTTGGAGAAACATCGTATTAGCATATGTTTCAATTTTCATTAGGCCATTAGAAACGCTGGAGTCTACGACTATAGAGTCTAAATTGGAAAATACCGAACCCAAGAACAGACTACCAGAAGTTTCTCACCTTTAGCCATTTTAATAGCAAAAGGAATCACAAATGGCTTCAGTAAATGTCCACCATCCTCAAGAACGTCTCTGGAGAGCCACAAACTAAGAAAGCATCAATGGTTAATGCACCATCAACAGGTTCTTCAGGAATTCTATCTCTCGGCCACCAATGCTTCAACCATCGAGCATAACAAAATTTGGGTGACTTGTTGAATTCGTGCATCGTAGCTTTCAATACATCATACATTACAGTCTCCTCTGCTGAGAGATCTTCAGGGAAATTACCAGTAATTGGGAGATGCAATAAAGCGACTACATCTTCCAAAGTGATGGTGAATTCTCCCCATCCGCATATGAAAGTATGAGTATAAATGCACCAATGGGCAAGCAAAGCCACCATACCTCGAAAATCATGATGAATGGTTAATTCTCCGGCTGCTTGAATAGCTCGTGTTACCCGTGCACGATCCAACATGTTCCTTACACGGCTATAACCCAACATATGTCTTGGCCATCCAGAAAAATCCGTCAAAGGCTTTCGGGAAAGCTTGAATTCTACATGTGATCCCAAGTAGTGTTTCCCTTGCAAACAGAACCGAGTTATTGCTTGAGGAGATACCAACTTGTTCTGAATAGTACTTATGGGATTTATGAGCAGCCGAAACGAGGAACCTTAGGGACGCTTTTCGGGTTATACTGAAACACAAAGAATTCATCCTCAGTATTTGGAATGTTCTTGGTTATAGGAGCGTCCTCTTTTTCCCTGAAAATCCCAGAATCATCATTTCTAGAAGATACATCTGTAGAAGCATCCTCCCCAGAAGACTCCTCTCTGGAAACATCATCTTAATCGGAAGCGCTACTATGAGAATCAGTCATCTTTGGAAAGTTGTTGTGACATCAATGCAACAAATTTCATCAACACAATGGAGTTAAAGTACAACAGAATAATTAGGATGCTCACATCAGCGTCTACAAAAATGGTAATCCTCAACTCTTACCTATTTACGTTTTCACGAACTTAGTGATAATAACGTAAAACTTCGAAAACTTGCTCACCTTCGAACCTGTGAAGATGAGCAAAAAATTCATTATTCAAAGTCGACACCTGACTTTTACGAAAAATCAATTCACATAATTTCCGCCATGTGAGCAACTCTCATTGGGTGAACATTTGTTAGTTTTTGTGCATACACTAACAAATCACAAAATTCATACAAGCAACATTGTATCAAAAAATTGTTTACTTCTAGCAATCGCTGAAAACTTGATTTTACATGGATTTTGCAAAAAAAAAAAAGGCACGTAAATAAAAAAAATAAATTTATTTTTGTGAGATAATGACTCGCGTAAACTCAAAAAAAAATTACGTTATTTATTATTAAAAGAAAAAAAAATCTTTTGTTTCGCTCAAATGAGCATTCGCATATGAAACGAGGTCTTTTCTGTTTTTGTAAAGGTCCACATATTCGAAATAAAATTTTGAAAGTTCACAAACATAATTTTATCATGAAGTGCAGGTCTATTTCAAAAAAATATCTTTGGATTATTGTTTATTACTTTAACTACGAACGAATATACGTTTCCTAAAGGTATTTGTGTGAAAGTTCATGCTTTGAAAGTAAAATTTTATTTTTTATGAAACCTCATAAACAAAATTTTATATACTATAACTAAAACATGTCTATTCAAGGATTCATGTATCTCTTTCATATTAGGGATTATTGCTCATTTTTTAAACTAACGAACGAACGGGCATATGTTTTCAAAAAAAAAAAAATTCATGAAACTTACGCATGCATGCATGATAGACACATTTTTGTGTCTAATTTGTCTCGATTCTATATATTGATAGTTCTCATTCTTGTATTTATTTTGGTATTTTATCTCTTTGTAGGTGTTTTTGGAGAAATAAGCTTTTGCGGCGAAATTGGCTCAAAACGTGGCATTTGAACCTCCGTAGCAGACGTACCAGTGACATCCCAGAAATACCCCGAAGGAACCCCGAGAAAAGTGTTGAAAACATCCCAGAAAAATTACTAAACGCACCCAAGGGACAAGTGTTATACGGACTCCAAAAGCGGATAAGGGGCGACCACTGGATAAGGGGTAACCTTTCCCCTTCACGTTCAAATTCTGAATTTGGGCGGGAAAATAGAAACTCTCATGGCAGTTTTGGCAATCGTGATTTGGAGGATTTTGAGGTCGATTAAACCTCTGATTCTCATAGGATAGACTCCTTATGGGTCTAGGAATCTAATACGGGTGTTGAAATCGATTATACTGGGCTAAATCGACGGATTTTTATCACAACAACAAAATATGGAAAGTCGCGTGTGTGACCTTTTTTGGGGAATTTTAGAGAGATTAAAGTTCTATAAACCTTCCCAAAGATTTGTATCTATCTAAGGAAGAGTTTAGGATCAAAAGGAAAGCTCAGAAACGCGTATAAATTCTAAAACAAGAAATTGTCGCAACTTTGCCGTGAAGAGAAAGGAAGAGATTTTGGAGAGATTTAATCGGCCATTTTGATATAAATAGATTGGTTGGGTCATATAGAAGGGGTGTCGAGATTTTGGGAACCTGAGGAGGTCCATAGAAGAAGAAATCAGAGTTCGATCAAACTCTGTTTCTGCTACTGCTGCTGCTGAAGAACACGAAGAACGGACGTCTGAAGACAGTCGTTCTTCAACAGTGTTTACGACAAAGTTGTGGGGGTCGCAGCTGCAGTCTCAACAACACTTCATATATATCGTTCTTCTTGTAACAGTGAACAACGCCTTTGCAACAGTTATTTCTGTTGCGATTTTTCTGTTCAGTTGTTTTACTCCCTCTTAATCAACTTTTGAGCTTTATACATGTATTTTGAGATCATGATTAATATGAGGAGCTAAACCCCAACAATGGGATGGCAGAGGAAACCCTATTTCACGCATGTGGTAATTTTAATAATTCTTTATGACTTTTTGCACTTATTTTAATTGATTCATGATTTTCACTAATTAGTTGTGATTTAGTTTGATGGTGTATGCTTAGACGTAAGAGCTTTTGATACACCATGCTTGTGATTTACATCTAAAGTTTTGAAAATCTATTGTTGGCAAAGAATAAGAGTTCATATTTTTAATATTTGAGCTATAATTGACTGGAGTTATTAATTGAGTCACATGAATGGAATTTGGTGGAATTCTGAATCTCAGTACCTCTCGATATTGTGACAGCTTTCCTTGTACATATTATATTAAGTCTAAAATCGAATCTCAACAAGTCCGAGAAACGAACACTTTACTTACCACTACAAAACTACATCAATTTTTGGCGCCGCCGACACGGATTTGTATTAGGTTTTAGGTTTTAGATTTATTTTATTTCTTTTAGAATTTTTGTTCTCTTTTACGCCTTTGGTATTTTTTGATTCTTTTCAGATTTCGATCGAAGCTACAAGGAAATAAAAAGTGCTATAAAAGGAAGCATCGCCAAAGAAGGAAAGAAAAGAGGAATCCAAAAGGAGTGAAGAAGAATATTTTGTATATAGTTATTTTGTTTTATTTTTAGAAACTGTAAATAAGGTTTTAGTTTTTATAATTTTTCTTTTTATTTTTGGACACTTTTTGGACTTTATTTTTGGACTGGACATTATTTTTTTAAAACCCTACGGAAGGGTTAAGATTAAATATAAACTGTTTGCAGGGAAGGACGACAGTTAGGATACTGTCTCGGCCCCTCGGGTTCGTACACTGACATCGGAGTCGGTGGCCTGAGTCAACTTCAACGGTTCATCGCCCGTCTGGTACGGGAGGTAAGACTCTATCCACCCACGAATCCCCTGTCAGTGGGTTTTATTTTGTGTGACAACTCACACCCCTGCAATAGAATGTCGAACTGGTATTACAATAGCCAATACAACGAATATCCGACTGAGTTTCAAAATGGACGTTACTACTTTGACCATAGTGTGAATAGTGGTTGGGAACATCAGCCTTTTCAAGGTTATGGCTCATACCTTGATGAGCCCAATTACTATCCACACACGCACCGGTCATACGAGCAAAATTATTATATTTCTCCTTTAGAAGAGTCCCTCAAGAAATTAGAGGAGTCGACACGTAAGTTAGCTGAGATGAATAACTTAGTTTATGACGAAAGAGAACTTTCTATATAGGAATCCTTCAAGCTGATAGCTGAGACGAACGAAAGAATTGCTCGAAATAATCTTAATTTTCAATATAGTGTTTCCAATAATACCCTTGAAACTGAGGATAGTAATTTTCATAATCAAGATGACGAGGATAAAATTGGTAACACTACTTGTTGAGATGAGGTTCAACCATTTTCATGTTATTATAATAATGATTATGATGAGGATAGTGTTGAAGAAGAATTTGAAATAAGTATGCATAGCGATCAGGAATTTGTTACTCCAATTGAGCTTAATAATAATATTATTTCTAGTTCAAATCCAAATAATTTTAATAATTATTCACCTATTCAAAAGGACGAGGATTTGACTAGAGATACCCCCGTTTTAGACGATGTAGTATTTCCTTTTGGTTACGAAGCCGATAATGGTTTAGAGGAACGAGTTTATTCTGAGAAAAATATTTTAGAGTCTAGCGATTTAGAAACAATAGTCTTAGACGAAGAAGATGAACTCGTAGAACATTTAAACATGTGTGAGGAGGCATCACCTGAGTATAACCTAGAAGAAGCAATTGACCATTTTCATGATTCTGATGATCTAGAAATTAGGGAAATTGTAGCTAGTCTATCTAGAGACACCCAAAACTCCAAGTTTGGGGGTGATTATCATTCTCCATGTGATTTAACTCTTAGAAAGGTCCCTCACTTGGGTCTTGACATATCTGCCTCAACCATTTTACAAGATTATCTTCATACACGTTTTCCTGAACCTAGTAATGTCCATAACGAAGTTCAGTTATTAGAAACCCATCCTCTGGTTGATGTGGTTGAACCAGGCTATGATACCCAGATTGACTTTGTTTTCCCACCAAATAATTTTCTTCCAAATGTGGGAATGTATGATTTTCAAATGTGTCGAATATTAAGTTTTGAGACTAAGCCTAAGTACTTTAGGAAAATAGAATTGACACATTTGCTTAAGATTGACCGCCAGTTTCATTGTGGTCGATTGTGTGAGTCAAATCTAATTGACTTAGAGGATCCTCAATTATTCAGGTTATTATTGTGTGCTACTAAGTTTTTAGTTGAGTTTTTCCAGACTCTTAAGCTTGAACATTCGGATCTAACTTATGAGGAAACGCAACCCATGAAAATATTTTATCTAGACCCAGTTATAGAACCTGAACCTAAATCACAACTAGATGTAGTTGTCTTAAACAAGAAACTAGACAAGGGTGTGCTTTATTTGATTTTCTTGGCATGTTGTAGATTCCTTTTACTCGTGATAGCTCTATTTGGTTTCGATGACCCACAATTATTTCGGCTATTAATATATGATTATATGAGGTGACTAAATCTTCCAATGTCTGGCTGAGGACTTTAAACTTAGCACTTCTTGGGAGGTAACCCAATTTCATGCAACACGGTAATGTTTTTCCTTAACTCTTTTGCTTCAAATGGTAACAATTTCTCCTTGTTCATGCTTTTAATTTTATATTTAGAACATTTAGGACAATGTTAGATTTAAGTTTGGGGGTATGGGAGAAACTTTTTAGTTGCAGTATAAATAAACTCCAGAGCCTAGAAATTTATGTTTACTAAGGGTGGCACTAACTAATCTAAGTGGATGGAAGTATGTTGGTTGTAGGAGTTGAGGAACCAATCTGATTAGATGGCAACATCTAAAGAGTCTATTCATAAAAGCACAGAGCTCAGATGTTAGAAATAACATGATAGTTTCACCATATCTCGTTGAGTCCTTTTCACTTCTATTTTTATTTTGTTTTGTTTTTAAACTATGTTTCTCTAAGTGATTAGGTGGGGCTCACAATTCAAGTTGTTACCAATGCTAGGGTGAATTAGAGTGATTGAGATACAAAAAAAAAAAAAATGAGACCAGACCACTAGACCAACCAGAATAAATTCAATAAAGTCGACCACTGGTACCCTTGTATATGCCAGCTGAGTTGACATAGAGTTAGGATTATCGACCACTGGTTCCCTTGTATATGCCAGTGTGTTGATATTAGTCAGAATAGTATCTCCGTCCATTAGGATAGGTTCATTTTGGCGGAGGTCTTCAGACAGATATGAGAAACACCGTTCACCTAGTAAACATCAAAACCATCTATGTTTTTCTCTATATCCATCTTCTTGATCTATCCATGTGATTAGTTTGACTCCGAATATGATGTCCATAGTGCAACTATCTGAGTAGAGCTCTGTGACTTATATATGAATTTTAGTATGCTTGAGTGCAAACTCGTGTACAACAATTGGAATTTCGCATCAGGGTACTTCCTCCTGTAGTCAATAAGTATGCCAACCAAGGAGATTCTTTAGTGCCTTCCAAGGTTCCGCGTAGATAGCTAGGGTCTGGAGTAAAGGTTTTGTGGGTATATCTCTTGTAATCCCTCCCGAGACTTTAACTCGGCCACTAGGGACACCTAGGGGTTTAAAGGCTTATTGCATACGCTAAATGCAATCGAGGATGCCTGCGACGGTGAGTTAGGATTTTGTTTTCTATTTTAGTTTTTCTCGAGGACTAGCAAATAATAAGTTTGGGGGTATTTGATAGACACATTTTTGTGTCTAGTTTGTCTCGATTCTATATATTGATAGTTCTCATTCTTGTATTTATTTTGGTATTTTATCTCTTTGTAGGTGTTTTTGGAGAAATAAGCTTTTGCGGCGAAATTGGCTCAAAACGTGGCATTTGAACCTCCGTAGCAGACGTACCAGTGACATCCCAGAAATACCCCGGAGGAACCCCGAGAAAAGTGTTGAAAACATCCCAGAAAAATTACTAAACGCACCCAAGGGACAAGTGTTATACGGACTCCAGAAGCGGATAAGGGGCGACCACTGGATAAGGGGTAACCTTTCCCCTTCACGTTCAAATTCTGAATTTGGACGGGAAAATAGAAACTCTCATGGCAGTTTTGGAAATCGTGATTTGGAGGAGTTTGAGGTCGATTAAACCTCTGATTTTCATAGGATAGACTCCTTATGGGTCTAGGAATCTAATACAGGTGTTGAAATCGATTATACTGGGTTAAATCGACGGATTTTTATCACAACAACAAAATATGGAAAGTCGCGTATGTGACTTTTTTTGGGGAATTTTAGAGAGATTAAAGTGCTATAAACCTTCCCAAAGATTTGTATCTATTTAAGGAAGAGTTTAGGATCAAAAGGAAAGCTCAGAAACGCGTATAAATTCTAAAACAAGAAATTGTCGCAACTTTGCCGTGAAGAGAAAGGAAGAGATTTTGGAGAGATTTAATCGGCCTTTTTGATATAAATAGATTGGTTGGGTCATATAGAAGGGGTGTCGAGATTTTGGGAACCTGAGGAGGGCCAGAGAAGAAGAAATCAGAGTTCGATCAAACTCTGTTTCTGCTGCTGCTGCTGCTGAAGAACACGAAGAACGGACGTCTGAAGACAGTCGTTCTTCAACAATGTTTACGACAAAGTTGCGGGGGTCGCAGCTGCAGTCTCAACAACACTTCATATATATCGTTATTCTTGTAACAGTGAACAACGCCTTTGCAACAGTTATTTCTGTTGCGATTTTTCTGTTCAATTGGTTTACTCCCTTTTAATCAACTTTTGAGCTTTATACATGTATTTTGAGATCATGATTAATATGAGGAGCTAAACCCCAACACTGGGATGACGGAGGAAACCCTATTTCACGCATGTGGTAATTTTAATAATTCTTTATGACTTTTTGCACTTATTTTAATTGATTCATGATTTTCCTAATTAGTTGTGATTTCGTTTGATGGTGTATGCTTAGACGTAAGAGCTTTTGATACACCATGCTTGTGATTTACATCTAAAGTTTTAAAAATCTATTTTTGGCAAAGAATAAGAGTCCATATTTTTAATATTTGAGCTATAGATTGGAGTTATTAATTGAGTCACATGAATGGAATTTGGTGGAATCCTGAATCTCAGTACCTCTCGATACTGTGACAGCTTTCCTTGTACATATTATATCAAGTCTAAAATCGAATCTCAACAAGTCCGAGAAACGAACACTTTACTTACCACTACAAAACTACATCAATGCACACATGGATTTTTTTTTGAACAACTCATGAAAAACTGAACTTTTAAAAAAAAGGTTTCGAACTTACCTGGTCGGCGCCGGCCGGAATTTGGTCGGACTATGATCGGTGACGCCGGCGGCAGTTGTTTCCGGCGAAAATTCTCCTCCTCCCGCTGCTCACGTGCAAGTGATGAAGAAAGGGAGGTGGTCGGTCGATCTTTGTTAATTTTTTTTTTTTTTAGGGTCTCTTCCCTTTTATATCAATTTTATTTCCAAAACCTAATAAAACATGGGTTTCCTCTTTTGGGCTCGGACCCGCAAACATTAAACCGACCAAAATAGGATGCCCGGTCGTCCAAATCAGCAGTGCTTCACTCTCCGTGCTCAGGGGATGGCGCTCTATAATACTATCAGTGTCCTTACCTGAGCATTTGCTCGTACATGACACCATTGGAGCAAATCGAGGATTCTGAAAATACCTTTGTACGACCGAGTTCAAATGCTTATCTCGTCGACTGGAAAATCACCATCTTATGCTTACTGCGGAACATGACTATCCCTCACTAAGCATGCACTTAATGTTGATGGTGTATTTTCGACAAAGGTCAAAATCGTAAAATCATGATACTGCATGTTTCTGGCTCGGCTTCAGGAATGCATGTGACAATTCATATTTTACGATTCGTGAATCGTTTCACGATCTCTGATCGAGTTTATCTCAGATCCATGATGAATATGTTTCTTGAAAGACATCCCACTAGCTGAGCGTTCGATGCTACTCATTTCATCATGCCCTCTATGTAGAATAACACGATTGGGCGATCCTCCTACATAATTGTTTGTTGAGGGGGCTTAACGCCTTCAGGACGTCGGTGATACTCGTTTTTCCCTGACTACATAGAGAGACCCCCCCCTCTACATATAAGAACGATTGGGCGGTCCTCCTACATAATTGTTTGTTCAGAGGGCTTAACGCCTTCAAGACGTCGGCGACACTCGATGTTCCCTGATTATGTAGAGAGACTGTGTATAGATTCAGGCGGCTCTCCTACATAATTGTGTGTTGAGGGGGCTAAACGCCTTCAGGACGTCAACAACGCTGCACGTTATTTCCTGACTATGCACCTTTCAAAACGAGTATGTTGCGTCAACTATCTCATATCTCGATTCAACAATAGATTAATTCTACCGTGACATTCATCCACTGAATTCCTAGAAAATAATCTATTTTATCTCATTACTCCGTTCCATGACTGATCCCCAACTGATTCTATGGATTAGTAATAGATAACCAATTTATCTTATTACTCCGTTCTCTGAATCCCCGACTGCATTTCATGGATTAGTTATAGATGCACAATTTATAATTATCACTCCATTTCATGAATTAGTCTCCGCTGAGTTTCATGAATTAGTAATAATTACTCAACAATCAGGCATTTGGACTATCACCGAGTAAGCCCCAATAAAATGGTGTAAGTGTACTCAAAAATGATGCACGAACGAGCACCCAAAGGCGCAAACGAGCATTCAGAAATATGGACAAACGAGGAATCCTACATAAAATAGGAGAGATAAAATAATATTAAAAAATAATAAAAGAGGCGCCTAGGGGACCGGGCCCGCCGGTCATGTCGCCGTGGCCGGTCCCCTACGCCTCTTCCCTTTATTTTTCTTATTTTCTTATTTTCATGAACTCATGAAAACTCCTTCATTCGAGCAACTTTCCTTGTTTGAGAAAAACTCACGGTTTCTCCATATTTTCACGGTTTCTCCATATTTTCACGGTTTCATAAAAAAATTATAAAATAGGGAAAGGTGTTGCGGGACCGGGCTACCTATCCATCCGGCCATGCTCTAGCCGTGCCCGGTCCCACACCTTGAAATCCCTATTTTTCATAATTATTATTTCCTTAATTTCATGAAACTCCTCCGTTTGAACAAAAATCATGGTTTCTTCATATTTTCTCAAATATTGCTCAAACCATGAAAAGGCCAAAAAGTCAAATGGTCACATGACTGACTAGGCGACTCACACCAAATAATAAAATATTATTATTCTCAAGATATTAATCAAACGAGCAAAATCTTACTTGTTCATTCGAGCAAAAATCAAGAATTTCAGTCAAAGATCGAACTCTTTTGAAAATCCAAGATATTGCTCAAACGCACACCAGAAAGTGTCAAAACTCTCAGGACTGATACATGAACATAATGGTGACACGGGCATGCTTCCCATAAAGGAGCCGGTCCCACACATTCTTATAATTTTGACCTAATTTGCTCAATTGCTCATATTGAGTTCAAACTTTTTCCAACCAACTTGTAATTTTCTCAAACGACCATCACATCACTAAGGGCCGGTTATATGCTCCCTTGGCCGGTCCCTCACTTCTCCATAATTAGGTTTTATCACCTAATGCTCAGACGAGCACTATTCTAATAAATGGTCAACACCAGCATTTAATCATTCTCTCACCAACCGGTCAACTAAGGACTCTGGTGCACGCTCACTCGAGCACTTGGGAATCACATGGTCGTCCATCATCCCATGTGGTCGATCCTTCCTTTACTCAGTGACCTATTTTCAGCAATTCATCAATTGACAAACAATTGATCAAAAATTACGGTTTCGAACAAACTCTCCACAAATCATCATTCTGAGCAAGTTCAAACAGTAATAAATTTATGCTGATCCAGAAACCAACATCTGGATTAATTATACAATATTTGGTAGTCTATCAAAATTTTAATTATATTTTATTGGGTCACATTATCAATAAATAATTCTTCGAATTGAGCAATACTTGCTCAGTTGCTCGAATATTGATCCAACTATCAATATTCAGTAATTTATCAAATTGAGCAATACTTTCTCAATTGCTTGAATATTGATCCAACTACGAATATTCAGTAATTCTTCGAATTGAGCAATACTTGCTCAGTTGCTCGAATATTGATCCAACTATCAATATTCAGTAATTCGTCAAATTGAGCAATACTTGCTCAGTTGCTCGAATATTGATCCAACTATCAATATTCAGTAATTCGTCGAATTGAGCAATGCTTGATCAGTTGCTCGAATATTGATCTAACTATCAATATTCAGTAATTCGTCGAATTGAGCAATACTTGCTTAGTTGCTTGAATATTGATCTAACTATCAATATTCTGCCGAATATTACTCAATTTTCAACAATTCGTCAAATTTACAATATTTGCTCAGATGAGCAATATCAACATTGTTTAATCCATGAATCACTGATCATTCGTTCATGCTCAATTCAACAAAACCTAGACATACACTCTAATCAAGTCAACGACTGACTAATGAAATACACGTCTGCTTTGCAGACTCCACGTTCGTGAGATATCAATCACGTCACATGGGGGATATTAATTAGGGTTTAGTCTGGCGGCCTACAACACGTGTGTTCATCCACAATGAGAAATGTGAATAAGTCGGGTGCAAGCGGTTGAAGGAGTTAGCAAAGTAGTGGGTGGACGGTTAACCAAGTCTCCACACGACCTAGAATTGGTTTCACCACGATCTCCCACTTTCCCACTCTTTCCCTCAAGAAACTGTCACAAGATCAATGTGTTTACTATTCTGACAATATAAATAAGTCCAAAATCGATGACTGAAAACAACAATCGTCTGCACACAAGTCCTCTCGATCAAACTTATTTACACATATTTGCATAAACCTTCAACACATCCACAATCCTTGATCACCATTGATCCCACAATTCTCAGCCTCCCTCCTACAGATCAACCCATCTCCCTCTTTGTGACCGAATTGACTCTGGTACGGCCATTGACTTGGTTTAGGCTGGAGTCCTACATATTGATTCTCTAACTCAAAGTACTCCCGTGCAATGCATCTGTGTGAGGTTAAGCAGTTTGCTCGGTTGAGGAGTCTCGCGCGAACCGTCGTCTCTTCACTTTCCTAAAAAAATCAGCAAATCGTTTTTCCCCGTCAATAATAACGTTGCAAGTTTTACAACATTATGCGTACCCTTTAAATCCAGGGTTGGTGAGTCCCATTAGAAAAGACCTAACACGGTAATATACTTCCTTGCCAACCATCAAGTGGTCTGATGGTTGGTATGTCCCCTCCCTGCGGAGGTAGGGGTTCGAACCCTGTAATTACCAGAAATAACTCCTTATAAGGAGTTAATGATATAGCCCAAGACCACTCTTCCAATCTATCACACAAAAAAATAAAATAAAAAAATAATATACAGTAAAACTTCGATAAATTAATATTTTTGGGACTACTGAATTCTAGCAATTTACCGAAGCATTAATTTATGGATAAATTAATAAATTATTAATATATCGAGACATACTAAATTTCAATTTCAAAAATAAATGCGGATATCATTTTCGTATAATAACATATCTAGAAATTTTATTTTCTAGTTATATATTGCATTTTATATGTTAAAAATTTATACAATAAGAAGAAGAACATAACAAAATCACTCTGAAATTTCTCAAGAGACTACAAAAAATTAGAGATAAAGTTTAATGTTATACAATTGTGAACAAGAAACAAACAACTTTGAATTCTTGTTCTAATAAGACAACATCATGTAGTGTATTATACTGATTATTAATTTATATATTAGTTGGGCCGTGTTGAAAACTTATAAATTTTAGAAGGGTTACCAATTCAATACACTGATCCAAGTTGGGACTGACAAAAAATATTATTTTAGCGAAGTTATTAATTTATCGCGGATTAATTTAACGAAATTTTACTGTACTTCCTTTGTATTAGGAAAGGTAATATTTTATTTTATTTTTAATTTAAAATATTCTTCGACGTACATGCAAGAACGAAAATATCATTTTTCCAAAAATAGAGATAACACAATTTTAGTGCATTGGAAGCATTTTGATGATGCATTTGCCATTACCTCCCCGACAATAGTCGTTTGCTAGACTAATACTATAACCTCGTGTACAACGAGTTGCGAATATCTTTTAATGATGCAGGTGAGGATAGGGCCCGTTTAGTGTCAATGACAACATTATCATCATTTTATATTCGTTTAATGCATTTGGAATATTTCGATCATCACTTTGATACATAAAGTTTCCGTCCAGGCGTCCACCGTCCTGGCCTTGCACAATGGGTATTTAAAATATAGGGAACCGTCCTCTTTAACCAGAACCATCCCCCAGCTCTCCCAGTGTTTCAAACAGATGATATTCAGCAGGTTGCAGTTCAACTTCAATACATATACTTTTCCGTCCACACCGTCCTGGTCTCATTTGATGTGTATTTCAAATATACTGAACCTTCCTCTTTAAGCAGAAGTGAAGGAGCATACCTCTCCCAATCCCGGTCTTTCACACAAATACTCCAAGTAATAATCAACAGTCTGCTTCGTATATATACTGGAAGTAAAAACATACTACTATTCACTTCTCTTCGCAATAAAACATTGTTTACTTTTCTCTTCCCTTCATTTGCAACTAAAAATCAAAGTTGTAAACCCTAGGAAGATAAAAAAACATGGGTTCTTCATCCTTGGCTTATTCTTTCTCAAACCTTCATACTAGTTCTAAATCAATACCATTGCCGGCGTCGTCATCATCAGTAGTATTTCGTCGCGTAAATACAACTAATTCATTGTCTCAAAAAGGGTCATCATCGTCGCCACCTGCCAAAAATGAAAATTCATCTAAACTGCCGATCCGAAAAATCCCAGGGGATCATGGAATCCCATTCATTAGTCCAACGAAGGATCGACTTGATTATTTTTATTTCCAAGGTAGGGATCTTTATTTCGCATCAAAAGTTCAAAAATACAAATCAACTGTATTTAGAACTAATATGCCACCAGCTCATTTCATTGCTTCCGACCCTAAAGTGATAGTTCTTCTTGATGGGAAATCATTTCCAGTTCTTTTCGATATGGACAAAATTGAGAAAAAAAATGTCTTCACCGGTACCTACATGCCGTCTACTGAACTAACCGGCGGTTGCCGAGTTTTATCATATATGGATCCATCAGAACCGAGTCATGCTAAACTCAAAAAGCTCATTTTCTTTCTTCTAAGCTCTCGTCGCGATCAAGTCATACCTGAATTCAAGAATAGCTTTAGTGAGTTGTTCAAGACGGTCGAGACCGAGTTGGCGGCTAAAGGCAAAGCTGATTTCGGTGGTCCATCTGATCAAGCTTGTTTTAACTTCTTAAGTCGAGCGCTATACGGAGCTAATCCGGTGGACACAAAACTGGGTCGAGATGGACCGAAATTAGTGTCGAAATGGATCTTATTTCAGCTCGGGCCACTTCTAACATTGGGTTTGCCATGGCTTCTTGAAGATGCTTTGATTCATACTTTCCGGTTGCCACCATGTTTGGTGAAAAAGGACTATCAAAAACTTTATGATTTCTTCTATGAAGCATCAAGTTGGGTATTAGATGAAGGTGAAAAAATGGGTATCAGTAGAGATGAAGCTTGTCATAATTTAGTTTTCACTACGTGCTTTAATTCTTTTGGTGGTATGAAATTATTCTTTCCAAATATGGTTAAATGGATTGGTAGATCTGGTCCTCAGCTACATAAGAAGCTAGCTGAAGAAATCCGATCCGCCGTCAAATCCAACGGAGGTAAAATTACAATGGGTGTTATGGAAAAAATGCCGTTAATAAAAAGCGTCGTGTACGAAGCGTTACGATTAGAACCACCGGTGCCGGCACAATACGGAAGAGCGAGACGAGATTTTGTTGTTGAAAGTCATGATTCGGCATTTGAGGTTAAAGAAGGTGAACTACTGTTTGGTTATCAGCCATTTGCTACAAGAGATTCGAGAATTTTCGACAAAGGCGATGAGTTTGTACCGGAACGTTTTATGGGTGAAGAAGGCGAAAAATTGTTGAAACACGTTTTATGGTCTAACGGACGTGAAACTGATGATCCAGCTTTGGCGAATAAACAGTGTGCCGGTAAGGATTTTGTGGTCTTGGCTTCTAGACTTTTACTTGTGGAGTTGTTTCTCCGTTACGATACGTTTGAGAGTGAGTCTGCTAAATCGGCTTTAGGTGTTTCCGTTACGATAAAATCTGTTAAGCCAGCAAGTTTCTAAACTGTTTTCCGACGGATTTGTGTTTTGTTCTTTTTCTTTTTACGAATTCCTTGTTAAACGAGAGGATTTCTACGATTCTCATGTATCTTACTATGGAGTGTATAATTAGGAAATTTCTAATAATTACTTCAATCATTTACACATTTTAGCTTGCACATTATTCTGTTTTTTAAGACTACAGAACTACAAGGAAGATGAAATAGAACAATGACTTTACCATTTCTGACCCCAACAAAAAGAAATTGCAAAAAGCCTGTTTCTTTTTTTGATGATAACTTTATGACAGTGAAATAAATATTCCACCAACAACCACCACTGCGGTGGCACGATGGCTAGAAGGATTAAATTTATTACCACTTATTCAACGCATGTTGTAATTGGATTAGTTATTGTTATTGAGGACCCCAGCCCCAGGGTCACAGAATCGATTATCGGAAATCAACTCTACATAGGTTGATGAGCCGAATGGTTTGGCTGCAAAAAACGGAAACTGTCACACTAGCCCGCTCCTTTTTCTCATTAGGTGGCAACGATCTTAGCCTTATAATCAAATCACTATCTGTTTGACACGTAATGGGAAGGGATGGAGGAAAGGAGTGGGGGAAATATTGCATTTCCGGCAGGGAAAAAAAAATCGTATGCCCGCTGACTGCTGAGCTAGATATCTGTGTGAGGCAGAGTTAGACAGAAGTGAATAAAGACGTACCTTATCTATTTTTGTGTATCCTATTAAACTACATTAGACAACAAACTATTCGACGAAGGTGAAGAAGTTTCTTCACTCAGCCATAAATCCTCCAAAGAAATCGAAGAACTAGCTTTTACCTCCTCTCCTGAAAATCCATAACTGCGCATTTTTTGAGCAGCCCCTTTTGGTTCATCATCAACTAGTACAACCTTGTTATCTGATAAATTTTGTGACTTTTCATCTCCAATATTAGAAAGTGAAGAGCAACATGAAACCACAGGAGATCCAATGCAAATATTCTTCTCCTCATGCTCTGGCTCCAATTCTTTCGTCTTCATAGGAACACCACCACTTACCATAATGCTCTCCAGTTCAGCTGCAACTTCCATCATTGATGGCCTAGTTTCACTATGAAATGCAAGGCATCTAAATGCTAGCTCGCCAACTTTATGCATAGACGAAGATGTCCAAGCATTCCTATGTTGCTCAAGGAATGGATCAATTATTTCATCTAAGCAACCCATCCTGATCTTTTCCATTGCAAAATTTGCCAAATTCACCTCGTTTGGTTGTCGAGTGAAATCCACCACTTTTAATCCACTTAGTATCTCAACTAAAACTACCCCGAAGCTGTAAACATCACTTCTATCGGAAAGATGAAAATTCTGATGATATTGAGGATCAAGATACCCTGGGGTCCCTTGTGGGACTGTCGAAATGTGGGACATCTCAGTCATACCAACTCTTGAAAGACCGAAATCGGCAACTTTTGAATTGAGATTGAAATCTAAGAGTATGTTGCTTGATTTGATGTCTCTGTGATATATCGGCGGGTCCAATGCTGAATGGAGATGGGCAATGGCTTGAGCTGTTTCAGTTGCAATAGTGAGACGAACTACCCACGAAAGGCCAGTGCCCCTCTCCCTCTGTAAATGCTGAGATAAGGTTCCGTTGGGCATGAACTCATAGACAAGGATCTGTTCATCCCTCTCTAAACAAAAGCCTAACAAACGTACTAAATTCGGGTGGGTTACAGATGAGAGAAGTTTGACCTCATTTATAACTTGCTCTATACTGTCTGCATCTCGGTATCTGATTCTTTTTATGGCAACCCAATCATCACTGCGAAGCTTTCCTGCATAAACTGTCCCATAAGCCCCAGTTCCTAGCCTGTGTTTCTCGGAGAATCCATAGGTTGCACGTTTCATTTCTTTAAATCTATAGAATGGGACACTACAACTGCCTTCAGCTTCGGACAGTAACTGTTTGGTGCTCTTCCGAATTTTTAAAGAAGCAGATCGATATCTAAACATATAGCAGAAAAAAGCAATGCCCGCCATTAAAGAAGCTCCCGCGATAACACCTGAACACATTTCAAAACACAATAAGAAGAGGATATATGTATTTTTGAAACGTGTTTCTTATGGTATTATGATATAGACCTAGCACAGCTACTAATGATGCCACTGCTAATAGCATTGACTAACTCCAAAACAAATTTCCCATGCTTTTAAAGAAGAGCTTTCTTACCTATAATCAGAACAGCAAGTTTAGTTGCTCCCCTACATTGTCGAGACCAGTTTTTATCAGGATTGCATTTGGAAGCTGTTGAACAGTATTAAGGAACAGAAAGCAAGTAAGACCTCTCATCTTATAGTACTTCACATGTAATCATGAAAACTAACAAATTTGTGAGCTCATAGAACACCTGCAGACACAACGTTTCCTTGCTGAAATAATAGCCAGCATATAGCTCAACAATTCTCAATAGCTGAAAAACAACTTAAATGCCTTTTGAAAATATCATGTTTTTATTTGGGGTTTATTAGAATTTCATAAAATTAGTACTACTAAAATATGAGCAATGTTTTCAGTCCATGAATAGGTCATATATGTTTAGCCACCCAAACCCTGAGAGACTGGTAGAGCAGTTTGACCATAGGATTTGCTCCCCAAGCTCAGGATTGATAATCCTCAAGGCCAGTAGGTATCTCCGCACGGCTTTGTTGGTTAGTCAGTCAGGTTTATCGGCGCATGATGGTATACTAAAAGTGCTTCATGCATAATTTGGTTGCTTCAATCAGACAGTCAAATTAAGACAACATTATAACGTTGTGGTGACCTATCTTAATGGTCAGAAAATTAGCAAGAAGATCGTACACACAACAAATTAAATAAGAAAAGAAAAACTTCCCAAACTTTGACAAAAACGTTACTTCTTTGACCAAATTCTATCGATATTAATATTTGATAGATATATATTGTCCTGAATAATCATTGATCACAGAAGACGTTAAAAAAGTCTGTTTGATTGAACAAGTATTCACACTAAAGACTCCTTTGCCAATGCGAAGACAAAGACGAAGACCCAAAGAAGGTATCTTTTACAGTTGATATGGCCAGGGAAAATATTTGCTCTTACAATCAAGGGCAATTTACCCTTAGAATGCGGCACAAAGATTTCATTTTTTCCTATCAAGATATTACGAACAGAGCTGGACAAATTTGTGTAACAAGCATGTACTGTCATCTATTACCTGGTACAGTAAATAATTCTTCTTTTTAAATAGAAATATGATAAATAATTCCGAGGATCGGAACATACCTTTCACGCAACCACGACCCGGAGCATAACCATCGCCTTCGAAACCTTCGACACATTGGCACCGGTAACCTGCTGTTTGACTTACCGGAGAGATAATCCGGGTACAATTAGCATTTGAAGAACAATTGCAACCTCCATTTAGCCAGTAACTTAAATGAAGTGTTCGAAATTCCAAAGAAACCATTGAACTCGAATTCACAACAACAGCAACTGAAGAGTACAGAAACTTGCAGCCGGTACTACTAATGTTGTGGAAACTAAGGAAACTTGCACCATCTCCATTTTTCACACGTTCTTCTCCAACCTTAGCAGAATAACAGAAAGGATGTTCACAATCTTTAGAGCGAAATTGTAGTCTTAATAAACTTTCCGGTATTACACAATCTTGTGGTTTAGTTGTACAATTTTGTAAGAGTAATCCGTTTCGCGAAGTTAAAGCGTAGTTCGAACTGTACAGAGGTTTCAAGGTTTCGATTGAGCGATTGCACTTAGGTGGTATGTTGATTAATAAACCATCTGATGTCACATTTTGAACACGAAATTCTTCTCCAACAAAGACTTCTCCTTTTGAGCAGTTTAAACGGATGGGACAACCTTCAGAGAACCCGTACGGAAACGGAAGACGAAAGTTTAGTGAGGACCCAGGACAGTGTTGATCACAAACGGCTACAGAGGATCGAGTATGAGTAATGAGAAAAGCTATAGCTGAAAGCGTTAACAGAAGAAAAAAATCCTGTTTGATCATTTTGGTTGTGTTAATAATGGCAGATGAAAAGCCGAATATCAATTCTTTGTATTACAGTTCTTGAAATTGGTTACTCTCTACGGAGTAACAGCGCTCATCTTGCAATTACCTCTGATTTGAGCTCTTTTAATCTTATCCAACAAAACTTCATTGATATTTCTATTTTCCAACGCTTTCAGAGTTCCCTACCTGCAACTTGAGCCGTAATTGGCAATTCAGTAACAGATGGCAAAACAGGAAAATCAATTTAAATGTTCTTTCTTTTCCCACTATCTAACCCATTCTAACTTACGGTAGACGTTAGTACATACGCGCTTATTCTCATTCTTTAACTATCCACAAATGTCGCAAACATCCCTGACGAGTCCGGTGATTTTATTTTTTTTCAAACTGGGGGACTAGTTTCTGATTATAATAACCACGCATTGGCATCGTCATTGACCTGCAGATAAAGCGCCCTGTGACAAAAGTAGTCGACCAATCAGCACAAACCAAGCTGGCATGTATAAAAATCCAACAGTTGATATTCCGTACCGTACCATATGGGGCAGCGAAAGACAGACAAAATCTAATATATATACCAATAAAGAAAATGAAAAGAAGAGTTAGGTTACATGAATTTGAATTAGATGATATAATTCGATTAGTTTTACAAATAATTGATTAATTAATTTGTATATAATTCCAGGACAAGATACATGGATGATGGGTATCCTCTTTTTCTTGGCAGTGCCATGAAGCCACAGACAAAGAAAATAGCCATCCTACTAGAAGATCCTCCATGACTTTTTTATGTTTCTTAATAATTGTTTTTACATTTTCATTTTATTAAGGGAATAACTGCTTTTCTTTTCACCCACTAAAATACAATACAATACAATACAATAGATTTATGCAAGGGGGAACACACTAATTAGCATTTACAGCGACCTGCAAAGGAAAGAAAAAGAGACCGAGACTCAGAGACCGGGATAGATTTTGCAAGCAAGGGAGGTCAATCACTTGCTGGCGGATCAGCTAGTCCCCAAAAATCGAAATACGACTGGTCGATCATTGTTGGTGGTCGGGTCGGATCATCAGCTCGATGGATCAAGCCTGGGCGGTTACTCCGAACTGTATAGTTATGGTAGGGCGGGATGTACTTGGCAGGGGTGTCATCGGGGAAGTGGATTAGTGCAGAGATTGAAAACGTGATGGAAAGCCGAACTATCGGCTTCGAGAAGGTTCGAGCGAAGAGTGTTCCCCTTGGCAACAAGGGCGCTTAGACGGTCTGGCCACGCCGACGGGACATCTAATGTCTGCAACACTCACGGTCTAAACGGTGCGATTAGCTCACGCCAAAACCACCCAACCCTAACAAAGGGAACAAAAAGGTCATTTTCACTTAAATTAAAATTTCTCTCTTCACCAATTTCTTTCTCAAAAGCACGATCGCAGAAAAGAATGAAATTTTAATCACAAGGGTTTCCTTTTTCTTTGATCGGCAGAGAGTTCGTCTTAAAAGAGGAAGAAGGCATGCAGCAACAACACAAGGTAGCGACCAAAAAGTATGACAAAAAGGAGACGGAAGTGAAGCAAAGACACTCAAAAGCCCAAACACCTAAGCAGAATTCCTTGGGTGATTGAAGGGGAACTCCAACTTGAAACTGAAGCAAATACACTCGACACCTAATCCGAATTCCTTGGGTGTATGAAGGGGAACCCGAACTTGAAACTGATGTATACGAGTCCTTGGTGTATGAGGAGACTAGTCTTTGTGAAATTTACTAAACTTGGGAAACGCTAATCGTCAACCATTCAGGTTTTTCTATGCTTTCTTGCTAAAACCCACCAAGCCTAACTCCTAAAAGCATTGAACTGTCAAAAGAAGAGAGAAGTTAAGTAATTAAACACTTTCCTCAGATGACTTTCAATAAAAGCTTCAAGCACTAATCATAATCAAGCTTAGTTAATCAAGCACTCAGCCTCAGCTTAAAGCCTAATTATTACAGTTTCATCTTATCCTGATGTGGATCATAATTACCCACTTCTTTTACCTGTTATCATAAAAACAACAGGGAACGCTCAGGTTTACAACCGGGAATGATTGGATAATTACTTTTTTGGGTATAATTTTTCTTATCTCACTGACTCAACTCTTGTAAATGGATGGTCAGAGGATCCACACATGAAAACCAAAAATATAGCAGAGCCCACATAGAGACAGGTCGATCATTACAGGCCAAACGGGATACAATATAACACTGAAAAGGTGACATGGATCCACAATAAAGTCAGTATTATTGGCTGGGATGAATTAGTTGTCTTTCTACACTTGTTTGTAATAGTTGCAAACTGTTATTTTCCTTCTTTCAGTTACCGGATATATCTACGTTTTCACCTCTACCAAAATGATCCCCATTCCTGCTTCCATACAGTGCAGACTCCATTAACATAACACTGCAAGGGAACAACTCTCCCGTGCTTTGAACAAATGCACCTTTGACTTATCAAATCTCAGGGGTGGTGGACTCACAGAGGTACTTCACTATCTTCAGCCTCAGGTTTTCAATGGATTCCTTCCAAGTTTAAAATATGGAACCGCAAAATATCAACACTGATAATGACAACATAAGCCAAAGAAATGGAAACACTATAACAACAGACTAAGATATAAATGGAGACACTACAACAACAGACCAATATATATATATATATATATATATATATATATATATATTAATGCTTAAGGACGTCACTAAATTAATTCCGTGTTTCATGTGGTTCTCCGTACCCTATTTTGTGTTTATCTATTTTTTATTTTTCTATTAGGTGCCTATTCCTGTGACAATCATTGACCAAAGACAATAAGACATCCCACACCAGGAATGAAGACACTTTCTTCCTCTCTTACCTAATCTGTCTTTTAGTTTCCATCATTATACCCACTGCAAAGACTGCAAGACTTCTGGAAAAGAGCATAATTAGGAAATTTCCTTCCCCGTGGAGTTTGGACCCCTTTCCTGGCATCCAATGTATGCATCATAGTATCTGAATATGTAACCAAAATCGATCTAAACACTCTATAAGCAGGTATGAGAATCTGTTTCCCCAACAAAATTTATGCAGGAAAACAGATGACAACTAATTTTATAAAAATCTTCCCCAATAAACTGACAACTGATGCAAGAATGTTTCTTGTTTCAGCAATTTTTCCCATTTCTCTGGCATGCAGAATGACTCTGGAGATCACATTACATCCACATTTGGGTAGCAGAGGATTTACGAAGGAGAGTAGAAATTAATACACTGATGCTAGGTGTTAACAGAGAAAACTGAAACAAACATAACACCCGGCATAACGAATGTCACAGACCATATTTTTATGCTTTATGTGAACAAGTAACTTGCAACTACATATGCATGCACCACACCTTTAAAATAAATTAAATTTTAGCGTAAGTAGAAGAGACTATCTAAGTCCACTTTTCATTTCAGAAATTTCAATTTTACATCACTTAAATGCTCACTAGCTACTTTTCATGGTTCCTTCTATATCTCTCTAATTTGTCCGCCTTCTATCTGTTTAAATACAAAAGTCTGATGCTGACATGGAGTTTAGCAACAAATACCACGCCTTACAGTAGGGAAAGGAAACTAAGGAAAAAAAAAATCCTTGTTGCATTTGCATGGAAGCTTACCTTTTTAGAATATCAAGACCAACAAATTAAAAGAGTGACATGTCTGGTGGAGGCCCATACATTGTCCTCCATGAGTACGGAATAACCCATCCATTTTCACCATTACCTGAATATTTTGAATTTACCATCAATATCAGGATTCAGGAAATCGAATGTTTTAATGGAATTACAAGGACATCAATCGTTACTAATTTCTTTGACTTTGTATCATTTGTCACCCTTACAGAAAAGATGTAGCCTAATCAATAACCAAAAGACTAAAGACAGTAAGGTAAATGCCTGGAAAATTAAGATAAAAAGAAATCTCACCGTTGGACTTGTACGGGTTCTTCCCCAGGAGCTTACATGAAGCCTCTGCCAAAAGGAAAGAGTCTGATATGTTGTCTCCTTCTGAGCAGTAGGAAAATATGCAAGTCACCTTCAAACCTTTTGCCTGATGCCAAAACTCAGTCTCAGAAAGTACAGATTAATGTGGAGGCAAGGCACAGATAGGAATATGGGAAGGTGACTAAAACGATCCAATTTTGAGTCCGTAAAAAGAAAATCAAGATAAATGCCTCAATAAAATTTGTATTCGAAATGGGGAAGATGGAAAAGCCAGTGCTGGAACAAGCATATATAACAATGAGATGAAATGCCAAACAGTGATGCATAATTCTGTAATGAAAGATACATGTCTAGTTAATTCAAAATTTTCAAGTGGTGAATGCTGTATCGACAGGGCACCGATCACTTGTTCTTGCCTTAAAATTGTAACAGAATAATGGAAACAAAAGAAATTTCATGCAATTAAAGGAACAACATACTACAATATAACGAGTTGTATTACATTGCTATATGTTATTATTCAATTTCAAGGCCAGTGAGGGTACCTTGCAACAAGAAAAGAGAGCAGCAAAAGGCAAACTCGGATAGTAATCTTCATCAAGAACATCCTCCTCCTCAAAAGATGAACTTTCTTCTTGCATAGAAACTCCATCAGCTAAAGCACTGAGATACTTCCAACGTCTCTGGGCAGGATCATACTCTTGGAGTCTTTTCCACCCTAACTTCTCACAGTCACTATCTGTTCCATCTATATTGGTACTTGAAAGGTAATATATCTGCATATTACTAAGATAAAGAAATAAGAGCCATTAGAAAGACAAATCATGACGCGTAACCATCACAACAAAAACTACTGCTTACCTTGACAAATCAATCTTTTGCCTTCGTGCAGAATCTAAGCTGGAGAGAACAACAACGTGCTTCTTTCCACTTGCAACTGCAAAGTTCGCCAAATTCTTCGCAAACTCGGACATCATTCCCTGGTATTTCAAACGAGACCTCTCATTACACCTTTGCTAGTAGTTATATGAACATAATACTTGAAATGCATATTACTTCAGGTATTTACTGATTCCCATTATCTAGTTTTTAAGTGCTACAAACAAATGAATACAAAAACTTTTGATCGAAGTGTCGAAAATACCTGAACAACTGGTGATCTTTGCTGTATAAGACTCAATGAATCAGAACAAGAATCGTATGCTACAAGCCCACAAACACCAAAAGCATCAATTTAAAACAAGTAATAGTCATGTGAAAAACATCCATGTTTTTATGTAAAGTTAAATCACCCCTAAATGGCTAAAAATTTACCTTCAAGTGGTAAAGCAAGAACTCCTTCGGGACCAACCCCATAAGCGTCATTTCCAACACATGGAAGAATAGAAGGTTCATCTAGATAACCAATTTTTTCTGCTTTTAAAGATGAGATCAATAAATCGGTAGACAGTTGCCCAACGTTCCCAATTGACAATGCGGGCTGTGACAATCAAGCAACAAACACAACTCATTACATGAAAGAAAAAGAAAAAAACTAAGTCTTCTTAATAATTTGATCCAATTAAAACCCTAAGTACCATCTGAAACCCTAAAAAAGAGGGAGGAATAGATACACTGCAGTTTATGGATTCGAGATTACCAGAATCAGTGTAGTGCAGTTTGCATGTAGCTGTTTTCCCTGTTCAAGAATAAATTCCATGGTTCCCTGAGAGATTTGAGACTGGCGTGTAGATGAATTTGCAGTGAGAGTTGATTGCCCTATATTTCCTTTTGGCGCAAACCGTGAGAGGCAGGGTGTATACACGATGGGTCCAAGCCTGTGCTCATATTAGGTGTGGCCCGTGTGGACTCATAGTGACATATTTAGCCATTTAGGGGTCCTAGGGCTTCGTCTCATGGCATCTAGATGTGTTGTGCTATCGCGCACAAGTAGATTTTGGTTGCGTCGAATGGAACAGCGTAATCATCTCAGCCGTCAGATCAAAATATAAAACAATTTCAAGGAACCACTCTGCGAAAAGTATAATTTTGATTGCGTTGAATGAAATAGCGAAACTATCTCGCTACTAGTTGGCATTCGAT
Organism: Papaver somniferum; assembly: GCF_003573695.1. Lineage (NCBI taxonomy): Eukaryota > Viridiplantae > Streptophyta > Magnoliopsida > Ranunculales > Papaveraceae > Papaver > Papaver somniferum. Next base: position 9,510,619 of record NW_020620825.1, on the reverse strand, counting down.
ATATATCTGAAGAGAGAAGTAGTGTTGAAAACTAGGCAACACTTTGAGAAGAAATTACAACGTTTTTTGTCTAATCTAGAAGCCAAATCTAACCCATAAGACTTAGTCTTATGACCTTCCAATCTAACATCTAGATTGGAATTCCACGTCAGCTAGAATAACCCCCTATGACTTATGGCAATTATATTCTAGCATACTAGTCGGAGAACCAAACAGCGAGGCTACGGTGAATCATTCAGTGTAAATATTTTTTTTACTTTCCGCTGAATGTAACACCGCAGATGCCGTGGAATATTCCACTCGACGCTAAACCAAACAACGAAAAGTTGATTTTTTTCTGCGAGTAACCATTCAGCGAAACTACCTCACTACTAGTTGGCATTCGAGATATATCTGGAGAGAGAAGTAGAAGAGAAGAATAGACAACGTTTAAAGAAGAATACACAACGCTTTTTATCTAATGTAGCCCATAAGACTTAACATATCTCCTGATATGGCAAAGGGTGAGGATGAACGGATTGGTTGGGTTATAACGATATACACACCCAATCCAACATGCATCTAACATTTGAATTTTTCATTCTGAATAGATGAGGATTAATGCAGATTAATCCAATGGAATCTTTTTATGCTTAAAATACAGGATAAAACTAATAAAAGTTGCTTAAATTTTCATATCTCAAGAGACTGTAATAAAATAAATTATTTTGCTTTTCCAGTAAGGTACATGTATACAATATTCTAGAACACCGTTGCCACGGTGGGAAGGGCCTACATAACAAAAATGAAACACCGCTGTGATTGGATTGTAAAAAAAATGTGCCTAAAGTAAAAGTATCATTTTTTCTGAAACGGATGCAGTGCATCGTTTTGTTAGTTGCAACGGAAAATTAGTTGATGCATAAATCGAAATATGACTGCACAATGTTTTATGCATCCTTTGTGGTGGTTTGCATAATAGTTGTGCATTCAATTTTTCAAAATTGTGCCTAAAAGGATAAACACCTCTGTATTTTTCGTAAAAACTCTAAATTTGATATTGTTGTTTGTATTCATTGTATAGATCTCTTTAAAAATTTTCCAACAAGATAAAATTTGTAAAATTCCAAGGCACGAATTCTTAGATATGTCATATTCTAGTTTACTTGCCAATTATACTCCATAAAAAATAAGACACATAAGGAATTATGTGAAAAGGCTTCAGTGAACCCGCCCACACCCGATGACACCGTGGCTTTTTTAATTGAACCCGCGCATAGTGGATTAGTATATGGTTATGAATCTAAAAACCCGATATAAATGGATTGGTTTATGGTTTGATGCTAAAACCGGTCGAATCTGCACGTAAAAACTGATAGTATTGATTGTTTAACTTTTTTTTATTCGAAGTATTGTTGTTAGTATGAACTTTGAAGACTTATGACTGTGGTTTGGCTTGTTTAAGTAATTAGAACTTAAATAAGTATGTTTGACTTTAAACATGTGTATGGGTGTATGAATGATCATTAAATATATATGGCAAGTACAAATATAAACATATTACGGGTGACAAACTTGCAGGAAATACTAAAATATAAACATTACAGGTGAATCGGGTTAACGCGGGTTTAAATTCAAAACCGACCGACCCGTAGTGGGTGGGTTAAACCCGAACCGAAAATAGGTCGAGTTGTTTTGGTTTTAAATTGTAAAACCGAGGTACTAGCGGGTTAGTAGGTGGTTTTTAGGTGAAACCCGAACAAACCGACCCATGTGCATCTCTAGGCTTCACCAAAAAAAATTCCACCAAATCCAATATTTTTATCAAATTGCACATTTGCGTTACTCTACATTTTACAAAAAAGTGGCCATAAAAGGGACTCCCTCCCTTTGGGATCGGTCGACCAAATTAACAGGCTCAGCTCTTCCCATATTATCAACTTGTGTACAATATATATTATAAGGAACAACGATATTTTTCCATATGGACGGAGATCTACAGTTTGGATATATAAAGGATGGCCATGATTCAACTATCTACAGATTTATATTTTGTGACATAAAGGATAGTCGAGATTGAATTATTAATATATATTTACTCTCTTCGCTCGTGTTTTACATGGTGGACGGAGGTCTACAGTTTGGTCCTATAAAGGACGGTTGAGATCGCAAAACATGTGTAGCGCTCCAATCGCACTTACACCAGCCATAATCTTATCATCGTTCGCTTCATTTATTTTCAGTTAAAACTGCAATACTGCAATTTTCTTAGAACTCAATGTCAGAAGATTTTCAATGTCGTCTGGCTATCAATTTAAATAAACTTTATTTATAAACCCTAGCAATCCATAACCTACTTTCTTGCACCGTCTGTTTGTTTTTTTTGACTGAACTTGGAGACTCTACGTAATCATCAGTGAAATTCATTAGATCTAAAATCCATATCAAAAGGAGGAAATACAAATCAATGAAATGCAATCCAGAAGTTTCTGAGAAGGACACTGAAATAGCCTGAAGCTTATAAATATCATGGTAATTTCTTTTAGTTTTTTTTTGTTTGTTTGTTTTTGATATTTAGATTTGTGTGTTTTACGGTAAACAACACATTATCTGCCATATTATGTGTCCAAATCAGATTAAGGTTGGCCACAATTCAACTATATAAAAATTTATATTTACGGACATAAAGGATGGTCGAGATTGAGCTACTAATACGTATTTATCCTCTTCTCTCGTGTTTTACACGTTGGACGGACGTCTACAGTTTGGACCTGTAAGGGACTGTTGAGATCGCAACACATGTGTAATACTCCAATCACACTTACACTAGCCATAATCGTATCATCGTTCGCCTTATTTATTTTCGGTAAAAACTGCAATACTGGATTATTCTTCAAATTTAATGTCATGAGCGTTTCAATGTTGCTTGGCTATCAATTTAAATCAATTTTATTTATAAACCCTAACTATCCATAACTTTCTGCATCATCTATTCTTTTTTTTTTTTTCTGAACTAGGAGACTCTACGTAATCCAATTTCTAGGGATTCATCACTCCAGTTGCACGGTTAGGCATTCAATCCCTTTTCTTGGCTATCAAATTTATGGTACACAAACAATTTGCTATTGTTGGTATGTTACGAAGAGTAATCATCCTCTTATGTCTTCAAAATCTTTCCTCCATCAAAATGAAGGATTTTAACTTTGCCGTTTCTTTCATATTTTTATAATTTCCAGGGTTTTATTTGTGTCAAGTTGTATTACAGATCCATTTATGCAAGATGAGTTTCTTTTTCCCAAGTTGGAACCACGAAACCGCAACATGGTTGGTGTTTTTTAGTTTGTATTGTAAAATTTTGATCTTTGTTGAATCTTGGTTATTTGTGGGGTTTTATTTGTTTTTGATTTGTTGTTTTGAATGTGGGTTATGTATTTTGATTAATTTTTGAGGGTTTTGTTTTTGTAAAAAATTGTCAATGAAATTCATTAAATCTAAAATCTATATCAAAAGGAGGAAATACAATGCAATGAAATGCAATCCAGAAGTTTTTGAGAAAGACACAACAACCATCTTATTAAGGCGATGAAATAGCCTGAAGCTTATAAATATCATGGTAATTTCTCTTAGTTTTTTTTTTATGCTTTGATATTTAGATTTGTGTGTTTTAGGGTAAACAACACATTATCTTCCATAGTATGTATCCAAATCAGATTAAGTATGGCCACGATTCAACTATCTACAAATTTATATTTCGGGACATAAGGGATGGTCGAGATTGAGCTACTAATATGTATTTACTCTCTTCTCTCGTGTTTTCCACGTTCGACGGAGGTCTTCATTTTGGACCTATAAAAGACGATCGAAGTCGCAACACATGTGTAACGCTCCAATCATACTTACAGCAGCCCTAATCTTATCATCGTTGGCCTCATTTATTTTCAGCCAAAACTGCAATACTGCGTTATCCTTCGAATTCAATGTCAGGAGCGTTTCAATGTTGCTTGGATATCAAATCAATATTATTTATAAACCCTAACTATCCAGAACCTTCTTCCCTGCATCGTCTGTTTTTTTTTTTCTGAACTGGAGACTCTACGTAATCCAATTTCTAGGGTTTCGTCATTCCACTTGAACGGTTAGGCCTTCAATCCCTTTTCTTGGCCATCAAATTTATGGTACCTAAACAATTCGTTACTATTGGTATGTTACGGTAAGCAATCATCCTCTTATGTCTTCAAAATCTTTCCTCCATCGGAAGGAATGATTTTAACTTTGTCGTTTCTTTTATGTTTTTATAATTTCCAGGGTTTTATTTGTGTCAAGTTGTATTGTAGATCCATTTATGCAAGATGAGTTTCCTTTTCCCAATTTGGAACCATGAAACCGCAACATGGTTGGTGTTTTTTAGTTTGTATTTTAAAATTTTGATCTTTGAATCTTTTGTTGAGTTGAATGTGGGTTATGTGTTTTGATTAATTTTTGAGGGTTTTTGTTTTTATAGAAAATCATCAGTGAAATTAATTAAATCTGAAATCCACATCAAAAGGAGGAAATACAATGCAATGAGAGCAATCCAAAAGTTTCCGAGAAGGACACTGCAACCATCTTGCTAGTGCGGTAAAATAACCTGAAGCTTATAAATATCATGGTAATTTCTTTTAGTATCTTTTTTCTTTTTCTTTTTGATATTTTGATTTGTGTGTTTTAGGGTAAACAACGCATTATATGTGATAGTATGTGTTCAAATCGGATTAAGGATGACCACCATTCAACTATCTACAGATTTAGATTTCAGGACATAAAGGATGGTCGAGATTGATCTACTAATATGTATTTACTCTCTTCTCTCGCGTTTTACACGTTGGACATAGGTCTTCAGTTTGGACCTATAAAGGATGGTTGATATTACAACACATGTGTAACGCTCTAATCACACTTACATTAGCCCTAATCTTATCATCGTTCGCCTCATTTTCAGTCAAAACTGCAATACTGCATTCTTCTTAGAATTCAATGTCAGGAGCGTTTCAATGTTGCTTGGCTATCAAATCAATTTTATTTATAAACCCTAACTATCCATAACCTTCTTCCCTGCGTCTTTTTTTTTTTTTTTTTTCTGAACCTGAAGACTCTAGGTAATCGAGTTTCTAGGGTTTCGTCATTCCACTTGCACGGTTAGGCTTTCAATCCCTCTTCTTGGCCATCAAATGTATGGTACCCAAAAAATTCGCTACCGTTGGTATGTTAGGTAAGTAATCATCCTCATATGTCTTTGAAATCTTTCCTCCGTCAGAAGGAATGATTTTCACTTTGTTGTTTGTTTCATGTTTTTATAGTTCCGGGGTTTTATTTGTGTCAAGTTGTATTGCAGATCCATTTATGCAAGATGAGTTTCTTTTTCCCAATTTGGAACCACGAAACCGCAACATTGTTGATGTTTTTTAGTTTGTATTCTAAAATTTTGATCTTTGAATCTTGATTATTTGTGGGGTTTTATTTGTTTTCTGATTTGTTGAGTTGAATGTGGGTTATGTATTTTGATCAATTTTTGAGAGTTTTTATTTTGTAGAAAATCATCAGTGAAATTCATTAAATCTAAAATGATATCAAAAAGAGGAAATACAATGCAATGAAATGCAATCCAATAGTTTCTGAGAAGGACACTGAAACCATCTTGCTAATGCGATGAAATAGCCTGAAGCTTATAAATATCATGGTAATTTCTTTTAGTTTTCTTTTTCTTTTTGATATTTAGATTTGTGTGTTTTATGGTAAACAACACATTACCTGCCATAGTATGTGTCCAAATCAGATTAAGGATGACCACCATTCAACTATCTACATTTATATTTCGGGACATAAAGGATGGTCGAGATTGAGCTACTAATATGTATTTACTCTCTTATCTCGCATTTTACACGTTGTCCATAGGTCTTCGGTTTGGACCTATAAAGGACGGTTGATATCACAACACATGTGTAACGCTTCAATCATACTTACACTAGCCCTAATATTATCATCGTTTGCCTCATTTATTTTCAGTCAAAGCTGCGATACTGCATTATTCTTCAGATTTAATATCAGGAGCTTTTCAATGTTGCTTGGCTATCAATTTAAATCCATTTTATTTATAAACCCTAACTATCCATAACCTTCTTCCCTGCGTCGTCTGTTTTTTTTTTCTCCTGAACTCGGAGACCCTACGTAATCCAACTTCTAGGGTTTCGTCATTCCACTTACATGGTTAGGCTTTCAATCCCTTTTCTTGGTCATCAAATTTATGGTACCCAAACAATTCACTATTGTTGGTATATTACTGTAAGTAATCATCCTCTTATGTATTCAAAATCTTTCCTCTATCGGAAGGAATGATTTCAACTTTGTCATTTCTTTCATGTTTTTATAATATCTAGGGTTTTATTTGTGTCAAGTTGTATTGCAGATCCATTTACGGAAGATGAGTTTATTTTTCCCAATCGGAACCACGAAACCGCAATGGTTGGTGTTTTTTAGTTTGTATTATAAATTTTGATCTTTGAACCTTGATTATATGTGGGGTTATATTTGTTGAGTTGAATGTGGGTTATGTATTTTGATTAATTTTTGAGGGTTTTTGCTTTTTTAGAAATCATTAGTGAAATCATTAAATCTAGAACCCATAACAAAAGGAGGAAATACAATGCAATGAAATGCAATCCAGGAGTTTCTGAGAAGGACACTGCAGCCATCTCGCTAATGCGATTAAATAGACTGAAGCTTATAAATATCACGGTAATTTCTTTTAGTTCTTTTTTTTTCCTTTGATATTTAGATTTATGTGTTTTAGGGTAAACAACACATTATCTGCCATACTATGTGTCCAAATCAGATTAAGGATGGCCACGATACAACTATCTACAGATTTATATTTGGGACATAAAAAATGGTCGAGATTGAGCTACTACTATGTATTTACTCTATTCTCTCGCGTTTTACACGTTGGATGGAGGTCTTCAGTTTGGACCTATAAATGACGGTTGAGATTGCAACGCATGTTTAATGCTCCAATCACACTTACACTTGCCCTAATATTATCATCGTTTGCCTCATTTATTTTCACTCAAAACTTTAATACTGTATTATTTTTCGAATTCAATCTCAGGAGCGCTTCAATGTTGCTTGGCTATTGTGGATGGGGAAAAACGAGTCGCCGTTTTTTTGGGGAAAGTGAAGAGTCGAGCGTGCTGTCGAGACTCCTCGGCCGGGAAAAATGTTAATCCTCACACAGATGCACCGTTGCAAAGGAGGTGCTTAGATTCAGGAAATCAATCTGTATGACTCCGGCCTAAACCAAGACAATGGCAGTTCCATAGTCAATTCAGTCGCAAAGAGGGAGATGGGTTGATCTGTAGGAGGGAAGCTGAGAGTAGTGTGGGATCAGTGATGATCAACGATTGTGGGTGTGTTGAAGGTTTCTGCAATATTGCTGAACTGCTGAAGTCGAGTTCTGTGAATAAGTTTATATCAAGTTGTTGATGGATAATAATGATAACCGATGATTGATGATATCCTGTGTCCTCGATTTAGACTTATTTTTATTGCAAGAATGATGTACCACTGATCCCTGTAAGTGTGACGGTTTCTTGAGTGAAAGATTGGGAAAGTGGGAGATCGTGGTAAAGTCAGTTCCATGTCGTGCGGAGACTTGACTGATCGTGCACCCACTACTTTGTTAACTCCTTCAACCGTTTACACGACTTACGCACATTTCTCGTTGTGGATGAATCCACGTGCTGTAGACCGCCAGACCAAAACCCTAAGTGATATCCCCCAATTTGTGACGTGATTGACGAATCGTGGAGTCTGCAAGGCAGACGTGTATTAGTTAGTTAGTTGTTGACTGATTTAGACTATGAGTCTAGTTTTGTTGAATCGAGCATAAGTGGTGAATGCTCAGTGATTCATGGATTGAACATGTAGTTCTCTGAGATGTCAATGAATTACTGACTAGAGCTACTGAGCAAGTATTGCTCAACTCGACGAATTGCTGAATATTGAGAGTTTGTCGAGCAATTGAGCAATTATTGCTCAATTCGACGAATTTGATAATTTTGGCGTGCAACTGAGCAAGTGTTGCTCAATTCAACAAAATACTGAATATCGATAATTTGACGTGCAATTGAGCAAGTGTTGCTCAATTCGACAAACTGCTGATGAATTACTGAACATTGATGGTTGGATCAATATTCGAGCAACTGAGCAAGTATTGCTCAATTCGACGAATTATTTACTGGTGCCGTGACCCAATAAAATATTAATCAAAAATATTGGTGAATTAACGAATACTATTAATTTGGATGTTGATTGCTGAATCAACATTACTTTGTGTTTGAACTTGCTCAGAATGGTGATTCGTGGAGCGTTTGTTCGAAACCCTAATTTTTGATCAATCCTTCAACAATTGGTGAAATGCTGAAAATTGGTCATGAGTGAAGAGGTACCGACCACGTGGGATGATGAGCGTCCATGTGATGCCCGGTGCTCGAGTGAGCATGCACAAGGGTTCTCAGTTTGAGAGTTGGTGAAAGAACGATGATTCAATGCCGGTTTCACCATTTTTTGAAATATTGCTGGGTTCAGCATTAGGTGATAAAACCTATGTGTGAGAGATGAGAACCGACCAAGAGCGGATGGGACCGTCTCTTGGTGGTCACGGGACCGGTTGTTGGTCATTTGGAGAATCCTCCAGTTGGTTGGAGAGTGTTCGGGCCTAGTATGAGCAATCGAGCAAATTAGGTTAGAATTATGAGAACGTGTGGGACCGGCCTTGTGCAATCCCTAGGAATGACTATGGTCGGTCATGGAGGAATGCACATGTTGTCGTGGTTTCCATGTTTCCATACTGAGAGTTTCAGTATTTCCTGATGCGCGTTCGAGCAACATAATGAATTTTCAGAAGAGTTTCATCTCAACTGAGAATTCTCGATTTTTGTTGGAATGAGCATGTATGCTCAATTCATCAACATTTTGAAAATATTAAAATAAAAGTGTTTTAATATTTGAAATTACCGTGAGAGGCTAGCCAGTCGTGTGACTATGTTGGCTTTTCGTTTTTCGTGATTTGAGCAATATTTGAGAAAATATGGAGAAATCATGAATTTTGCTCAAACCCGGGAGTTTCATGAATTGAGGAAAATAATAATTATGGAAAATTAGGGATTGCAAGTTGTGGGACCGGCCATGGCTAGGTTCCCCCGTCCCGCACACCTTTCTCTAATTTATGATATTTATTTTTCATGAATCCTTGAAGTTATGGAGAATCCATGAGTTTTTGTTGAAATGGAGGAGTTTCGTGAGATTAGGGAATAATAATAATTATAAAAACCTAAGGATTGTGAGCTGTGGGACCGGCCATGACTTAGGCATGGCCGGTCGGCTAGGTTGCGCGGTCCCGCACACCTCTCCTTATTTTATAATATTATTTCGTGAATCCACTAAGTTATGGAGAATCCATGAGTTTTTGTTGAAACGGAGGAGTTTCGTGAGATTAGGGAATAATAATTATGAAAGCTAAAGATTGTGAGGTGTGGGACCGACTACGGCTCGGGCATGGCCGGCCGGATGGGTTGCCCGGTCCCGCACACCTCTCCTTATTTTATAATATTATTTCGTGAATCCACGAAGTTATGGTGAATTCACGGGTTTTGCAAAAACAATGACAGTTTCTAAAACCAAGGAGTTTTCGTGAGTTCACGAAATAACAAAAAATAAGGAAAATAATGCGAGAGGCACGGACCGACCATGGCTAGGGCACGGACGGCTGAACGGCTGTTGGGCCCGGCCTTGGGCGCCTCTTATTATTTTATTAATATTTATTATTTTCTCCTGTTTTGAGAAGGATTCCTCATTATTTCATATTTTTGGACACTCGTTCGTGCATCCGGGTGCTCAGTCGTGCATCATTATCGAGTACACTCGCACCATTTTTGTGGGGCTTACTTAGTTATGGTCCAGATGCCCGATTGTTAAGTATTTATTACCAATCTATGAATTCAGTGGAGAATAATTCATGAAACTGAGTAATAAAAATGAATAGTTGTTCATTATTAATTCGCAGGATCAACTGTGGATTCGACTACGAATTCAGAATAATAAAACAAGCATTACCATCCTATGGGATCGTGGATTCGACCATAGAATCGGAGTAATTAAGATTATCTATTACCATTTCATGAGATCAGTGGATTCGATCATGAAATCGGAGTAATGAGATAACACAGTTGTTTTATTGTCATTCTATGAGATCAAGCCGTGGATTCGATCATAGAATCAGAGCAATTGTTATTGCCATTCTATGGGATCAGGCCGTGGATTCTTCCATGGAATAGGAGCAATAATAGATTATTATGGGAATTCAGTAGTGAATGTCATGACAGGATTAATCTATTGCATAAAAGATATTATCCAGTTAAAGCGTCACATCTATTCTGAATGGTGCATAGTCAGAGAGTCATGGTGTTGTTTACGGCCTGAAGGCGTTAGTGATCTCAATCTACGGAGAACCGCCTGAATCTATGCACAATCTCTCCACATAATCAGGGAACGGTGAGTGTCATCGACGTCCTGAAAGCGTCCGCCGCCCAACTACTCTTCTATGTGGAGGTGGGTCTCTCTCATGCAGTCAGGGAACAATGAGTGTCACCGACGTCCTGAAGGCGTTAAGCTCCCAATCTACGGAGAACCGCCCAATTACGTTATTCTGCACAGAGGTCACGATGAGATGCCAGGGATCAAAACACTCAGTTAGTGGAGGCTTTTCGAAAACATACTCATCATGGCTTCGTAAAATATGAATTTTTGCATGCCTGAAAGCCGTGTCGAAAACATGCCTCATGATTTTACGGTTTTTCCCTTTGTTGAAAATCCACCATCAACATTAAGTCCCCTGCTTAGTGAGGAACATTTATGTTTCGCAGTAATGCATTAAATGGTGATTTTCAATCGATGAGATTAGTGGTTGAACTCAGTCTACAAAGGTAGTTTCAGAATCCTCGATTTACCCCAATGATGTCATGTACGAGCAAATGCACAGGTGAGGACCCTGATAGTAAGATAGAGTGTCATCTCGTAATCATGGAGAGATAAGGCACTGCTGATTTGAGCGTTGAGAAGCCTAGTTATGGTCGATTTAGGATTTACGGGCCCAAGTCCAAAAAAGGAAACCCATGTTTTATTAGGTTTTGGAAACAAATTCGATATAAAAGGGAATAACCCTAATAATAATTCTTATTATTTGACCGACCAGCTCTCACTATTCTTTACGTATCTATATAGACCTGAAAAGCGTCCCTTAGGCTCCTCCTTTCAGTTGTTAATAAATCCCAGGAGCACTATTCAGAATAAATTGGTATCTCCTCAAGAAGTAATCCGGTTTTTTTTGCAAGGAAAACACTTTTCGGCTTCTCATGTGGAGTTCAAGCTTTCACGAAAGACCCTGATGCATTTCTCTGGATGGGAAAGACACATGCTGGGTCATAGCCGTGTTAGGACCATATTAGAAAGTTCCCAGGTAACACGAGCAATTCAAGCTGCTGGAGATTTAATCATCAACCATGATATACCAGGTATGGTAGCATTGCTCGCCCGTTGGTGTGTTCTTACTCACACGTTTATATGCAGATGGGGAGAATTCATAATTATTTTAGAAGATGTAGTTGCTTTGTTGCACCTTCCAATTACTGGTAATTTCCATGAAGAGCTTTCGTCAGAGGAGAAGGAGATATCTAACATATTAGAGGCCAAGATGCACGAATTCAATGAGTCACCCGCATCCTGCTATGCTCAATGGTTATCACATTGGTGGCCGAGAGATAGAATTCCTGAAGAACCAGTTGATGGCGCTTTAACAATTGCCGCTTTCTTATGCCTGTGGCTCTCCAGGGATGTCTTTGAAGATATTGGACACTTGCTGAAGCCGTTTGTGATTCGCTTTGCCATAAAGATGGCCAAAGGTGAGAAAATTCCAATTGGCAGTCTATTCTTGGGTTCATTGTTCACCAATTTAGACTCTTTAGTTATAGACTCCAGTATTTCTGATGGCTTCATGAAAGTCGAGACATATGCCAATACCATGTTCCTCCAAGCCTTGATGTGGGAGCATCTCAAGAGTTACTCCCCAATTCCCCGTAGCATTTTGCAAGGACCCAAGGTCGACACTCGTCACTCCTTCCTTGAGAAAAATAACGCCAGGATCATGCGTTAGTCTAGAAACAAGCCAAAATATAAAATATACATTACTGACGTTTTGGACATTGAGTCCGAGTTCAACTTTTTCCCTGGGTGTCGGTTCCTTCTCTCTTCTCACAATTGATCACTTTCAATACTGCTGAAGAGAATATCATGCTGATTACTGGTGCTGGTCTGTGCGAAGGAGAGAGATCTTTTGTCTCGAGTTGTACTCCTGGTTTCTTAATATCAATAATGAATGGAGAATTCCAGGTAGAAGAATACAACATTGATAGAGCAGCTAGATAGATGGGTCTTGATCAGTGTATTCCGGGTCATCAGACAAATAAGACAGAGATTGAGTACCTGAAGGATAACTTAGATTGCACACATGTAGAAGGAAACAATTATTTTTTTCCATGTTCTGGCCGAGATACTTTCGTAACCCCTGGTTACATAGACTTTTGGCGTCAGCAACTTGAGCGTGTGTATCAGTTTGCAATGGATGTTCAGTCCCCAGTTCGAGAATTCCCTTCCTTTGAAATGATTTCTGATCGACCCAGACTGAGATACCTTTCCAGTGGCGACAAGAGGAAGACGTCTCCAAATGCGACACATGTAAGTTCATTTTTTGTGATTTTAGCCAAAGTATATCAACCACACTTTTAATTATATTGTTGACCTTATGATAGGATGGTCGTACTGTGAGACCTCGAATTGATGTAAACTCTCGAAACCTTCAAGAAAGTCCTCAAGGAGGAGAAGGCAGGAGCAGGGCATCTCATAGGATGCTACCGAACAATATACAATCCCCTGCCGCTTCTTTGGTGAGTTGTTAACGCCTTTCTTTGCTATTGTGACTTTCTCGTCCGTATAATTAGGATCTTGAAAGAATATTGTTAATTCATTCCAGAATTTTGCTCCATCGGTTATTGATGGTATTCGTTTTGCTCCTGGTCGAATAATTCAGGGATCCAACACCGAGGAAGTCGACGTAAGTATTCCCTTTTCGCGCTAATCGTTGTAACATGCCTTTGGATGAATTAGTGATGATTGTTGTTGATGTATTCAGAAGGAAATAATTGTATACAAGCAGCATATTGATGAAGCACACTCTTCTTTGAGTCATGGAGATATGGAGAGTTCCCGAAATCCCGAACCGAATGAAGATAACGGAGTTGCCAACAGAGATTCCAATACCACCGAGCCTTCAAATGGTTTAGAGACTCCCCTAGTAAGTATACCTCCTGTGACCTCTTCATAGATATATGATATTGCTGATTTATGAATGATTGAGTGAAAGTCCATGCGAGTATGCGAGTAATTTTGCCGAAATACGCCACCAAGGAATTTCAGACTTCAGCTTTTAGTAAAAACACCGTAGAATCCTCGTTTGAAGTCGAATTTTCGATGTCTGCATATGTATCTTCAAGCCAAGGAACTTTCCAAGATTTTTAAAAGAAGCTTTTTTGATTTTTGAGCATATTTAGGGCCTGAAAAAGGCGAAACCTTAAACTTCCAGGAGATTTTCAGAACTTTTCCAGATTGCATGTCGTCTAATGTTTTGTCCACATCTCCTTGCTCATTCATCCGATCGTTATGAAAGTTTGACATGTTGTCGAGGACTTCCATACGAAGAGAATGCTATATCACACAACCTCAAATTCCTTACCAATTTCTCCCAGTTTGTAGTTTAATACGAGGAAGTATAGAATCTCTTCAGATGAGCTTGTTTGAAAACGCGTTTCATGGATTCTACACCATTTGCTCATGTTTTGGGTGCAAAATAAGGAACTTAGATGATGTTAGTTCACTTACATTCTAAATTTCATGGCTGCCTTTGATTTTCCTGCTCTAATCTCATGTAATCTTCGTATTAGGTACCAAATACCGAAGTTGAGAATAACGGAACCAATGTTGAAGATTCGAGCAATATGGTGAATAAAAGCAGTAAAATCACCAACTCTACACATCCAGGTTATGAGAATATCATTGTTGAAGCCGTGGAGTAAACTGAGACTCCAGTTGCTATTGAAACCGATCAAAGAACAGAAAAGACTGTCCCAGAAGAAGATGTTGTAATGACAATAGAGGATGCTCCAGTAGTTGAGAATCGTGTAGTAATACACGAATATCCCAATGCATGGATTGTTTGTGAGCCTCAATTTGGTGCTCAACTCCAGTATCATGTGTATGTTAGTGGATTCAGCGTTCCTACTAGGTATGCCAACATGTATGAGAAGTTGGGGAAAATGTATGGTCATATTGTTGTTGCCAGGGATCCTGATCGTAGCTACTTCTTGACAATGCAATTGGGAAACATATTGCGTGTTATAAATGACATACGAACCAGGGCCAGAAGTACTGTTACTCGAGATGTACTCTTTGATTGGGAGTACAACTTGGAGAATTCTGAGAGACTTGGCTTTAACTTGAAGTGGCTTCGTCAGAAGATCAACATTATCAAGGATGCAGTAGTGAAGAACATCCCTTTTACTAGTAATGCTGTGATGGAGAAAATGACCAAGATTGCTGAGTTGACCAAAAAGCTGGAGTTGGAGAGAGCGGCTTTGCAAGTCTTGGAGAATGCTGAGAAGCAGAAATCATACTTCGATGGCTTCCTTTAGTTTTCTTCCGATAATCTCCGAACATTGACCTTCTGAGAGATGTGAGGTTTTATTTTGGTTTTGAACTTTTGATTGGTTTTGAATTCGTGAGTGACTGAGGATTTTCTTTTGAATTTTGGATCTGATAGAGAATTTTTCTTAAATAAAGAACTTTGATAAATTACTGAATTCAAATACTGGATGCAAGTATTGCAAACGTTTTGGAGGAATTGAAAATACATGTGAAAGAAAATCCTAAAAGCAAACCAAATATTTTTTTGTTTAGCAGGGAACGCCTGAATTGCCGAATACCTCAGACATCAAAATCTTTGAGCCAATTCTCATGAATTACTGGTATGGTCCTGCCATCCATGTTGATTAGCTTGTAGTATCCTCCAATTATGGATCTCGCAACCATAAAAGGTCCTTCCCAATTGGATCTCCTTGCAGAATGGAGATCATGTTTAGCTGCCTTAAGAACTAAATCTCCTTCCTGGAATTTTTTAGGCTTGGTTGTACGCGCCTTAAATATCTTCTGCTGATATGGGATTCCCAGAGCAGTGGAGTTACATGTTTGTGGTACATGTGGACACTCGCGCAGAGGGAATCATATAGGATACTATTTATCAAACTCGTCCATTATTCTGGAGATGACCGTGTTGGTGGAGTGCTGAATTTTGAGAGGTTCTGCATCTAACCACTTAGTGAAGTATTGCTGAGGCGAAACTAGCCACTCATAACGTTTGGTGATAGATAGGTTTTGAGCAGAACTGAGTCCCCGGACCAGGGTAGCATATTTGAAAGTTGCTAATATGGAATTATGAGGGGGAATAAGACTTGCCTGCGTGCGGAATCTCCTCAAAAATTTACGTGCGCTTTCTTCAGGCTTTTTTGTGAGTCCTATCAAGGCTTGGAATTTCTCCAAATGCTCGAAAGGTTGATCATCTTCCGAGTCAGAACTTTCTTCGACGGAGAATTGTGAAACTGAAGATGAAGATACCGCAGCAACTCTTCCATCATGAATCCATGCTCGCTCAAGAACCATGTCATATCCCAGATCCTCTTTAATTATGAAGAATTTAGTTTCGGTCCAGGTTGAATTATTTATTATGTTGAGAATGATGTAACCATAAGCTTCCCTGGAGGTTCCCTCATGGTCTCGGATTGAGATAGGCGCATGAGTTGCCTCTTGTCGAGTAATACCAGCGGCTCTGAGGGTTTTCAAAGGGATGATGTTAACAACAGTGCCAACATCGACCAATGCTCGTTTGAATTCATTTCCCTTGAGATGCACCATAATGAGAAGTCCCCAGTCGTACATCTCTTTGTCCGTCACTGGAGGTTCAGGGAATGTCTCTTGAATTGTCAGTCTTTTGCCTGACACAATATGGTTCAGTGAAGCAAACATATCATCTCTTTGAGCCTTTGACAAGTACAGCAACTCGCAGACGTGCTCAATTAAGGATTGAACTGCTTCCTTGACCGGCTGCTCGGAGAGTGCAAATGTTCTGATTGGGAGAGGATTTCTGTGCACTCCTTCAGTCCCCAGTTCTCCTGAGTCGGCCTTCTCTTTGAAAATGTGCTTCAAAATTCTATGCAAATGTTCTGATTATTGGGTAACTGATATACCTATGGAAATGACAGTATCTTGCATTTTCCATTTGTTCCACAATTGGTTCCTTTTTGACATGAGGTAGTTTAATTGCACCATCTTGGATACAGACTTCTAATAGTTCTATCACTTCTTCAATAGGAAAAGGGAAGTCAGGATATTCTTGATCATTCTGCTGGGGTTATGTATTTCTAGTCTGGTTGTCCTTCCTTGGAGCTTTCGGAGGGTGAGACGTCGGAGAAGCATTCTTATGTTGTTGTGCCTCGGCTTTTCTCTTGCTCCCTTCAGCAACACTCATGAAAGTTTCAACGTTGTACTTCTTGTTGATGAGACACGGGCAGTGCTGCTTCGATTGTCTTTCGATTCCTCTACTTTGACAGTTTTCGTTCTTTCTAGCAATACAAGAGCAGTAGTCGCTGATCGCTTGGCCGCTTCATGAAGTTCTAAAAAGGTCTGAAAGCGAATATTTTTCAGCAAAGCTCTGTAAACTGGGATCATCCATTGATGCACAAGTCCACCAGTTGTTGTTCAGTAACGTTTGGATCATGACAATCCAAAGCTTGAACCTTTTCACATAGTCATTCGGATTTTCGACAGTTTTCTGAGCCATCCTTCCCAAGTAATTTTCTCAAAAACAAAGAAGTACTTTCTGTAGAAAGCATTAATCATTTCTCCCTAATTAGCTATGCTTCCTGGTGCAATGTTGTTGTACCAAGTATACGCTCGACCCGTCAGGGATTTTGAAAACTCCTTCAAACGGACGACATGGTTGTGTTCATGTTCTCCTAATGCTTCCAGGAACCGAGAAATGTGTTCTCGAGCATTACCCGTTCCATTGTAGAGCGTGAACGTTGGAGAAGTGTAGCCCTTTGGGAGAGGAATCCTTTGTGTGGCTGCAGGGTATGGACGATGATGATGGTGCACAGTCGTTGTATGACCGCTTCCTCGATTCTCCATAAAATGTTCCAAGTCTTCACGTGTGATGAAACCAGCGAGTCCGCAGCTTTGTAGGCCTCATCATCGTCGTGGACTGTAATAACTTCAGGATCCGTGCTTGGAGATGTTTCCTTGTCTTTCCCTTTCTCCTGAGTTTTGTCTGACATATTGTCAGTAAGAGTTTTAAGGTAGTTACATAGCTCCTTCTGAGTAGCAGGCATATCAGTTTGATTTTTAGAGAGAACTTCTTGGATTTGCATGAGATCAGCGATAGTGGGTGGATTTTCTCTGATTTCTTTGGGATGTCGTCCAAAAAAAGGATGATTTTCCACGTTGGTTCGAGGAAGATTAGTGTCACCACCATTGTTGAAAGCATGAATGGTTTCTGGAATATCACCGTTGTTGCTAGTGCTAGCAATGTTCGCGTTAGGATTTGTAACTGAACTTGACCTAAGATCAACCATTTTGCGAAAATGTGAGATTGCAACCGAGAGATTAATCTTCCACTGTGGTCGTCAATCTGTAGATGGGGAAAAACGAGTCGCCGATTTTTTGGGAAAGTGAAGAGTCGATCTTGCTGTCGAGACTCCTCAACCGGGAAAAATGTTAATCCTCACACAGATGCACCGCTGCAAAGGGGGTGCTTAGATTTGGGAAATCAATTTGTATGACTCCGGCCTAAACCAAGACAATGGCCGTTCCAGAGTCAATTCGGTCGCAAAGAGGGAGATGGGTTGATCTGTAGGAGGGAAGCTGACAGTTGTGTGGGATCAGTGATGATCAAGGATTGTGGGTGTGTTGAAGGTTTCTGCAATATTGCTGAACTGCTGATGTTGAGTTCTGTGAGTAAGTTTATATCGAGTTTTTGACGGATAATGATGAAAATTGATGATTGATGATATCCTGATGTCCTAAATTTAGACTTATTTTTATTGCAAGAATGATGTACCACTGATCCCTGTAAGTGTGACAGTTTCTTGAGTGAAAGAGTGGGAGATCGTGGTAAAGTCAGTTCCATGTCGTGCGGAGACTTGACTGATCGTGCACCCACTACTTAGCTAAATCCTTCAACCGTTTATACGACTTACACACATTTCTCGTTGTGGATGAATTCATCTGCCGTAGACCTCCAGACCAAAACCCTAAGTGATATCCCCCCATTTGTGACGTGATTGATATTTCACGAATCGCGGAGTCTGCAAGGCAGACGTGTATTAGTTAGTCAGTTGTTGACTGATTTAGACTGTGAGTCTAGTTTTTTTGAATCGAGCATAAGTGGTGAATGCTCAGTGATTCATGGATTGAACATGTAGTTCTCTGAGATGTCAATGAATTACTGACTAACCCCTGGTTACATAGACTTTTGGCGTCATCAACTTGAGCGTGTGTATCAGTTTGCAATGGATGTTCAGTCCCCAGTTCGAGAATTCCCTTCCTTTGAAATGATTTCTCATCGACCCACACTGATATACCTTTCTAGTGGCGACAAGAGGAAGACGTCTCCAAATGCGACACAGGTAAGTTCCTTTTTTGTGATTTTAGCCAAAGTATATCAATCACACTTTTAATTGTATTGTTGACCTTGTGATAGGATGGTTGTGTTGTGAGACTTCGAATTGATGTAAACTCTCCAAACCTTCAAGAAAGTCATCAAGAAGGAGAAGGCAGGAGCAGGGCATCTCATAGGATGATTGATGAGTGCCAAATATTGTATATATTTATCCCTTTTTGTTGGCATTTAACTCATCTTTTATGCATTAATTCTACATTTTATCCCATATTCTGTATTTTCATTGTTTTCAAGAATAAATATTTTTATTAATTAATTTTGCATTTTTAGGTAATAAATAAAGTCTGGATGACTTGCGGAGCAAAAAGAGCAGAAAAGTAGTGAAAAGCCGGGAGAAATCACGCAAGGAAGCCGCGAAGAATGGTGCGCACAACCTCATTTTCTACACATCTCCGGGCCCACCAAGTTTTTGTCGCCGCTGCCGGGGATTGGTGCTGTGTTTTTCTTGTTGTTTTATTAGCTATTTTTGCATTTCACTGCATAGCATTTGCATCTGCATCTGCTTCACTTCATTTGCTGTTGGACCTGCTGTTCTAAACCTGTTTTTCCTCTGCTGGGACGCCACCAAGGAAAAGAACCAAAACCCAACTGGGTTTTTGCAACAATATCAGAGAAGCTAGGCTGTGCTTAAAAGGTAACCCATTTAAGAGAACCCGAATTGTGGGCTTCCAATTTTTTTTAATTGTGGGCTTGTAATATTAAAGCCAATCTTTGGGCTTCTCTTATTTTCTGTTGGGTTTGTAATAATTTATTTGTGGGCTTGTTTGTTTAATTTGTGGGCTTGTATTTAATTTTTGTGAGCTTGTTTAATTTGGACTTGTATTTTGTATTCTGGGTTTTTAAACCCAGCTGAGCTTGTAACCGATCACGCTAGTTGAACTCGTTAGTGGGCCGAGTACCCAAATTCTAGGCCGAGATTTTGGACTCAGTTCCACAAAAAGTTTTCAACCAAGCGGAGCCAAAGCAGACACAAAACAAACAGTGGGCGTGCTCCCATTTCAAAAACCAAATTTTATTTTCTTTTTTTTAAAAAAAAAAAAAAATATTTTTACGTTACTTTTCTCCTTGTTCAAAAAAAAAAAAATTTACTTTTCTCCCATTTAAAAAAAAAAAAAAAAAAAAACCAAAATTTTCTTTTGCTCCCAATTTTAAAACCAAATTTTTACTTGCTCCCATTTTAAACCAAATTTTTTCTTCTTTATCCCATCTTAAACCAAAAGTTTTATTTTACTCCCATTTCAAACCAAATTTTCAAATGTCTCCCACCAAAACCAAATTTTTCCCAAAAATCCAAACCCTTTAAAAAACCAAATTCTGAGCTTTGTACATTCGTTACTTAGCTTTTGAGCCAATCATGTCTGGATTTTGGTCTGCTCCTGGGGATGGAAATAAAACTCTTAGAGAACTTGCTTATGGGCATGTGCCACGTTATGAACCTTCCACGGACCATGATGTCAATAGTCATAGGAATTATTATGGACATTTTCAAAGTCCCGAGCCGCAATACATGAACCCTAATGACTATTCATACATGCATCATTCGTCGCAACGTGAAAATGAACATTTTGCTAGTGCCTCACTCACACAATCATCACTTATGGATCAAATAGAAGCTCGAATCACAGCTTTAGAAATGCAATCACATGAGGAATCTGTCACATCTAATTTTCTTAGGCAACCTGAAATCTATGCATGTCCCGCATGTGGTAGTTTAGACCACCCTGTTGAGAATTGTCATATTTTGCATAATTTTAGGCAATCTAGAGAAAATCCAAGGTATGAAATGCCCATAAATTATGAGAATGGTAGTCATTGGGACCATAATCAATCCTTTGAGGGTTGCGATCAATATTTTGTAAACCCTAATGACCATGCACACATGTACCATTCACCACAATTTGAACATGAAGAATTTTGTACTCCCATGAATTTAGACTCCACCACAGAAGCTTTAAGACTCTGCAAGCAAGACTATGATAGATCTACATCACGAATTCATGCACATTTAGATCAGATTTTGCTTCACCGACAAAAGGAGGAAATTCATGAGGAAATGTATGTTGTCCCTAATGAAGTGTCTAGTCCCATTCATGTAAATAATGTTGAATATGAACCTAATTTAGAGGAACATGAATCGACTAATGACACCACCACTGTTAATGAGGACCAATATGCATGCTACCATGATGATGATTATGATGATATGTTAGAAGAACATGAAAATATTGTGGAACCTGTTGGTTCAAAAACATATGGCTTCTCGCCCTCGACCTTCATGAATGTTGTTCTTTCTAATACTCATTGTAATTCATATGATTTTGATATTGACATGGGATTCGTACAATTATTCTGTGAAGATGAGCATGACATAGGAATAGTTGAATCTTCTGTAGACACTAATATGCATGAAAATATATTTGATGTGTCTGATTCTCTACCTAGGTCACATTGTGATATTTCTCCTGATTTGCCGATGCATGCGAATAAATTTGTTGATGATGTTGATGATTCTGAGTGTGAACTTGCTAAACTGATGGATGATTGTGAGCATGATGTGACATGTGTAGATGATTTAGGAGATTTTGATTTGATTAATAATGACGCACCTATTCTCCTACATGAGTCACAATCTGTTGGCCTTCCACCCAACCTAGATTTGGTTTGTACCAATATTGTAAAACCAATTTTTCTGAAAATTCCTAATCTAGGATTGGAACTGTATGCTTCCCAAGTCCTTTTGGACTATTTTGCTTCTAAGTATAATATCTTTGAGGAACCACAGTTGGAAATTGCATGTTTGCCCGTCCCTAGCACAGTTCATTTCGAGCTAGACCTTTTGCATGATGAACCCCCGAAACTGCGCGATTTTGTTTTCAAAATTATATCTTCTGTAAAATCCAGGTTTGGGGGAAGCTCACTTTGTTTCACAGTTTCACTTGCGTTTATTTCCTATTATTGTGTGAAGTTGTTGAAACCGCTACACTTTGTCTTTTGGGTTGATCCTCAACTCTTTAGATTGTTAGTGTATGGTGAATTTTTTTGTATATAATCCAGTAGATAAAATTTCTTAAAAAACCCTTTTGTTCCTTTTGTATATATTTTGCTAATCCAATATGATCTCGGCTGAAATATGTTGGATTTTTGCCTTGAATAACGGAGTTTTAATTCTGCTTTCGCCGAAATCGGGTATTCTCTCTCCTTTTACTCTACTCAGCATGTCCCTTTCCATATGTTGCATTTTAATTCTTTCCATATTTTGAAACATTGAGGACAATGTTTAGTTTAGGTTTGGGGTATAGAGTAGATACCGTGATAATTTGCTATAATTAAAAACGAACTCCTTCTTCTTTTTGAAAAAAGTGAAAAATTCCAAAAAAATTTAAAAAATCAAAATTCAAAAAAATTAAAAAATTAAAAATCATAAAAAATGGAGCTCATTTACCTTGAAATGTTGACTCTTGTGCAAATATGTATTTTTATTAGGAGTCTTAGTCTAGATATTTAGGCACCCTGATTCTAGCACAATTCACATAGTGATAAGAAATTTGCACGCGCACGATCTACCAATACATGTATGGCCTCGATCTTCAAGGTGTTTGATAGGAAGTTACGATTGCCAATCACTTTAGAATACTGAACGAAACTTGACTAGCTTGTTCTTTGGTTGGTTGGGATAGAAGGTGGAGGTTACATTAAGAAAGACAACCATCGAATTTAACTGGGTGCATCAAAAAGGGCTACCTCTTGCAAAGTGTCATGTAATCTTTTGTTCCCTTTTGTATATGTATCAAAAGTGTTTCCTTGTTCAAAAAAACGATGTATATATTCAGAAAAAAAAAATATCAGAAAAATCCAAAAAAATCAAGTATTTATCAATTCCATCATCTCTTGTTCCAAAAATAAAAAGAGATTTGTCAATGTAAATAAGAGTCATGTAAAGAGTTCTTTTGTGTTTCGTTGTAATAAGCAAGGAGGGTGTATGCCATTGATGTACAACGCGAGTAATTGTGAAATACCTCCAACTCATTCACAATTCTCGTAAAGTCCGGACAGCTAGCTAGATTTCGACCTCAGTTCTTAGCCTGAGAAACTATCTCTTGGTGATTAGTAGTCATAACTTCAGATCTTTCTTTACACATGTGTAGATACACTTTACACTCTTATCACATGTCTTTTTTTGTTATCAGTGCTAGGATTGTGCCTTCGATAGCTAGATTGACATCTCCATTTTGCTGTGAGCTTAAACTGTTTTGCACATGTCACATTTGATGGAATCTGAGCTTATATTTTGACCTAGAACTTTGTAGGTACGTTCTAAGCAAACCTTCACGAGAATTCAACTCGTCCACTAGGGACACTTAGTGGTTTAAAAGGCTTAGTGCATACGCTAAATGCATTCGAGAGACCAGCGACAGTGGTATAGTTAGGATTTCCTTAGTTTTGTTTTACTTGAGGACAAGTAAAATTCAGGTTTGGGGGTATTTGATGAGTGCCAAATATTGTATATATTTATCCCTTTTTGTTGGCATTTAACTCATCTTTTATGCATTAATTCTACATTTTATCCCATATTCTGTATTTTCATTGTTTTCAAGAATAAATATTTTTATTAATTAATTTTGCATTTTTAGGTAATAAATAAAGTCTGGATGACTTGCGGAGCAAAAAGAGCAGAAAAGTAGTGAAAAGCCGGGAGAAATCACGCAAGGAAGCCGCGAAGAATGGTGCGCACAACCTCATTTTCTACACATCTCCGGGCCCACCAATGATACCGAACAATATACAATCCCCTGCCGCTTCTTTGGTAAGTTGTTAGCGTCTTTCTTTGCCATTGTGACTTTCTCGTCCGTATAATTAGGATCTTGAAAGAATATTGTTAATTCGTTCCAGAATTTTGATCCATCGGTTATTGATGGTCTTCGTTTTGCTCCTGGTCGAATAATTCAGGGATCCAGCACCGAGGAAGTCGACGTAAGTATTCCCTTTTCGCGCTAATCGTTGTAACATGCCTTTGGATGAATTAGTGATGATTGTTGTTGATGTATTCAGGAGGAAGTCATTGTATACAAGAAGCATATTGATGAAGCACACTCTTCTTTGAGTCATGGAGATATGGAGAGTTCTCGAAATCCCGAACCGAATGAAGATAACGGAGTTGCCAACGGAGATTCCAACACCGTCGAGCCTTCAAATGGTTTAGAGACTCCCATAGTAAGTATAAATCATGTGAACTCTTCATAGATATATGATATTGCTGATTTATGAATGAATGAGTGAAAGTCCATGCGAGTATACGAGTAATTTTGCCGAAATACGCCACCAGGAAATTTCAGACTTCAGCTTTTAGTAAAAACATAGTAGAATCCTCGTTTGGAGTCGGATTTTCGATGTCTGCATATGTATCTTCAATCTCAGGAACTTTCCAAGCTTTTACAACGAAGATTTTTGATTTTTGAGCATGTTTAGGGCCTGAAAAAGGCGAAACCGTAAACTTCCAGGAGATTTTCAGAACTTTTCCAGATTGCATGTCGTCCAATGTTTTGGCCACATCTCCTTGCTCGTTCATACGATCGTTATGCAATGTTGACATGTTGTATAGGACTTACATACTAAGAGAATGGTATGACCCAACCTCAAATTCATTAACAATTGCTCCCAATTCGTCGTTTAATACAGAGCAGTGTAGAATCTCTTCAGATGAGCTTGTTTGAAAACACGTTTCATGGATTTTACACCATTTTCTCATACTTTGGGTGAAAAATAAGGAAGTTAGATGATGTTAATTCATTTAAATTATGAATTTTATGGTTGCCTTTGATTTTCCTGCTCTAATCTCATGTAATCTTCGTATTAGGTACCAAATACTGAAGTTGAGAATAACAAAACCAATGTTGAAGATTCGAGCAATGTGGTGAATCAAAGCAGTAACATCACCAAATATCCACATCCAGGTTATGAGAATATCATTGTTGAAGTGGTAGAGGAAACTGAGATCCAGTTGCTATTGAAACCGAGCAAAGAACAGAAGAGACTGTCCCAGAAGAAGATGTTGTAATGACAATAGAGATGCTCCAGTAGTTGAGAATCTTGTAGTAATACACGAATATACCAATGCAGGAATTGTTTGTGAGCCTCCATTTGGTGCTCAACTCCCGTATCATGTGTATGTTGGTGGATTCAGCGTTCCTACTGGGTATGCCAACATGTATGAGAAGTTGTGGAAAATGTATGGTCATATTGTTGTTTCCAGGGATCCTGATCGTAGCTACTTCTTGAAAACGCAATTGGGAAACATATTGCGTGTTATAGATGACATACGAACCAGGGCCAGAAATACTGTTACTCGAGATGTACTCTTTGATTGGGAGTACAACTTGGAGAATTCTGAGAGACTTGGCTTTAACTTGAAGTGGCTTCGTCAGAAGATCAACATTATCAAGGATGCAGTAGTGAAGAACATCCCTTTTACTAGTAATGCTGTGATGGAGAAAATGACCAAGATTGTTGAGCTGACCAAAAAGCTAGAGTTGGAAAGAGCGGCTTTGCAAGTCTCGGAGAATGCTGAGAAGCAGAAATCATACTTCGATGGCTTCCTTTAGTTTTTTTCCGATAATCTCCTAACATTGAACTTCTGAGAGATGTGAGGTTTTATTTTGGTTTTGAATTTTTAATTGGTTTTGAATTCATGAGTGACTGAGGATTTTCTTTTGAATTTTGGATATGATAGAGACTTTTTCTTAAATAAAGAACTTTGATAAATTACTGAATTCAAATACTGGATGCAAGTATTGCAAACGTTTTGGAGGAATTGAAAATACATGTGAAAGAAAATCCTAAAAGCAAACCAAATATTTTTTTGTTTAGCAGGGAACGCCTGAATTGCCGAATACCTCAGACATCAAAATCTTTGAGCCAATTCTCATGAATTACTGGTATGGTCCTGTCATCCATGTTGATTAGCTTGTAGTATCCTCCAATTATGGATCTTGCAACCATAAAAGGTCCTTCCCAATTGGAACTCCTTGCAGAATGGAGATCACGTTTAGCTGCCTTAAGAACTAAATCTCCTTACTGGAGTTTGTTAGGTTTGGTTGTACGCGCTTTAAATATCTTCTGCTGATTTGGGATTCCCCGAGCAATGGAGTTCCATGGTTGTGGTACATGTGGACACTCGCGCAGAGGGAAGCATCTAGGATACTGTTTTTCAAACTCGGCCATTATTCTGGAGATGACCGTGTTGGTGGAGTGCTGAATTTTGAGAGGTTCTGCATCTAACTACTTAGTGAAGTATTGCCGAAGCGAAACTATCCACTCATAAGGTTTGGTGATAGCTAGGTTTTGAGCAGAACTGAGTCCCCGGACTAGGGTAACATATTTAAAAGTTGTTATTATGGAATTATGAGGGGGAATAAGACTTGCCTGCGTGCGGAATCTCCTGAAAAATTCACGTGCGCTTTCTTCAGGCTTTTGTATGAGTCCTATCAAGGCTTGGACTTTCTCCAAATGATCGAAAGGTTGATCATCTTCCGAGTCAGAACTTTCTTCAACGGAGAATTGCAACTGAAGATGAAGATACCGCAACAAATCTTCCATCATGAATCCATGCTCGCCCCAGAACCATGTCATATCCCGGATCCTCTTTAATTATGAAGAATTTAGTTTCGGTCCAGGTTGAATTATTTCTTATATTGAGAATGATGTAACCATAAGCCTCCATGGAGGTTCCCTCATGGTCTCGGATTGAGATAGGGGCAGGAGTTGCCTCTTATCGAGTAATACCAGCTGCTCTGAGGGTTTTCAAAGGGATGATGTTAACAGCGGCGCCAACATCGACCAATGCTCGTTTCAATTCATTTCCCTTGAGATGCACCATAGTGAGAAGTCCCAGTCGTACATCTCTTTGTCCGTCACTGGCGGTTCAGGGAATGTCTCCTGAATTTTCAGTCTTTTGCCTGACACAATATGGTTCAGTGCATCAAACATATCATCTCTTTGAGCCTTTCAAAAGTACAGCAACTCGCAGACGTGCTCAATTAAGGATTGAACTGCTTCCTTGACTGGCTGCTCGGAGATTGCAAATGTTCTGATTGGGAGAGAATTTCTGTGCACTCCTTCAGTCCCCAGTTCTCCTGAGTCGGCCATCTCTTTGAAAATGCGCTTCAAACTTCTGCAATCACTTGTTGGATAACTGATATACCTACAGAAATGACAGTAGCGTGCATTTCCATTTGTTCCACAGTTGGTTCCTTTTTGACATGAGGTAGTTTGATTGCACAATCTTGGATACAGACTTCTAATAGTTTGATCACTTCTTCAATGGGAAAAGGAAAGTCAGGAACTTCTTGATCATTCTGCTGGGGTTGTGTATTTCTAGTCTGGTTGTCCTTCCTTGGAGCTTTCGGAGGGTGAGACATCAGAGAAGCATTCTTATGTTGCCGTGCCTCGGATTTTCTCTTGCTCTCTTCAGCAACATTCTGGAAGTTTCAACGTTGTACTGCTTGTTGATCAGACGTCGGCCAATGCTGCTTCGATCGTCTTTCGATTCCTCTACTTTGACAGTTTTCGTTCTTTTTAGCAATGCAGGAGCAGTAGTCGCTGATCGCTTGGCCGCTTCATGAAGTTCTAAAAAGGTCTGAAAGCGAAGATTTTCCAGCAAAGCTCTGTAAACTGGGATCATCCCATTGATGCACAATTCCACCAGTTGTTGTTCAGTAACGTTTGGATCATGACAATCCAAAGCTTGAAACCTGAACCTCTTCACATAGTCATTCGGGTTTTCGGCAGTTTTCTGAGCCATCCTTCCCAAGTCAGAAAGAGTAATTTGCTCAAAAACAAAGAAGTACTTTCTGTACAAAGCATTAATCATTTCTCCCCAATTAGCTATGCTTCCTGGTGCAATGTTGTTGTACCAAGTATACGTTCGACCCGTCAGGGATTTTGAAAACTCCTTCAAACAGACGACATGGTTGTGTTCATGTTCTCCTAATACTTCCAGGAACTGAGAAACGTGTTCTCGAGCATTCCCCGTTCCATTGTAGAGTGTGAACGTTGGAGAAGTGTAGCTCTTTGGGAGAGGAATCCTTTGTGTGGCTGCAGGGTACGGAGGCTGATGACGGTGCACAGTCGTTGTATGACCCCTTCCTCGATTCTCCATAAAGCGTTCCAAGTCTTCACGGGTTATGAAACCAGCGGGTTCCGCAACTTTGTGGGCCTCGTCATCATCGTGGACTGGAATAACTTCAGGATCCGTGCTTGGAGATGTCCCCTTGTCTTTCCCTTTCTCTTGAGTTTTTTCTGACATCTTGTCAGTAAGATTTTTGAGGTAGTTACATAGATCCTTCTGAGTAGCAGCCATATCAGTTTGATTTTTGGCGAGAACTTCTTGGACTTTCATGAGATCAGCGATAGTGGGTGGATTTTCTCTGATTTCTTCGGGATGTCGGCCAAAAAGAGGATGATTTTCCACGTTGGTTCGAGGAGGAGTAGTGTCACCACCATTGTTGGAAGCAGGAATGGTTTCTGGAATATCACCGTTGTTGTTAGTGCTAGCGATGTTCGCGTTAGGATTTTTAACTGAACCTGACTTAAGATCAACCATTTTGCGAAAATGTGAGATTGCAACCGAGAGATTAATCTCCCACTGTGGTCGCCAATCTGTGGATGGGAAAAAACGAGCCACCATTTTTTTGGGAAATTGAAGAGTCGAGCGTGCTGTCGAGATTCCTCAGCCGGGCAAAATGTTAATCCTCACAAGGGGGTGCTTAGATTCGGGAAATCAATCTGTATGACTCCGGCCTAAACCAAGACAATGGCCGTTCCAGAGTCAATTCAGTCGCAAAGAGGGAGGTGAGTTGATCTGTAGGAGGGAAGCTGAGAGTTGTGTGGGATCAATGATGATCAAGGATGATCAAGGATTGTGGGTGTGTTGAAGGTTTCTGCAATATTGTTGAACTGCTGAAGTTAAGTTCTGTGAATAAGTTTATATCGAGTTGTTGACGGATAATAATGATAATCGATGATTGATGATATCCTGATGTCCTCGATTTAGACTTATTTTTATTGCAAGAATGATGTACCACTGATCCCTGTAAGTGTGACGGTTTATTGAGTGAAAGAGTGGGAAAGTGGGAGATCGTGGTAAAGTCAGTTCCATGTCGTGCGGAGACTTGACTGATCGTGCACCCACTACTTTGTTAACTCCTTCAACCGTTTACACGACTTACGCACATTTCTCGTTGTGGATGAATCCACATGCTGTAGACCGCCAGACCAAAACCCTAAGTGATATCCCCCAATTTGTGACGTGATTGATATTTCACGAATCGTGGAGTCTGCAAGGCAGACGTGTATTAGTTAGTTAGTTGTTGACTGATTTAGACTGTGAGTCTAGTTTTGTTGAATCGAGCATAAGTGGTGAATGCTCAGTGATTCATGGATTGAACATGTAGTTCTCTGAGATATCAATGAATTACTGACTAGAGCGACTGAGCGAGTATTTCTCAACTCGACGAATTGCTGAATATTGAGAGTTTGTCGAGAAATTGAGCAAGTATTTCTCAAATCGACGAATTTGATAATTTTGGCGTGCAACTGAGCAAGTGTTGCTCAATTCAACAAAATACTGAATATTGATAATTTGACGTGCAATTGAGTAAGTGTTGCTCGATTCCACAAACTACTGATGAATTACTGAACATTGATGGTTGGATCAATATTCGAGCAACTGAGCAAGTATTGCTCAATTCGACGAATTATTTACTGGTGCCGTGACCCAATAAAATATTAATCAAAAATATTGATGAATTACCGAATATTATTAATTTGGATGTTGATTGCTGAATCAACATTATTTTGTGTTTGAACTTGCTCGGAATGGTGATTCGTGGAGCGTTTGTTCGAAACCCTAATTTTTGATCAATCCTTCAACAATTGGTGAATTGCTGAAAATTGGTCATGAGTGAAGAGGGACCGAACACATGGGATGATGAGCGTCCATGTGATGCCCGGTGCTCGAGTGAGCATGCACCAGGGTTCTCAGTTTGAGAGTTGGTGAAAGAACGATGATTCAATGTCGGTTTCACTATTTTTTGAAATATTGCTGGGTTCAGCATTAGGTGATAAAACCTAGGTGTGAGAGATGATGACCGACCAAGAGTGCATGGGACCGGCTCTTGGTGGTCACAGGACCGGTTGTTGGTCATTTGGAGAATCCTCCAGTTGTTTGGAGAGAGTTCGGGACCAGTATGAGCAATCGAGCAAATTAGGTTAGAATTATGAGAACATGTGGGACCGGCCTTGTGCAAGCCCTAGGAATGACTCTGGTCGGTCATGGAGGCATGCACGTGTTTTCGTGGTGTCCGTGTTTTCATACTGAGAGTTTCAGTATTTTCTGATGCGCGTTCGAGCAACATAGTGAATTTTCAGAAGAGTTTCATCTCGACTGAGAATTCTCGATTTTTGTTGGAATGAGCATGTATGCTCAATTCATCAATATTTTGAAAATATTAAAATAAAAGTGTTTTAATATTTGAAATTACCGTGAGAGTCTATCCAGTGGTGTGACTATGTTGGCTTTTTGTTTTCCGTGATTTGAGCAATATTTGAGAAAATATGGAGAAATCATGATTTTTTCTCAAACCCGGGAGTTTCATGAATTGAGGAAAATAATAATTATGGAAAATTAGGGATTGCGAGGTGTGAGACCGGCCATGGCTAGGGCATAGCCGGCAGGCTAAGTTTCCCAGTTCCGCACACCTTTCCCTAATTTATGATATTTATTTTTCATGAATCCTTGAAGTTATGGAGAATCCATGAGTTTTTGTTGAAACAGAGGAGTTTCGTGAGATTAGGGAATAATAATACTTATAAAAAGCTAAGGATTGTGAGATGTGGGACCGGCCATGACTTAGGCATGGCCGGCCGGCTAGGTTGCCCGGTCCCGCACACCTCTCCTTATTTTATAATATTATTTCGTGAATCCACCAAGTTATGGAGAATCCTTGAAGTTATGCAGAATCCATGAGTTTTTGTTGAAACGGAGGAGTTTCGTGAGATTAGGGAATAATAATTATGAAAGCTAAGGATTGTGAGGTGTGGGACTGACCACGACTCGGGCATGGTCGGCCGCTGGGTTGCCCGATCCAGCACACCTCTCCTTATTTTATAATATTATTTCGTGAATCCACGAAGTTATGGAGAATTCACGGGTTTTGCAAAATAAGGAAAGTTGTTAAAACCAAGGAGTTTTCGTGAGTTCACGAAATAACAAAAAATAAGGAAAATAATGGGAGAGGCATGGACCGACCATGTCTAGGGCAAGGCCAGCCGACCGGCTGGTGGGCCCGGACTTGGGCGCCTCTTATTATTTTATTAATATTTATTATTTTCTCCTGTTTTGCGAAGGATTCCTCATTATTTAATATTTTTGGACACTCGTCCGTGCATCAGGGTGCTCAGTCGTGCATCATTGTCGAGTACACTCGCACCCTTTTTGTGGGGCTTACTCAGTGATGGTCCAGATGCCCAGTTGTTGAGTATTTATTACCAATCTATGAATTCAGTGGAGAATAATTCATGAAACTGAGTAATAAAAATGAATAGTTGTTCATTATTAATTCGCAGGATCAGCTGTGGATTCGACTACGAATTCATGATAATAAAACAAGCATTACCATCCTATGGGATCGTGGATTCGACCATAGAATCGGAGTAATTAAGATTATCTATTACCATTTCATGAGATCAGTGGATTCAATCATGAAATCGGAGTAATGAGATAACACAATTGTTTTATTTCCATTCTATGAGATCAAGCCGTGGATTCGATCATAGCATCGGAGCAATTGTTATTGCCATTCCATTGGATCAGGCCGTGGATTCGTCCATGGAATAGGAGCAATAATAGATTATTCTGGGAATTCAGTAGTGAATGTCAGGGCAGGATTAATCTATTGAAGAAAAGATATTAGACAGTTAAAGCGTCACATCTATTCTGAATGGTGCATAGTCAGGGAGTCACGGTGTTGTTTACGACCTGAAGGCGTTAGTGCTCTCAATTTATGGAGAACCACCTGAATCTATGCACAGTCTCTCCACATAATCAGGGGAACGATGAGTGTCACCGACGTCCTGAAGGCGTCCGCCGCCCAACTATTCTTCTATGTGGAGGTGGGTCTCTCTCATGCAGTCAGGGAACAGTGAGTGTCACCGACGTCCTGTAGGCGTTAAGCTCCCAATCTACGGAGAACCACCCAATTACGTTATTCTGCACAGAGGTCACGATGAGATGCCAGGGATCAAAACGCTCAGCTAGCGGAGGCTTTTCGAAAACATACTCATCATGGCTTCGTAAAATATGAATCGTTGCATGCCTGAAAGCCGTGTCGAAAACATGCCTCATGATTTTACGGTTTTGCCCTTTGTTGAAAATCCACCATCAACAACTATCAATTTAAATCATTTTATTTATAAACCCTAACTATCCTAACCTTCTTCCCTGCGTCATCTGTTTTTTTTTCCTGAACTTGAAGACTCTACATAATCCAATTTCTAGAGTTTCGTCATTGCATTTGCACATTAAGCCTTCAATCCCTTTTCTTGGACATCAAATTTTTGGTACACAAACAATTCGCTATTGTTGGTATGTTACAGTAAGTAATCATCCTCATATGTTATCAAAATCTTTTCTTCACCAGGAGGAATGATTTTAACTTTGCCGTTTCTTTCATGTTTTTGTAATTTCTAGGGTTTTATTTGTGTCATGTTGTATTGCATATCCATTTATGCAAGATGAGTTTCTTTTTCCCAACTTGGAACCACGAAACCGCAACATGGTTGATGTTTATTAGTTTGTATTTTAAAATTTTGATCTTTGAATTTTGATTATTTGTGGGGTTTTGTTTTTTTATTCTTTGAGTTGAATGTGGGTTATGTATTTTGATTAATTTTTGTGGGTTTTTGTATTTTTAGAGAATCATCAGTGAAATTCATTAAATCTAGAATCCTTATCAAAATGAGGAAATACAATGCAATGAAATGCAATCCGGAAGTTTCTGAGAAGGACACTGCAACCATCTTACTAATGCAATGAAATAGTCTGAAGCTTGTTTATTGAACCGACATATGATTCGGTTTTGTCGGTTTCATTAAGCATACTATATCATATGATCTTAGTATGCTTATTATTGCAAACAATAAATTTCGAGTTCTAGCTTATCTTGTTTGAACCCCTGAAATATGATCCGAGCAATATATGTTCATAGATCTTTAGTAATCTTAATATAGAATAACTAATTGTTCACAAACTATTTTTGTTTAAATTGATCTTTAGAAAATTTCCAAGCAAACAATACACGAAATGTTTAGGGTATGCAGACCAAGTACGTATACTATGGCTATTGGGAATGTTATGAATTGAATATGAGAGCAAAATACACAAGTCTATATGACTTCACCAACTACCAAGGATGCGCATACCCAATATGCACACCTTGTGGATCTGACTTCACAAACTGCCAAAGGTACGCATACCCAATATGCACACCCTTTTGATCTGACTTCGCGAACTACCGAGATTACGCATCCCAGAATGCACAACTTGTTGATCTGATTTCACAACCGCCAAGGATATGTATACTCGGTTTGCATACCTGGTTGATCTGACCTAGTTATGGAGCTTAAGTGCAAAAGCAAAAGTACACAAACTGCGTAAGGTTAAGTATACTCGTTGTGCATACCTTGACCATAGCTATGGTTCACTTTTGTTATATCTCTCATATACACTTCTAAGACAAATTTATTCACAAAATATCTTTGGGATTGTGGGTTACTTTTCAGTCTTGAGTATTCTTGAACACCATTACTTCTTGTAAGTTCACGACCTTACTTGGCCTCTGTAGTCTATCATTGTGCACGGTTCCATACTGTCCAGACCATAGTGCATATTCTTTTGTGTAGTTTCAAGGAAACCTTTTTGCACGCTTACATGAACTCCTAACTTGGAACTTCATCTAAACTGGGAAAGTGTTTACTTGGATTCGTTAATAGGAAAGAATATATAACAAATAATATATATATATAAGAGCGCATGAAAGCACTATGCCCTGGACTCCCACCTCTAACTTTGAATTTTACACACACACACACACACATATATATATAATGCTTCTTTTAAAATTCCAATTAGTTCTTGTGTTGTTGGAATAATTCTTAGAGATGCTGCAAGTGATGTTGAAAGAGCAAGGTAGAGATATATTAGTGAACCTTGAATGCTGAAAATGCAGAGTGTGAAGCTCTTTAGAGTGCAGTCTTGTGGGCCAAAGAACTGAACATCTGGAGTGTGTGTTTCTTACTGGAAGCGAAGAAGATAGTTCGTGGCTAGAGGGAAATCTCAACAATGCAATTCCGCAAAATCACCCAATATTGTCTGATGTAAAAGCAATATTTAGAGAGTTTCTTGTTTAGCCAAGAATTTGTTAGGAGATGTCTAAATAAGCCGACAGATAACTTAGCTGGGCATATTAAGTTATCTGAAGTCTCAAAAGTCTGGTCTCAAGTTCCTCCCAACTTCGTTAATACAATTATGATGGAGAATAAACATAATATTTTCAAATCATTAATGAATTCCTTTTATTTCATATATAAATTTTTTTTTAGAGTACTAGTGGTATATGAAAAGACGAGGGTACGTACCACAATCTTTTTATTTCAACCTATAAGTACGATATCTTATCTGATCGTCTATGGTTAAAGTCGAAACGATACGATAACAAGATATTTACTTGACAATAGTTACGGTACTTAAACCGATTGACTATAGGATTAATGTCAAGTAATATGGATTAACGTACAAGTGTAATTTACTTTATTATAATAAAACAATTATAATGCAAAAGTAAAGTAAATGACACAAACAATATTTTGTTAACGAGAAAACCGCAAATGCATAAAAAACCCGAGACTAGTCCAGTTTTGAATACTCTTAAATTTAAGCCGCTATACAAAGAACAAAATCCAACTTCGTATAGTTAAGACCAAGTAAATTACCCCTAGTTACTTAGTTCTCTCAGTATCCCTACGTCTCTGACCTTTTGGTCACGCACGTGAATCTCAAGATAGAAATCACTATCTCAAGTTGCTTTACTCCTTTTGATCGTATTCTAAACAGCAAAGGAGTGAAACTGTTTGGTAACCACTTTATTCAATCGTTGGTAGAAGATATGTTTGAGTCGTCGACAAAAGCTCTTATGTTTAATCTAATAAACTCCTTTGTATGGTTTGACCAATCTGAAACTTAATTACCTAAATAATTAATTTCCGGATTTGCAATCAAACAATATAGAACTCAAAGAGAAACTATAAAGTGATGTAGATCTTACACAACTAGATAATCACAAGTCTATCAAAGATAAACAAGATCTAGTTGGATCCCAGTCGATCAAGATGTGTGCACAAAGTTCACAAGATCCTAAAACTAATTAGATGAATCTTCTTCGTCTTCAAATCTTCGATTGTCTTTAAAGTACCTGCACACAAAAACTTGAATTCTCTTGTGATCAATCACGCACAGAACATAGTCTGTTAACAATGGATTATCACAAGATGTATTTAGATCTAACAACAATTCTAAAGATCCCTATACTTTGATCTAGTTTGAGTGACCTTATGTCAGAAGAGAAGGCTCTCAAGAATAATCAAACTAGGTGCAATCAAAGTTTCAACAACCATTAGTCAATCAAATAAATAATCGAAAACTAAAATAACAATGCAATTATCTATTTTGAAACCAACAGTACTCGTAGAGCTTCTTGATCCCGCAAAAGGCTTTAAATGAGCATTCGTAAGAGATTTTGCCTAATTAGGTTACTTTCCTCTCCGAATAGACGGCTCCAACGGAAACAACACGAATGAAGTTTGCTTGGATCTTAGGATAGTTTGCAAGAAATGCAAACTCAAGTATTTATATACCAAGGTTGTTTGGACAACAAGGAAATTCCAAAACCAAAAATATTCTCAAGATATGCATTAAAGTACATGATTTTGGTTTTCCTATTTCCCATTAATGTCAAACAATATTTCCGAAATCCCTCTTAGAAAATTTCTATTAGTTTACCACATTAACTAATAATCCTTTTCTAGAGGATATGCTTTAATTGTTGGTAATTAAAACATATATAACCGAAAATCATAATCAAATGCTTTTTAATATTCCGGTTAAGAATCACCTTGAGCATCAAGGAATATATTTGCACAATTAATGATAAGAGTTATGCACATGTTCAAATAATGTTGACATCTAGAAGTTTCCTATTTTAGCAAACCCTAATTCCAGAATCACACACAACATAGAATATTGGAAACTTGGTTTTGCTCTTGGGACCGGTTATACCATGACTCCCAAACTAAGTTAGGACCGGTTATACCATGACTCCCAATATAGGTTATGACCGGTTATACCTAGCTTCCCAATACTAGTTAGGATCGGTTATACTATGTCACACAATATACGCTATGATCGGTTCCACCTTGATTCTGAACATAAGTTAAGATTAGTTCTACCTTGTCATCTTGCATTGGTCATCCAAATATTATTCAATGAAAAACCGGACCAACACACTTATGATTTCCCTTTCGATTATGAAACAAATTCATGCATCTACTTCCTTAAACCAATGTAAAAATACATAGTTTTCTAGGATAAAATCACACTTATATCTCACACATAATGAAATAACTATATACATAGATTATGTTGATGTCGTATTTACGAAGTTCAAAAGATAAGTGTTATACTTTGTAATTCAATATAATTCCTTGATACTTTGATCATAATGCTATGACCAAGTCTAATCACTAGAGTGTCATAAATATAGCGTCGCATGTTATGTTTTCGATATAAAGCGACTTGAAAGATACGTTAGAAATGGAAACAAGTAAAGTCAGTATTACTAACTTCATGTGGAAGGATGATGTCTTCGTTGTAGTCGTTACTTCTTCACATTCTTCTGGTCTTCAGAGTAATACTTGTAAGTCTCAACATTCATAGACTTTCTAGTCTAACCTAAACGAAGTTGACTCTAGTAATTAATCAAGCGACTCTAGATGAGTTTTTGATACTAAAATATGACGACCAAACTTTGACATACCAAAGCTTGGTGGGTCCAACTTACCTATGCTCTAACAGTGTATAAAATTTCGAAACGTGCACATTCACGTATGCATATCATGAGGTGGGCCTTTTGACCTCTGATCTTTAAAAAAGCAGTGCTACACTTACCTAAAGGATTCCATGAGAATTCCAGAGAAATCCTGAAATATCTAGGCTCCATGAGAATTCCAGAGAGATCCTGCAATATCCATGTTGCCCTCTATCGTTGGGATACGTTGTGGGTAAAGTGGGACCACAGGCACATGTCTCGGATTTTCTCCGAGTTGGTTAACCATTTTCGTTTCTGAAAATTCAAATATCTGTGCTATTACGATTGTGGGTGATTTTGTAATGATTTTACCAGGTTACTGTCAGTTTTACCCGTATCCAGTGTCACCCGTGAATTCGCCATAGTGATACCAAGTTGTCATTTTCAGAATCCATGGGTAAGGATCACTGTCATTGTCGTTTTCAGAATCCACGGGTAAGGATCATTATCGGTTTTTAGAATTGAATTTTTGGAGGTACAAGGTTTTTGCCTTATGGATCACTGTCAGTTTCATTACATTGTATCTTATGGGTGATTTGGTTTAATTGATGCAGCAATACAGTTTCTATGTTGTATCTCATTACCATATATAAATTTGATCTCCAACTATTCTCGAAAAGGATTCTCAAGTATTTTGCATTAACTTTTAACTGGATTATATAACGACTATATTATACAAGACTAAGAATTTACCGTTATTTATGGACACCAAGAATTTACAAGTATATATTCACAATGCTAAGGAGCAAAATAAACCTTAGCTCCGGTTGGTCAGGACTCGGACCCCATCCAAGGGCGTTGCTTTAACAAAAACTATACGGAGAGTAAACATCAAAAAATTTATGGCATCGGGCAAAAAAAAAAAAGGGCAACTATTTGTTTTCCCTCTTGTCGAGAAAAGTCAACAAAAACCCACTCACAACTCGCCTGACAATTGAATTTGGAATGCACCGGCACAGTCTTCCGTCAATATATGCTAACAAACCCGAAAACACAAACTTACTGATCCCCCATTGCAGATTAAACTTCCCCTCTGGCTTTCCTACTGATGCGGAGACAATGGACATACTTTCTTTCTCCTCTGACTTTCCTTTCTGTTTCATGCCAGTTATAACCTTATCTGCTTGATTCCTAAGCATGCGGATTGTAAAACTCACAAACAGGTGTTCCCACAAAGTCAGAATTGTTGGTCCAATTTTCCACTCCTGCAAGAGAGAAAGACAAAAAAAAAAGGAATAAACAAAAGAATTCTCACTGATGGGCTCACAAATAAGATTCAAGGTTTGAAAACAAAAGCTCAAGTGGATGAGGCTAACTTTCTTATAGGACCCAAACACAACATGAGTAAAAGGAGCTTACTGTTTCCCCTCGAAGATGGCGTAATGGACGGGAACTTGCTGGTAATTCTCCTTTTAAGAGTCCCTTGCTCATGAGAAAACTATTTACGCGATCCATAATCTCGCTTATGAGGGAAGTGCTTGGAGGTAGATTTTTTAGAATAACCTGTCAGATATTGGTGGATGCAACTTTAGAAAGGAACTAAAAACCCACCATATATGGGAATGTATCCATGGCCCAAATGGAGTGTTCTATACTTACTTGGTTGTCAATGACTCTGACTCTGAGATACTCTTGTTTATACAATGCATCCAACATAGCTTGTAGATATCCTTCAATATATAACTGCATTTGAATCTCGAAATTAGTATACACTGAAAGAGTCTAGAAGAAAGGTGAATAAATAAATGGTCTTTCACAATCCAACTGTTCTGGGCTAATAAAAATGATAAGCAAGCAGCTTTCTTGTGAAAGGGTCAAGAACCTAAATTCTTAATTGAGTTTCAATGAAATGACCTTAAGCAAAAGTTACCTCGTCAACTCCAGGACTACGGTCAAGTTTAATTTTTCTAGCTGGACCACCCTCCATGACAGCCGTCCCTAACAGTGAGGGCTCCATGGCCAATCTCAATATTCCTTGGTGAAAGCCCGTAATCTTCAAAAAGAAACATCCAAAAAGACATGGTAAGTATTTAAGAACTAAATTTAGCTAACAGACATGTTAACAGAAGAGGTAATGCATACGCATGAAGGACAAACAAACGAGTACAAAGTTGTCTGCATAAAAGTACCATTCCATTAAAACCATTTGCTTCTGCTCCACGCAGAATACAATCTGATACTTCAGTAATAGCAGCAAAGAGAACATTTGACCCTGCTGTTTTCACCTGCAATGCTAAAAACACAAATGATATCCGATGCAGGTATCACACAGTGCCATGTATCTAACCCTTGGAGGTAATGAATATACTAAATTACTAATGAACTTACAGTTTTGCCAAGATCGCCAATATAGCGTTTTGTACCAGAAAAACCTTTCTTGTTGATGCTTTTACTGATGAACTTGAACATACCTGTACACAAGAACAAAATTTTAGACCAATAGGATGAAAAGAGTTTAGTCTGGTGGTAGTTGGTTCAAATTCAAAATGTGAAAGAGCAGAAACAAAAACTATTAAATTTGTGCTAGAAAACCAATTAATAGCAGTATGAAACCCCGTGACACAAGAAAATAACATCTTTGAGATGAACAGTCACATTGTCAGTCGGGAAAGGCCACACTGCATTTGTTTCCGAAAGTTTACAAAAGAATAGATAAAGAGCTTGATTCAACATGTATCTAGATAGAGCTGGACTACAGACTAATATGCACGGCCAGAATAGGAAGCTAAACTAGTCCTGCAATCACCCAAAAACTAAAATGCATAACTGGAGATTGGCTGATATAGTACACTAGATACAACGCCAATGTCAAGTCCAAGAAGACTGGTTAAGCAACTGGAATAGTAGAGTACAATCTCATACCCAAAGTAATCCCTGGAAGATTGATCAAACCACTAGAAGGATCGAAAAAGACATCGAGAGAGGATGAAGCTGAGTCATCAAAAATAGAAGCAAAAGCCGGTGGTAGCAACGGGCTTCCCTTTGCAATGTAGACAGCCCTCATAGCATACCTAGAGAACACAAATGTTAATATGATAACTGCGAGATGTGAAAGGATATAAAATCACAAAAACATGAATAAAACTATCAAAACACTTACCATGAATAATGTTGTGCACACTTAATAAGCAATTCACGCACTGTTACAAGAGCATGAGTGACCAAAATACCATTGAGCTCAACATCTTTATTTTTTACAGCTGGGATCTAAACATGTGCAGAAGATAAGGAAGGAATTAAAAAACAATAAATATGGTAGAAAGTGGAAATATAATGGCATGCGAAGTACCGTTACACTTTAAAATTCTAACCAAATCTTACATAAACTATTGCAATAAATTTTTAAGAGGCACCTTTATCACACTATGCAATAGTGATCTAAGAGTCTCTTGAGCAGAGCTATAATTTGAATCTGAACTCCCAGGGAGAAAGCTTGCCACAATCTTGTAGAATAAGATTAAAAAAAAAAAGGGTCTAATGTAAGCTCAGTTTTGATTAATCAATATATACATCAGTTAAGAGATATTTGAGACGGGTGAGATGACTAATGATAGTTGAAAATTAAGAAATCACACCTTAACTGGATGGATCTCAAAATGTTTGAAGTAAAACTGTCGGCTGGGAGCCGTCGAGTCACTGAGAGATGTCCTCCAAAATGGAACAAGCTTCATTAGTGTCTCCTCGTCAATGTTCAAATCAAGAGGCTGGGAGTGACAGAATAACATCAGCAAATGACAGTATCTTATAAACTCGGTGTACGTGACATCACAATCTTTAAGAGTTGAATGCTGGTATCTTATAACATCAGATAGTGAACAGCACACACATAGAACATTTGTAAGACAGCATAAGTTTAAAAGAGTATATGTACTACTACTACATAACTGTACCTGCAAAATGATGGAGGCATAATTCACTTGTTTCACATTGGAATTTGTTGGAACTAGAGTAAAAGCAATAAACACAATGTTTCCTTTTGCTTCCGAGTAATTTAATTGATCTCGTCGTAACATTGCTGCAAAGGGAGCTCCTGCCCATTTCTCTTCCACATCCAATGACTGAATGACTCAATACTTGTTATTATTCAGAAAAAAATGTAGAGATTTTGATTACCTAGTTTGCAAAGTATATATAGCAAAACAAAACCTCAGACAACTAATGTTTTTCGAATACATCCGAGATGTGACAAATTACCTGTAATGTGATCTGATTATACTTTATCCGATCGGTATATACTGAATCCAGATTGATATTTCCAAGCCTTGCTATTATCAGTGGGGAATAATCTGATTGTTGACTTGCATCTTCATCCTTCAAAAAATTTAAAGCACCACAAGTAAATGGGTCATATTAACAAGAGTATAACCTGGCAGCATGATATACAGGCAGCATGGTAACATGAAGTCATACGGCAACAGATATAAGATTATATTGATCAACTTAAAACTGATTCAAAAATATTCAGGCTCGATGAGAAGAAGAGAAGAAAAAGAACAAGATTAATCCATGGTGAGGTGAGGAACCTTGCATCTACTAGCAGTAAATTGGCCAAATCAGGAATACGCTGATGTAAAACATTTGTTCAATGACAAAATGTTATTTTGTAAATAAGGCTAACCTGTTTTCCCTGCTCAAGTAAGTGAATTATTAAATTAGAAACTCTAAACTGAATCTTTGCACATGGGTAAAGTGCTTTATCTTCATCGGAACAATCGTGAAATTCAGATATTTGTAGAACCCTTGTAGAGCCATCTGTATATACTTCATACCCCACCTTTGGCATCTCAAGCTCAGTTGACCCATCCCCATTTCGTCTCTGTTTTCCTGGTTTCTTATCCAGAGGAAAGTCCAACGCCAATCCTCTCTGCTGACGTACTTTAAGAAGAGGTTTCCATTCACAAACCTTCTCCATATTTATTTCACGGGAGAGGCGCATACCTGAATAATTCACCCAAAACAAGGTATTGGGTGACACAACACTTTTAATATTCACATTAAATTGCTTGTGACGAGATGCTCTGTGGCTATATAAAAGCAAAGGAGGCACAACAGACTCATTTGCACAGACAGAGATCCCCTGAAACTTTGGTGCATTAGCAATTTACTAATTTTAGAAACCATGGAAAAATCTTCGACCATGTGCAGCACAACCATAATAAGTTATGAGGAACTAGCATGCAAAAATAAATGGAATTGCATTTCAAGATGTCAGGGATTATGTGATGAACGACCAATCAAAGTTTATCAATATTGGAACTTAGAACCATGAGAAAGACATAATAGTTTAAATAGTAGCACATACCAGGAATGTGGACTACCAGTTTATGAGGTAAACTCAAGTCATCCCAGACATAACTGACAGAAGTTCCAGATCCTAGATTCTCTGGGACTGATGAGTCCTGCAAAAAATTGAAAAAAAGAAAACTTATATAGCATAATAATCAAATACAGCGTAGTAATAACAAAGAAAAGTGATGGAGTAACCTTCTGGTAATATGTTATTGATGCATCGCGTAAGGAGTTCTCTATACGATAGGGTAAACTAATATTTGGCGGCCTATGGAAGTGCAAAACTAGAGTAGAACCTTCCTCTACAACATGTACCACTGCAAACTCTGTCATTTTATTATCTTGCTGAGTAATTGTATTTGATTGATTGCCAGGAAAATCCAAGGATCTTCTAAACTTCAAAAAGAATCTTCCTAGTGAAGCAACACATATTGGTCCAGACCAACTCCATCCAATCTCGTCCAGGCAAAACTGGATATACATTAGAGAATCCTCGTTAGCATTTCTATGTTTCTTGAGAAAGGAGTCAAAGGATCCGATTACTCTCCTCTTGTTCGGTCCAGACCTCATGTTTATAGCTGCTCTCTGTTTGCTATTAACAGCAATGATACCATCACTAACATCCTTTTCAAGCAGAAGGAAAATTATTAGATACCGCCACTAAAATGAGGTACATAGGAATGTATGAACTAAGTGGAAAAATTAAGGAGTAAGTGAAGACCTCCAAATAACATTGACGGACGATAATGGGGACCGGTGACTCATTGCAAACAACATATCTTGGAACCAGCGATACTGTTTGTGATGGCACGAGAACATTCGCCTTATACGGATTTAGTGATACACTCAACGTGGTGATAACTTTCATTCCAGCTCCTTCATCAACCTCCAGACACAGTTCTGTAAATCTCGACAAAGCATCCAAATCTAGCCGCGCTGCAGATGCTTTTTCTTCCAATGAAATAAGTTGTAGCTTGTTGGATCTGGAGACACGAAAGATGTGGATTGCCATAGCAAAATAAAATAATTCACGTTAGTACGAAAGTTCACATCGAACATGGAAGGCCCAA
Source organism: Papaver somniferum (assembly GCF_003573695.1). Classification (NCBI taxonomy): domain Eukaryota; kingdom Viridiplantae; phylum Streptophyta; class Magnoliopsida; order Ranunculales; family Papaveraceae; genus Papaver; species Papaver somniferum. The sequence continues at coordinate 9,467,159 of NW_020620825.1, read as the reverse complement.
GATACACTGTCAAGAGTAGTGATGAATGGAGGGATAATTTAGGCAAGAGATGATAAAATATAGCTCAATATTTCATTTAAATTTTCTAGCATGTTCCAGAATGCATGCGACTGAGATCAATGCTGCTATAATCTTACTCCAACAACCATGACTTGGTCGACTTTGGAGGCAGAAGTGTACCACGCTCCGGAGAAAGGCTCGAGCCCAGTCTATCAGCTTCTTCCCTGTGTAAAATTAAGGTATCAATAAAGCTAAAAACAGAGATCTATAATATGTGTATGAACTTCCTTTGATGAACCTGAGTACCTAGACAAAGGCTTCTGGTTGGCTGTGAAGCAAAAGAGGGTAAGATCACTGTCATTGTGCAACGAGTAAGAAGTAAAGACAGCAGCCTGCATATTTTACTCACAATCAAATTACAACCAAGATAGATGCATCTGCGTTAAAAATATCTATAACTAGTACCATGTGTTACCATAATGATCAGAAATGCAACAAGCTATACACCAACTCACAGCATCAGTCAAGTCACATAGTATATTAAAAAAACAAAATCTATCACAGTACACAACAAGTAGAAAAGCTACCTCCAACATGCCCCTGTTTCCACGTTGTAATCTTAACGAGGCAAAGTATTTTCCTGAACCAAAATCCAACTCTATATCCAAATAATTGGTGTTACTTTTCTGCTTGTGTAACTTCTTTACCCAATCCCCACTGTTCACAGGTTTGCACTTTAAACTAAATTCAGTTACAGTAACTGTGAAGTATATCATTGCCGGATTTCCATATAAGCATGCACTTGATCCACATACTATAGTAGCCTCCTTCCCAGTGTGGTTAACACCACCAGATGTACCTAGAACTACAGCAGGTAGCAAAATAGATATTGCAGCTTCAGAATATTGTAAAGCAACTCATAGTCCAAGTATATTATGCTATTGCGGGGTTACATTAGCCTTACCCGGATAAATTTCCGTTATAAGCACGTGTATATCAGATTGCAAGCAATTGAAGACATGGACTGTAGGAAGAAGAAAGATTTCCTTCTGCTCTTGTATCGCAACCGGGGATGTCCTCATATCTGCCGTCTCTTTAACATTACCAGGATGTATAACAGGTACATCTCTTCCAATGGTTTGAACCAAGAAATGTAGATCAGTTAACCGTGCTCCTTTCGTGTTAATAGCACAGCGTACAGTACCAAAGGAATGTGTAACTGATTCAACACCTAAAGATCTCTTGACTCTGTAACTTAACTTGTCAAATACTCCAGATAGACGAACTGCCTTTCCACCTTTAAGATCCTCTGACCAATTTATTGAAATTGATTCTCCAGAATTTCCAAAGCATTCACTTACTTCAGGTCGAATAGAAAATAAGAAATTACCTACAAGTAAATTTAGCGACCAAGTAAGATTGTCAGAGATACATAAAACAGTAGTCATGCTGATAACACTTGAATGTCAAAAATCATCACTCAGTAACAGTTGAATCGGCTGATTTTATCATGTCGTCTCTGGAGAAAGGAGGTTAAAGTTACCAAGACTTAAAGACATCAACGCCTTCTTTGAACCCCCACTCAAGTTCATACCATCAACTGATGCCATACAATCATCAACTGTATCCCCACTCCTCAACAAAAATGAAGCGGATTCTGCTTCTTCTTGCTGAGGCCGCTGAAAACGTAACATCATAGAGTATCCAGTTTCATTGTGAATCCTTAATATCGGAGAAACTATAATGGACAATCCATCCTGAAAATCATAAAATGAAAAGAATGATGCTAACAGCATAAATCTATAGAAACACATACTTTACAGAGTCAATCCAAGGATACCTCAGTCTTTTTGGAAAGTTCAACCACAACAAATGGCCCAGGGTAAGATCTTGAATCTGTCAAGGGAAACTGATATGATTACTCCGAAGTGTAAAACAGATAATACATGAAACCAGAAAGCAAGCAAATTTTCTTATAATTCAAAACATCCCGTTAAAGAAGTGAACTAGTTAAGCAGATGGGCTTTTTTTCTTTTTCTTTTTCTTTTTCTTTTGGGTAAGGGGTCAGCGCAGATGGGTTACTTAGCCGGCAGAACTAAGCTTTTTGCTTACGGACCTTAGACTGCTTGATAGACAAGGATTTGAGTTTCAAGATAGATTAATTGACCTCGATGCCTCTTTAGTAAAGGGGTGTTGATAACTACGAAGTAAGTTTGAAACTCGCCAGCATTCAATTCCTACGGCCAAATTAAGAAAAAATGATGTAGACTAATTGACCTGCAAAAGTGTCTCGCATGTGGCTCACAGATCCCACCGAACTAGCTTAAAATGCCTAAACTAAGATACAAGTCCGTCTTTACCTCAGTTACTCTCACTGAAAGTTCTAACTCAGGCATGAATTGTATACACTGAAGTCAAGTCAACCTATTCCTTGGTTAAGACAACCACGACATACAGGCATAGACAAAAGATAACTATGCAGTTACATATAAGATTAAGAAAATAAATTATAGTGAAAAATATAACAAAAAGTAAAAGATGATGGAATAACAGATGAACTCCTATTTGGTTTTCCACCTGCCCAAGAGTTACATAAATAACTCTCGGGTGAAGACTGGACTACTACTGACCCAAATTTGTAACCCTTCAATAAGAGCTTTTGTTGATAGATTTTACATTTTTTGTGGATGTCAGTATTCAGTAACACACCCACTCACTATAAGATGATACCTTTTAATGACGCCACACGTGTTCTCCAGGCAAAAATTTGAGCCTTTAAAAGAGAAAGGTGTATTGGAGAAGTCGAAAAAGAACCGGGCACATCAAGCTGGACCGACACAATCGATGAATTTTCTGGGAACTGTTTTGTGGATGCCATATCCCTTGCAAACGAGTAAAGTTATCAAAATTAAGAGATCTGATTAACATATGAAGTTGTGAACATAGGCACAGAGAAGGACGTACTTAAGGAAGATTAATGCAGATTGCTTTCCAGCTATTGCTGTGTGTTGATTGTCATAAAAACGACAAAGGATGTTTAAGCCCGTTTGGTTTTCCACCTGCCCAAGAGTTACATAAATAAGCTTTCTTGTAAACTAGGAAGTAAAGTTCATTACAGGATAGACCTTCAAACTCCATATGCACAGCAAATGAAGGGTTAAGATACATAACAAGCATATTCATCAAGCACTCAAGCACAGAAAACATATACAAAGTGGTAATGCTCCTCAACCCCACCCTTGAGAAGGACTTGTTTGTAGGTATGAATAATGCATCGTGCCAGTTTTGCAAGGATACAGAAGCTTAGATACTCTTGTAAGTAGTAATGAACTAAGTTTCTCAAATGTCCTACATAACTTGGACCCAAAGGCCTCAAGAGTCATGTTCCAATTTTAAAAGCTAGCTCATAATTCTTGCTACTAACTTGTAAGAAAAGTAAAGGTTACACACAATTAGAAATGTGCATACTTCATCCAAGAGTCAGCTGTATACCCCAAAATCAACAAGTACCAAATACCGAAGATTGTTACATTTTAGATGTATATGAAAATTTGATTACCTTGCAGCAATTAGCCAAAATCATCGAGTTTTTCACCGCATAAGGACCAGCAAGGTTCAATTTTCCAACCATAAACAGAAGTATGTCCAAAGAAAGCTCAGTTAGATATACATCCACCTGCCAGCATAACACAAAGAACTATTAGAATACCTTGTGTGTGGTATATCTTCAATCATGAAAACAATGTGACTTGGGTAATGAAGTACTAGACCTGATTCATTCTAAAATAGAAATTAACAGGCACTCCTTGTGGGACAAGTTCTGAAATTTGAGGTGCAAATTTAGTACGGTAGAACATACACATTCCAACAGGTTGAACAATTTCTCTCCTGCAACATTACAAAAAAAAGTGACAACCAAACACATCCAGAAGAAAAATGTCTAATTTACGTGTGAGATCGAGATCCAAACAGACAGCAAGTAGGCAACAGGATTTTTTTATCTCCTTGATGGATAAAAATATAAAGCAAATGAAGAATAAAACAGAAATTTTAGTTCTTCTATTATGAAATACTCACCACAGATTGGTCTGAGCATCAAAGTGAAGAATCGCAGCAGTAAATGTACTAATGACTCTTACTTTTGAGGATAGGACTTGAATGATGAATTGGATATTATTAATGCATGCCTGAAGAAGTGGAAACTTGTCCTTTGCATCTGGAACACTGTGAACAATATTCACAGAAAGCTTGTCAACTTTAATGCTTAAATATGGATGGTCTTTAGATTGACTAGAAGACTCTTCTTCACCGATATCAGTATTCTGTCCCTGCCCTGCATCAGAAGGCCTTCTTAAAGGAGTACTCAGACTCGAAGCATCATGTATGAGAGAAAACTCTTGGAGCACTTTCAGCTTAAACGGGTTTCCTGGTTTTCCCACAAATTCTGGAAGCCCATCAATGAAAGCAACACCATAATCACACTTCTTGTTAACAAGGTAAAAGGTATTTTTAGAAGCTGGCCTGTGAAACTCCAAGTCAGTGTCTCCCTCATAACTGTCGGGCTGATAAGGAAGTGCTTTCCATAGTGACCCGTCGTCATCAATGGTGCTAGAGATATCAACAAAACTCGATCTCCGACGGAAGTTCATTCGTAACGCTTCAGCTGAGCTGCTTTTAGCGTGCAATGATATTAAGGTGAACCATGAAACTGGCATGCCCCAGCTCCTTCTACTACAATGCTTTACCTGAAGATAGGATGGAAAAATTAACAGAACACGTTGCCATGAACACTTCGATTATAAACCGATATAGAATTAAGCATTTCTAAATGGCTCCTGTGAAAGACATCTGGCAAAGATGCATTACCAAACATAAAATGAACACATGCATGGCGCTCTAATCAGCAATCCAATTAGGAAAAAGCATCAAAAACTTCTACTGCAGGTCACTTTCTATCACAGGGTGTCGCTAAGCTAAATTATTCATATCCTCCTTTTATTTGGTGGTAACTAATATTAACCTAAGAAATTATGAGCTCAAAGAAAGGTGGAGCGATATATACCCTGAAAAGAGCCCTTTCTTTAGCTAGAGAGTAGTGGATGACACCAGTCAAACGGTAATCGTTTTCCAAATCTTCAACAGCAAAATACATGTGCTGGTGAATATCTTGCAACGCAACAACAGCTCCTAATTGAATCATGATATATCAGCTAAACGCCTTTCAAATTAGGAAAACAAAATTACTCTTTGCAACAAACGAGTAAATACAAATACCATCAGGAATTGCAATTGAAGCATTGTCTGGTTCTAGGCTCCTTGACAAGTTATTTTGTTCTGCACTGCTAGTAGACTCCGTGCTGGGGACCGAAGATAAAGGTGCAACAAGAGACAGGAGCATCTGAGACAGCAAAAGCATGTCAACAATCCCATGTAAGGCATAGACTGTGTTATCGAATTTAGTATACATATACACATGTAGCTTCATTTATCATTGGGACATTAAGTGACCTACATAGGGAAGAATCACATTGTTGGTGAATTCTGGCGCAAAAAAATTAGAAGTGATTTCTAAGAAAAAAATCGATTTGTATAATGTGTATAATGGACTGAAAAGACGTGCCAACCTGTATTTCAGACAAAGATACTGTGAAGTCCAAACCAGAAAGAGAGCCAGTACCAACCCAATCACTCTTCCACATGACTTCATCCCCGGCAACATCATTCTCAATCATCAGGCAAGCAGCTACATGCTTCACAATACAGTTTGCATCAATTATCTGGGAGTAATCAGAAACATCAACTTCAACCTTAAATTCTTCGTCTGGATCTGGAGAGCTTGGGCAATTTTCATAAAGCAAACCGGGAGGTGTTGAATCACCAGATAAAGAGCGGGTGGACGTCTCTTTAGCTTTAATAGACCGAAAATGAGGGAATTGAATGCCATTGGTTGTTTCATCAGCACTACTACTTTGAGCAAGATGCTGGGAATGGATAGATAACCGTGAATTATCAAAACATAATTTTCTTTTTGAATTCTTAAAATCAAGGTTCAAATGGCAGTCAGCTTCTAGCATAAGCTCCCAAATCCCCCCTGCAAAAAAGAAGTGTGTGTGTTAAGGAATTCTACATCTATAGGAATGCACAAAACTACTTAAGCAAAGACTAGAGAAGAGAGGCATTTACCAGATTCATCCACAACAACAAGTATGAGAGAAAACTGAGTCAGTATTATCCTGAGAATCCCCAAAAATCCCCACTTGGATACCGGTGGTGTAGTTCTTGTGTCTGACACTAAAAGTGGGGACAATGTGCTTTCACTGTGCAAGTTTCCCTCGACTGGTTGAACTGTTTCAGATTGTGTTCCAGATGTGGGCAAGAGGTTCTTGGTATACAGATAGTACACATCAAAGCAATGCAGAAACATAGCAAGAGCTGCGGTTTCAAGAACAATGAGACCACCCTGTGAAATTGCATCATGTTTCTTCAAATTAGAAGACAAGTATTTTCAAAGACCAACGGAGCTACTCTAAGAAATACCTAGAACAGAGTAACCAATATTCAGTTTTTACAGCAAAGTAGCATGGTTCAGCTATGGCTATACAGAAAGTAAGGTCTAAAAAGAAGTGTATCATCAAAAATGGACACCCATAACTGCAACATTAGTGAACCATCACTTCCGCAAAACAAGTGGACACACACAGATATCAATAAAACACAGAAGGAAGTTATGGCTGAAACAGAAAAAGAAGCATTATTGAGAAATTTCTATTGGATGTGAAAGAAGCAAGCACCTGAATCGTCCATGAGATGGCGTGTAAATCTCCGCCAATTGAAAGAGATGACTGAAGTATCTTTGGTTGATGTTCTTCAGTAAGAGCATTGCGTACCGAGTTATTGGCCATAAGAATCTCACCAACTTGCACATCTATGAGAAACTCATAACTCGGTGATGGCGCTAGACTACTTGTATTACTCGACCATTCACGTTCAAAAATCTTATTAGAGACATGGGATTGGATGTTTGATTCATCAGCAAGATTGGTTGAAGAAGGGTCGTTTGTGGCAGCTGGACTTCTACTACCAAAAACTGAGCTTGGGAGTGCACCATCGATTTTCCCAGAAGTTAAAGCATTCACATGAGAAGTGACAGATAAGGAAATAGTGCAATCAGAAAGGGAAAATTCGTACAAGCAATTATGTGATAGATGAAGTATATCAGTAAGCCCGCATCCACGACTGCATTCTTCAATCAGACTTGGGTATTTGAAAATAATGGACTTGATATTGAGTAGATCAATGAGAACTTTCACAAGGCCATCTTTTAAGGAAATCTGAACACGCCCTTGCTGGAGAAAAGCCCCCAATCCGTGCTCAGGAACATCAGAAATTATTAAGTTCTTATTACTGGAAGCACCATTGGTTTGCATGTTGTTCCCAGTGTTTTTCCGGGTGTTATCCAGAATGATATCATGTGGCCCGAAGTCAAAAGTAGCATCAATTACCAAATGCATGCTCTTGGACATCAAGAATGCACCTTCCACTTCATGTACTTGTGCAGACCCACCATTAGGAGTGTCGTCACCTGGTGTACTTGTCTCCATTGTAACTTCTCCAGCATGGACCCCATACATAGAGTCAAGACTTGTGAAATCGTATGATATTCTCAAACATATGTATTCAACCACCTGGGGGATCAAGTTGAGATAAACCAATGATAAGGAACAGATTTACTCATATTCTCGTATACAAGAGAAAGCAAATAAAACTGAAGATAAATTGGATATCTTTGAGGAACCAGCTAAAAGAAATGGGTGGCAGAAACAGAGGAAAGTAATCTATATGTACCCAAAAATGAAAAGGTGATGGTCAACTTCGGGTGAACTTGTACACACAATATCAGTCTATCTTAGCATCAAATACAGAAAAAATTGTACCAAAGAACTCGTTGTTTTTAAATTATGATGAAACAACTTAATTTAAACATTAAGGAAGATACAAATAATAGAAAAATATAATTTAACCTGATAAATAGCCCATATCTCATCCATTATGATGAAACAACTTATTTTAAACATTAAGGAAGATACAAACAATAGAAAAATATAATTTTACCTGATAAATAGCCCATATCTCATCCATATATGATAAAATCGTGACCCCCTTAGCTATTCCATGCAAAGATGTTGCTAAAGTCGAAATATTTGTAGCCAGCGAATCAACGTACTCCCTGAGAAGAAAGAGACACAAGTTGAAACAAACATAGAGATGCAACAAAATTTCTACATGCCTAAAGAAATTACAGATGGAAATAATGGTAAGAATCCATACTTGCAGGATGAAGACTGGATGACTACTGGTTTTAAGACAATTAGTTTGGATCTTCGGTTTTCTCTTACATCCTCAAAGTAAGCATTTAACCCATTCATCCTGAAGCAACAATCAAGTGTAATCTGCAATTCAGATATATAATTGGCATTCATATTTTCGTTCACAGTGTCTCTCAACCAAGGCTCCTTCCTGCTAAATTTCTCTGTGGTATTAGGTTCCTGGGTTGGCCATACAGCAAATTCAATATTCTCCAGATCAATTGCCAGCAGCATATCACCGTGACCTTGAGTAAATGTATCACGCTGTTCTTTTGAACTAAATAACCCTTCATCTTTAAGTAATATTCGAACAGTAGAACCAGCAATAGCTACTCCAACTTGTATGTTTCTCTCAGGTATCACCCTAAGCATCGCTACTTTCGCTCCATTTTTGCAAGATTCATAGTACTCTTGCAATCTTAATTCTTTTGGCTTTCCCCTGATGATAGGAGTGAGTGAAGAAGACCTTGTTCTACTAATAGCAGCCCAAGAAAGAGTATGTTCGAACTGCTTAACCAACATAGCTACAGACATAACCGAAGAATATCCCAACTCAAAATTAAACTTTCCCATAGTCATATAACACCTTGAAAGCCCATAACCTGGCTTTCTTAGGCCTGGCACCATAAGAAAGTTTTTATTCTCAAAGATAAGGAAGGGATTTCCCCATGAATGGACCTTACTCCCTTCTAGTTTTTTGCGAATTCCTTTCCAGTTTGACCACAATTCTTTTAGATAACTTTCCAGATGAACGAACGAGGCATTGCCGCTAGAATTTGAAGATTCAGCTGCTAATTTGTCTGGAAGGACAAATTGTGGTGCAGGCTCACTCCATACAACTACACTTGACTCGTGGCTCTTCTCTTTTCTTCGTCCTTCAGTCGAAGAAAAACGATTTACCTCTTTATTCAAATTACTATCTGTAAGTGGATTTATAGATGAATGTGTACAGTTGACTTTCAAATCCCCACAAGACAATGATAAGGACTGAGTGGTGTTGTCTGCCATGTAAACTAAGAAGAGAGTATCAAGTACCATACAGAATGAGCGTAAATCCAAGTCAGCACGGGGAACTGCGTTTATGGGGTGAATGGCAACAGAAACTTTTCCGAGTACTAAACTGAAGCAAGATTGTGGTGAGAAATCTTCAGAAATAACCGGAAATGACTCATCAGTTTCTTGACCTGGATCCAACCCATTCTTCACAAATAAGAAACGTATTACAGGATAGAGGATCCAGCATATAGTTTTCCAAATGATAGAGAACAATGAAAGAATCTTCCAGATACCTACAAATATCTTTTGCATCTCGATAAGTGGTTCAGAATTAATAGATTGAGTATGATGAGTATGTGTTGCTGCCCTGTAACGAGCTACTCGGCGTGCACGTGCAAGTGCTTCTACGGGCAATTTCTTCTCGGTCTCAGTAATCACCTTCCATTGATGTCTAACGCAAGTGCGAAATGACTTGTCTATAGACACCCTAATTGCAGCTTTTTCGAGTTTCTTTTCCACATAATATCCAACTAATGATAACAAAGACCCATATGCTTGGACATAACACAACCACAGCATAACAAGATTAATCGTTTGATGCAAGGATAACCTGGTATTTGGCGTCAAATAACAAATTCTGCTTGCAGCAATATTCCATAGTTCCTTACCATTTCTACAAGGCACGACTTTCGGAAGTAAAACATCAAAACCTAGGAGGATAGGAAGATCAATCGGACAAAATGCGAAATTCAATTGTGGCGCGCGAATTTCAAAGTCAAGCAATTGAAGATCTTTCAACTTAATGTGACCAACAACATCATTTGAATAGAAAACGGTATTAGCGTGCTTTTCTCTTTTCAGTTCAATCTCCATACCATTAGCATTAATAACCAAAGAACTCTCCCTGTCGTTAGCAAAAGCACAGCGGAACACAGATCCTAAAATAGAACTATTGTTAAGAAGCGAGGATTCCACGCTAAATTTTTCTATCTTGAACAAAGCAATGGAACCCATACTAACTGGAAATTGAACTTCACAGTGAATATCATGCATTTCTAAATGACACTGCTTGAGTATAACATTCATCAACGAATTAATAAGCTGATTTCTTGCAGGTGTAGCAACAGAAATCTTTTCGATTATATCATGCAATGTAGTTCCCTGAAATTCAGTAATGAATCAACTATAAATACTCAAACACAAATAACATTGAATTACTAATCTCCTAATACCTAATTTTCATTACAACTAAATTGTAGTGACTAGAATTACCTCAGGATCAATGATAGACAAAAAATTCTTCTTCTCCTCACTTAATCCAGAAACTGCACTCTGACCTCTGCGCGAATGTAAACGTTCGCCGTCCACAATTTCCCTTCAACAAAACAAAATCAAGAACGAACTTATCAAACTCGTTAGCAGTGAAATTTCAAAATTACATCAACACATTCAACTTACATCACAATATAAAGAGACACGGATTCGAATACCTTGTGGTTAATGTAACATGAACACCACGAACTTCAAATGTAAAAGCAGGAATAGACCAAGAAGAGAATTGAACACTCAAATTGTCAACCCTAACATCTTTGAAATACAAGTTCGAGTCCTTAATCAATTGGTTAAGAACTGTGATGTCCAAATGAGGATTTTTCAGCGTTACGGATGAACGAAGAAAACCTAATTTAAGTTCTAAGTCTGGTTCAGTTAGTAACCATGTTTGTAACATGGATACTAACTTTGATCGGATGGAAAACATTCTTTCTTCCTGTTTAGATAAGTTTACGAAGTTCCACTTTTCGCCATGAAAAACACCGGAATTGGACTTGAAGAGCTGAAGTTTGTAATCCAAGCACTGAAGATAATAGTGGAAGGGAAAATATGTCAGATTAGGAAACAAATGGGAGGGAGAAAAAAGTCAGTGTTACTGAAACGATTAAACAGGAGATGTTGTTAAGAAAAACGGCAAGGTTGCGAGCTTCTTTCGGCAAGAAACTAATTATATCGTCTGACAAAACGGTTTTAGACAAAAGCTGCACATGATAGGTTCTTTCCCAATTCGAACAAAGTTACATCCCGTGAAGCCGGGGAAACGAATATACGTGTTTTATCGGACGTCATGTGTCACCGTAATTCCATACTAGGCACGGACAATCACAACTAATACAGTATTGTTATAGGGTGATGCTACGTTGACCGGAAGAATGCACCGTGAGAGACATAAAAAGAAAGTCCCGGAAACATAAAAGGGGAACCCCGCGGGCCCCACAGGGAAAAAACAGGAGGGTCCAGGTATTTTGTGTCTCTCATCTCCCGGTCAACCTACCATTATTCATTTTTCAAGACCAGACATGTATTTCTTCAAGACCAGACATGTATGAAAATAGTAAAATCCATGAAAAGCCTAACCAAACAATAAGGAAAGAAAGCAGAAAACCATAATTAGTTACCCTGTGATTCGAAAAACAGGTTCGTTTCATAGATTTTATGTGTAGAACATAATAGGAGAAAGGAACATATATATCGACATGTTTATGCTGAACCAAATCATCAACAATTAAAAGAATAATTGAATCATGATCCCAAGACTGAAAATGTAATTATTGGGAGAATCCCATCGTTCTTAAATTCATACTATCTCACACTTTAAGAAACATTTTTCTTAAACGGTAGCATATACGAAACTAATACTGTATTTTGGAATATGCTCGTCTTACAAAACTTCACATATCCACAAAAAATGAGGACATTTTAAAATGTATAACTCCACCATCTACTACTTTGAAAATCAACCGTCAAGTATAACTCCATCATCTACTACTTTGAAAACCAACCGTCAAAAGTCAACAAATTTTTCGACCGTTAAAAATAGGATTGGTAGATGGTGAAGTTTGGTATTTCAGAATATGCTCACTTTTTGTGGGTATATAGAGCTTTGTGAGACGAGCATATCCGAAAATATTAGCTTCAAATACACTAGTTTTATATAGTAAAATGTCTCTTAGAGTGTGAGATAGTTGTGAATTTAAATGGACAATCTTATTTGGATACTATCTTACAAGATTTGCACCAATTTTTTTTAGAGTCCAAACCACTATGAATTTGAAACCAACTTTGGTGAAACGTTTTTCTTATGAAACTCGATAATCAATCGGAGATATATAACACCACTATCTACCACTTTGAAAATCAACCGCTGAAAATAACGGTCGAAATTAAAATTGGTAGATGGTGAGGTTTGATATCTCGAATTATGCTTATTCTTGGTAGAAAATTATAGTTTAATAAGCATTTGCCTCACTAGCAGAGAATTATCTTTCATAAACTCTATTGAACAATCCCTGACCTTAACAGTTGTAACATTTAACTTTTTCTTACACCCACCATCCACATTGAATATAACTTTATCTTTGTCAGGTGGAGTCCATTTGTTAGGATTAGCTACAGCTCTGCTACTAATATCATCAGTCTCGTTGTAAAGAGCTTGATGTTGCTTGCTAAGAATGGATTCATCTTTCAACAAAGATAACATAAGGTTTTTTCCCGTCAAATATTAATCTACTACAAACTTTCCACCAATACTAGAGAATGCATGTAGTACAAGGGCTGAAGTTGTGACCTTCATATTTAACAATTTTGTTACTTGAACAACTGGGTAACAACGGATTGACAACAAAGCTGACGTGGCAGAGAGAAGTAAGTAATTTATGTTTATCTAATTAACAGAATAAACTAAAATAAACGAGTTAATTAGAAAATATTAACTGTCGTTGGATATAATCTACGATTCATACGGCTTTAGAAATTTGGCAAGAGATCACTACCATCTTCTCTCAAACTTTCTATTTTTCTTGTCTCATAGCTTTTCGAGCATCGAGAGGAGAAAAGCAAAGTTGAAAACCTAATTCCAGACATGGGGTAAAAGTCGTTAAATCCCATGAATCTTTATTTCAATCTCTTCAAGTATTGAACTAGCAATTTACTTTTAGCTTTATGCTTTAGATCTGATTAGTGTATCACTTCTGTTTACAATCAATTGAGGGATTTCACATACTTTCGCGGTAGGTTTGTTTGATTACTTTATCTGTAATTATTTTATTTTATTAGTTTATATTATAGATCTGATGTTTTTGTGGTTGAATCTGTTGGTTGAAGGTTTTATATGAATGTGAAGATGGTAATATAGTCAGTGATTCTGCATATCCAAGGGTAGAAGAAATTGTTTGCTTCACTATTACTGGTGGCTGCAAGTGAGTTCAAATTCCTTAAATTTTACCCTAATAATGATTCATAAATATAATTACAGTGTTGGCTTTGAGTTTGTTGGTTTGAGAAAGGGGGTTTTATTTTTAAAGGCCAAATCATTTGTAGGTATTGAATCTGTTGTCCATGACATTTTAGTATGAACGTATGGGCAATTGATTCTCTATTGATAACCCTCTTTTTATTTATGTTCATTTATCTAGTTTTGGGATTTAAGCATTCTGATTTACTTCAAGTAAAAAGATGTACCTAAAATATATAATTGATTCTTAGTGGAAGTTGGAGTCCATATTACTATATTGATTTAATGTCATCTTAACCGAAAACTGAAATTATCAATCATAAATAGTACTGAAGTTTTTATGTATATAAGGGTTTCTAATTTTTGGCCAAGGTAGGATCAGTATTAGTGGATTATGGATTGTGAGGGCATAGATTTGCGAAGTGTATAAATGATCCTAATCAAGTAAGAATTTGGTCATTGAGAATATATAGTCTAACCTTGATAAACGAATAACCTCGTCAGATGAATAATTTGCTTCTATCCATCTTGGGATAAGGGGCGAAATGAATAACCTCGCTAAATGCACTAATGACAAAAAAAAAAGTCTCTAAAGGCCCTATGAAAACATAAAAGAATAATTACTACATTCCGTACAAAAAATATGCATATTAGATCAAAGTATTTCATTCATTTAACAATGTTTACACAAGAATTCACTTCTTTTCAAAAAATGCATGCAAAATTAAATGTTTTTTCCTTCCACCTAAACCAAAATGCATCACGTCATTAATTTTTGGTCATGATGCACAACTTCTAGAATATTTTGCTATGTGTAAAAAGTAATTTTTTATGGTGATTGTTGCTTGGAAAGCCTCACTTGATATTACACTGCTATTATATAGTTCAAGATCATTCTCATCATTTTATTACGGACTCAGTAGTTTCTTCACATGTAGGTGATTCCATAACTGCATATTCTTATTAGGATAGATAAATCAAAAGATGTTCGATGCCTATCACAATTCTATAGCCTAAACTAAATTTCACATCAACTGATAAGATGGGGAAAAAAAACAAACTCTAAATGAATAAATGTTCATTTATCGATAAATAAATAACCTCGTGAAATGGATATTTTTTTCTGGTCCCAAGATTATTCATTTATCGAGGTTAGATTGTAGATTTGTGTACATGCGTGCATACCTGTAAGATATAATTTACGTTTACGTGTATTTTCGGTTTAATAATTTCACATAATTTTAATCATTCATATCATCTCCTTATAATTTGTTAGTCTGCCATCATGTTTCCTCTCTTGTCTGAACATTTACAAGCCCCATTGTTTCTTCACAACTTTTATATGCTGCCTAGTTTTGTGTCAATCTTCTTGAATTATATTCATTATATATAGTAAGTTATTTACACCTGTTTACTCACTACTTCTTGTTTGGGCACAATCATTTTATATGGTGATGTAGTTTGTGATTAAGTGCATTAAAGGAAATTTCATGTTGTATATTTTTTTTTGTTTTAGGGTTTGTAACTTTTAGAAAACATGTTGGATGAAAAACCTCAATATCTGAATATGGCCTAGAAAGTAGTTGGCCAGTTCGGTTCCGATTCCAGCCTTTCGAAGGGCGTTGGTTCGCTAGATGGTGCTTTAAATTCTCAATCCATGTACCAAAGGCGTTATGCTTATAGAAACACTGAAAAGACCTTCAATACATGTTTTTTTAGCCAAGATCCATTATTGGTAAAACCAATGTGCATCACATGTCTTTGTACAAGCACCTGCTATGAAAGGATTGACCAATTTTGCTGTTGATTTTCTCAACAAAGCTAATATAATATGAGAAAGGATTGACCAATTTTACTGTTAGTTTGCAGATGTAACCTACAAAACCAGTAAAGCTACTTATACAATATGTAAATATTATGGGTCTATAAATATATTTTATTCTTTAATGTCCACTTAGTGGTGCTATTAAGACTAGTCCTACTGCAGGTTTGCAATAACACTGCAGATGTGATGTTTCAATGTTGATGGTATTACTGCATGCCGTACTTTATGATGCACATAAATGGATTAAATGTCTTCATTAAAGTATGATTCAAAATGTAAGGGTTGTACTACATTGAGTATAAGATTCTTAAGACTTTATGATTCGGGAATAAAGATTCAAATGAATCCATACACATAATGTCATCAATACCAGATCCATATGTCTGTTTCATTCAAGCAAAATGCATCACAGAAGTTGCCTAAATGGCTCACCGATACCTGTGTTGTAGGGGATTGTATAAAACACAATGTACTGCATGAAAATACAAATTCTCTTCGCAAATAAAGAAGCATAAAAATAATGAACCTAAAACCAAATGAAAATAACACAAAATACACTTCCACATAAAATCTAAATCCGCCTTCGAGTAAGCCCCTCGCTGGAAGGTGTCTGTGATGCACTTTGAGTGAAAGCTCGATTTGCTTTATATGGACGGTGGTTTCCGTATGCTACTCCAAGATTATTGATTTCTACATAGTACTGCCATGGTGTGATTCTAGGGGCCTTCCAATACAAAACAAAATATACATTTTAAAATTTTATATATTCATCAAAGTACACTTACTAACTTTCATAGGTTGCAAAAGTTTGTTTACCATTAATTGTTCTAGAAAGGAATATGCAAGAGGAGAAGCAGGCATGTACATGCCAAGAGGAGAAAAAAAATATAAGCATTGTTGCTCACTCAAGGGGTGTTCGTATACGATCCATGAATGCCCCGACCTCGACCTCGAGTTCTCCGATGATAGGCACTTGATTTATATATTTTTACCGTCATATATGTATTTTCTAGTAATCGTGTTTATACTAATTTTATTATTTTATTGCTTTTATAGGCAGTATGCATAAAACCCAGTGCTAAAAGAAAAACATGGTTAAATGATCAGATCTATCAATGATGTCTCTTACCTTGGCATTCCAAGCACAAGCTACGACTATTATGTGCAACCTTACTTTCGTAGTCAGTCGAAGAGAATGGGTTGGATAGCTCCTGGTGATGGTTGGTATGAACCCATACCCAACTAATTATGGAGTCTGACATATATATAAGATGATAACGAGAAGAAATTGTTAAGAATACAAATTCTATTAGCAATCATAAGTGTGAGATTTTTAAGTAAACAATATATGAAAAGAGAATTCACATCTTTTGTCTTTGAATTCACATGTCAGAGTTAGCTTGAAAGGATTTTTCATGGTTTTTGGATATTGGTGGGGCTAATAACCATATATAGCTAAGAAATGGTATTCAGATATTAAAATAGCCGAGGAAGTGGGAGATGGTAAGTTTCTCAGGGACATTGAGGAATGTAATGAGAATTTTATTCTCTTTGCGGACAATGTACGTTAACTTTAGAAACTTCCATGGAGATTTGTCTTTGGTGTACTTTAGTAATGTCTAAAATAGATAGTCCAAGGTGGTTTGGCGAAGAAAAAAAAACATAAGTTTAAAATGTATAGACAAAGATTTGAGGGTACTGTCTAGAGATTTTCGGCTGAGGACAGTGAGGTTTTATGCTCGCGACAAGCCAACTGTGGAAGGGAGAGGGAGTTGTCGTGAAGGACATTTGAGGATCTCATATGGAAGGAAGACAAAATTGTCATTCTATATCGGTTTAATCTTTTTTTTCTCATTACTATTTTTATGGATTTTGATAAATCCATAACTATGTTCTAATAATCTTTAACTAGGGTTTTATGGTGAAACTACTTGAAACATTAGACCAATATGAATTTAATTGAATAATATTTTGGTAGTGGGCTATTACAAATCGAATTTCAATATCGAATCATTATGGTTTATTGATTTTATAAAGATTATATGTTATTGGTCCACCGATGTTATACGATACAAAAGCCTAATGCATAAATGTATATGTTTTTTCAATTTTATTTGTTATAGTATTTGATAATCCATGCTTAGACGACGCAAATAATAATTGTGAATCTATAAATTATATTTTCAATAACTTATTTGTCATTATAATTTGATAGTCCATGTGATGGGCGCCTAATTTATGCATATTTACCGGCATATTTTTCTTAGTACTTATTTTTGTACTAATTTTGTTAATTTTGTGCTTTTGTAGGCATTACACCTTGAATCTGATGTTACAAAATAAACATGGTTAAAGAGTGAATACGACTTATTACAGGACACCCAAGGCAATGTTGCAAATATTGTGAAACTAGAATAATAGGCATGTGACAGCTACTCGGTGGGTGCCTCATAATCAGGAGGAGTTTCTTTCGTTTAACTTAAATGACGAAAGAAACTAAGGTCGGAAAGATTGGTGGAAACTAATGGAAAGTGCTTGAATGAATTGATTGTTTATGTTGATTAAAAATAAGGGTGCACAAGCGTGATTATCTTTGGAGAAAAGAAATTACCAAATTTGGATTTGGATTGCTCTTTACGCGTGATCGATCATAAGTCGGAATCAAGTTTATTATTGTGCAGGTACAAAAGACTATTCAAGATTTGATGACAGTAAGATTTTTTTTATTGGTTTCGTATCTTTGTGATTTTCTTCATGCACGAACTTGATCGGTTGAGATCTGACTAAATCTAGTTTATATTTTGATAGACTTGTTATTGCTAGTTCGTATTTAGATCGACAAGCTATCATTTGGTGGTACTCTTCAGTATCTGGATCTTGTAGTTTTGTTTGACTTGGTCTGGTTAACTTGTTAATCCAGATATTGGAAGATCTAAACCTGAAAAAGGAGTTTATTTGATTTTAAACTGAAAATCCTTTGTCACGCTCAACTATTATATGTCTGATTAATTTCCTGATATAGGAGAGTGGTTACCAAACAGATTAATCATTTACTGTTTGGTAGATGATCGAAAGGGGTTGAGTGCTTAAAGTCTTTAGAACTTAAGATAGTGGACTATATCATAGGATTCATGTGTGTTGGCCAGATTGGTTGTAGGCGTAGGGGTACTGAGGAAACTAGGTAACTAGGGGTAGTTTACTTGGTTTCAACTGTACGAAGTTGGTAGTGTCTTTGTATAGCGGCTTAATTATGAGAAGATTGAAAACTGGACTAGGTCCCGGGGTTTTTCTGAATTTGCGGTTTCCTTGTTAACAAAATCTTGTTGTGTGCTTTTACTTTACTTTTCGCATTATAATTTGTTTAAGTTATAATTAAGTAATTACACTTGTACGTTAATCCCGAACATTTGGGTTGATCCCTATAGTTTAACGTTTGGTTTCTGTTAAATCAATGCTCAGTTGAATCCACAAGTTTTTTTATATCAATCTTGTTGTCAATGTTAGATGATCAAAACTATATCTTTTTTTGTAGTCTACAAATTCAAGTATCGTACTAGGTTAGAATTTGGTAGTCACCCTCGAAGATCGACGAAGACATTTAGAGTCTGTATCAGGTATATGAAGACCGGGTCATTCTATTTTACTCATTATCTTACCATTTTATATGTGGAGACCATATGACTTCTAATAGATTTACAAAGAAGAAGTTTCGAGTCAAACGTCTCTTGTTAAAAATCTCAAAATATGATTCTAGGGAAGATGTTCAACGATCCTTAACAACGTTAGTTCTAAACAATTTATTGTGTGAATTAATTTGTGGATCAACTGAAAATCTCCCATACAAATGATTTTATTACGTGGGAATGTTTCAGACATCATAAGAAAGAAATATTGAACGATGTGATATTTCTGCTCAGCGTAGGTTGGTGAACCAGTTCGCAAACCATAAATATATGAGTTTTAGAAATACATGAAGGTTGGCAAACCAGTTTGCAAACCGTGAGTTCAATTTGGAACAGTTCACGAACCATTTGGAACTGAATTCTTGAAGTTTGTATTATAGGCTAGTAGTTGGCGAACCCTGTAATACCCCGATATTCGGCAGTGGTTGGTCGAATGGAGTATAAGTAATGATTCGTCCTTTCCTAACACCAAGGCCTAATGGGTTCACTTGACTAAGATGTGGTAAAAACTTCTCAGTTAAGCGTGCTCGGACAGGAGTAGTTGATGGGTGTCGTAGGTGCTCAAATTAATTCACTTATATTCTACTTTACTAATGAATAATATAACAGTAAATAAGGTTCGTTCCCGCGAAGAGCAGGGAGATTTAGTTGTCAAAAGTGTCACAATGGGGTTTTTTGTTTTAGATTCAAAAGCTAAATAAATAATAAAGCAATGAAAATTAATTAAGTTGCAAGCAATGGAGAGAAATATGATCAGGGAATACTTCTTCGTTACTAAACTGTCATCAAGTTATTATATTCATCCATTAATACAATTAATCACAGATTATTACCAACCGTGGAATAACAACTAGCTCAGCGCTATCCCCTAAATTCCTTATATCACTGGGTACGGAAGCTCTCCAATACCAGATTCTATTCATCTAAACCACCTAGTAGTAGCTCACTCAAGGTGTAATTTGTCTGAATGCTTTATCTTTTGTGAATTATAGGTTGATCCTAGTAGTGAGACTCTTAGGTCAAGGTCCACTTTCTAGTGTTGTTTATACACACAATCGCTACACAGAATCCCTCTGCAAGGTCTTGTGTTTTCTATTTTTGTATGAATTATTCGACTATTACTTATCTCCTAACTCAATACTAGCATTTGATTGAATCAACGTATTAATTCAGTTGGCCACCTAAACAATCTATCAATCAATCATAAATATTCTAATTGGTATAAACAATCAATAATCATGTGAAGAACTTCAAAATAGATTTATATAATAACCCAAATCATGTCTAGAACTTAGAATTCATCCCCAATCACTAAGAAGTTTATCTACTCATGGTACTATCAAAACCCATGAATTTCATATGATAAAATGGTAAAGAAATAGTTACGGTGATGGAAATAGCTCCAAACCCTAGCTTTTCTTCTCTTCAATTCTCCTCTCCAATGGCTTGATAATATATTAAAATATATCCTCAAAAATATTATAAGAGTTTCTTATATAGGTCTCCAAATATAGGTGCGTCCGTGCACAAATCCCGTGTAAGCTGGTTGCCATAAACTAGCCAGACTAACACTAAAATCATATAAAACTCGTGGGAAGTAACAACCCACATCCAAACAGTCTTCATGGGCTCAGTCGTGAGTAGTAAAGCCCAGCCCCCAATTCCAATGAAGCTTTTTTAGCTCAACTGTCAGTTCCGTGAATCTGACGGCACACCTTACTTTTTCTTCCAACCCGCGGACATACACTCTCCGTGAAAAATAAAAGTCCCTGAGTTTTCAACTTAGCCAGATAACTTTCACGGAGACTCCTCTGTCCGTGAGTTTCTTTTTTCTTCTGACTTTTCCTTCATCGGCTATTCTACCCGCGGCAACTCGTACCTCCGTGAAAAATAAAAGTCCCTAAGTTTTTAGTTTGCCGTCCATTCATATCATGGACTGTCTGGTCTTTTTTTATTCGGTCAACAAAAATAGAATAAAAAAACGAAACTGTACAAGGACTAGGCTATATTAGCGCTAAGTCAAAAGGCTGCACGCCAATAAAATCTATTTAAAACGAAAATAAACCTCTCCAGACCATTCAACGGAATGAATAAAACCTGGCCTACCCTCATAAGACTCATAATTCTTCTCGGCCAACAAACAAGCTTTATGGATTGTATGGTCATCGTGAGTTTTAGAAGTTCCTGAAGTTTTTACTTTTCCAGCGGTTACTCACGTATACCAAGCTATCCGTGAAAAATCCACTTCCCTAAAACTTGTTTCCATATTTCTCTCAACTCATCTCCAATTCCTGTTCGTAACTCAAACTCTCACTGCATCAAAGCTCAGTCGTCTTCTTTCATGATTCTCAAACATTGTCGAGCTCGATATCTCAGAGACTCCAATATTCTTCAACACCAATCAACACCATTACTGCCATTCTCGAGCTTCTCTACCAACTTCTCATAATAGCAGCAGTTCCGACCAACTCCATTACCACTCCTTCATCGCTGCCATCACCGTTGACCTCCATTGAACTTCCAAGCTTGAGTAAACAACGGCCAATGGCAGCTAACGTCAACTGCCATCGTCACATGAATCTTCCCTGTTGTCTCGAAGTTCTTCCATTCATCACGAAACCACAACAAACTCCAGTGGCACAGCAGACTCTGTCCATTCTTCTCTCGAGCTTTGACACTGGTAGTAACCCAAGTCCACTGCCATCGTATCCATTGTTGATCTCCATCTTCTTTTCCAGCATCACATAGCACCACCAAGGTTTTAATTGCATCAGATAATGGTAGCCAACAGCTTCATCTTCACTGCTACCATCAACTCGCAACATCATTAAGTTCTCTGTTTTAGTTGAACTCCTCTCGGCCTCATGATCATTACAGCCTCGAACTTATCATGAGCATCGCCAGAAAACCAATCATCAATGGCAACAAGCCATTTCCTTCTCTGCAACCAAGAGATGTCCATCCTTCAGTTCTTTAAACCCACGATTTCCATATCCAAAACTCAGCCGGAACCTCCCTGAACTGATCGTGAAGTGAGTTGAAGAAGAAGGTAATCTGCCTTGAGAAATTCCACAGGTGGCAGTAGCAATTCTCATCCAACTGTCAGTCCCGGAAGACTAACAGTGCAAATTTCATTTGAAACATGCCTGCCCCTTAACGTATGATTGGGTTTCCAATAGCAATTATGTGCTTTCACCATTTTGCAAGTTTGACTTGCTTCAAGCGCTCCCAGATTCTTCATACAACGTCGGATTGACTCTATTCTTTCGTCGTTGGTTTTGTCTTTTCGTCCTCTTCGGGATGATAGCAAACACTCTTAGATATGAACGAGCTCCACTTGGTCTTTGGCCCTTCTCCATTTGCGGCTAACTTCTTTTATTGCACAATTGAGTGCCGATTCGCTTCTTTTGGATGATTCACCTAATAAAACACAAATAGAGAAAAAAAATAATTTTTAAGAATATAAGCAATTAGTAGCATGGATTCGACACTAAATATATGCAAAACATGCACTTAACAAATTCCACCACACTTGGATTTTGCTAGTCCTCGAGCAAACTATCTAAAATACAACAACTCCATATACTCGAGAAAACGAATGCACTTAGCTAATGCAACATGCCTTTAAACCCCTAGGTGTCCCTAGTGGACGAGTTATAGTCTCGTGAGGGATTACGAGAGGTATACCCACAAAACCAGCTCCAACTTTAAAGCGTTGCAGCTTCCCAAGCATCCAAAGAGCTATGAGGACGTAGAGTTTCTGCATGCTAGTAATAAGAAGTTAGAAATACCAAAGAACATATTCATTCTTAAATCTTGAGTGAGAAATAACCACACCATAATGAGAGAATGCGTGTTTGAGAGCGATCAATAAGCATTTCGCCTCGACTTCTACCTCAGTTAAAAGGATTTTATGATAATTGCACTCAATAAGACAATTTTTTTATGGGTCTCACATGTGTGCAGGCAAGAATGAAGAGAGAAATCCATACACACGTTGAATGGTGGGAAGGAAACCTTCCGAATTATTTCTGGAGACCCCACAAGATGGTGGGAAATAAAGATATTTTTTGATGATCTCTAAGAAAGGAAATCAACCATTATTATTAAAAATAGAGGATGGGAGTACTTACCACTTTCACATCCGATTGAAATGATGAAAGCACCACTCTCAGAGCATCCAATAGAAACGTCTTCCTTCAGCTCGTCTTATTCATCTTCTTGGTCTTCGTCTTCGGTATTCAACTGTGGATGATGAACTCTTGAACTTCATAAAACTTTGACAATTGTAACTCGTTTCCTCAATTTCCTTGTTGCTTGAAACTTCTTTATATATTTTCTTCCACATGGCCTTATTGAACAAATAACAACCTAAATGCAAATCTTTTTGTATTTTCTCTTCTTCTTTTTTTTTCTTTTTTTTTATTATTATTTTTTTTCTTTTTGTATTTTTTTTCTTTTTGACAAAAAGATTGCAACTACAAAAGTAATAACGAAATTAAAATTAACATGGCCATGAAAGAAGTACTTTACCACTTTGTTCTTCACAACTTGTATTGTCTTCGTATCATAAACTTCAATAACTCTCATCTTTTGATTTTCTTCGCTCTTGTAAATAAGTATTCATACTTAGATATAGAATTCCGCTCATTATTTGTAAGTCTTCAACATGTATATAAAAATCTGATCATTGTATGTTGCTTTACTCGGATATGAAATTTGCTCTTCCTTGTACTGTTGCTTGTAAACCTCAAACGTCTTCAACTTTCCTTGTAGATTTTGATGTCGCTCCCTTGTTGATTATGATGATGTGTTTCTATGGATCTGTTGTTGGCGAGAGAGATAATGGTGTTGACTGCAAATCAAAATACAAGAAGGTGGTTTTTGTCTATAGACGTCACCCTTATGATTGACAAAATTATCACTTAAGAGATCAAAAAGTAGTGCTTCTATTGGTGGGAGGTTGGGTAGTCACCATTCTACCCGAAATTAACGTACAGTGACAAACACTCAAAAGAAAGTTCTTTAGTCATTTATAAAGAAATCTGGTCTAGTGCCTTGGTTGATATGAAAATGGGTAGTCTCCACTAATGATTGATCAGCAACTCTAATAATGCATTTCTCCCTGCACCTCATTTGCATCACCGGCATGATTAAATCCATTATTTAACACTCCAATTCGTAAGAAATCCGAATGTAGTTCCCTAACACTTCCAAGTTCAGTTATGTCGGTCAGAATTCTCTATGTAAACATACCTAGAAGTATGCTAGTGACTCTAAAATCTCTAAAAGTTGGAGGTTTTATGCAAATATTACAAAATTTTGAAAAATCTATATGCAAAATACTCCCCCACACTTAAACTTCACATTATCCTCAATGTGTAAAACCGAAAGTTCTGAATTCTGACGTAACAACAAATGAAACGCACAAACTGTGAAAATTGGTAAAGAATTTGGAAAAACTCCATTTCGCAAAAGTTTTTCATTTACGTGTTTTCTACGAAGTGAAAAAAGGGAACAGTGTTTCGATAAACGGTCTGACAGTTATGGTCTCTGAACTGAATTACGCGCAGTCTGAGTTTTTCTGACGAAAAGGTATTCATCATAATTTTCTTCTAAAATAGATTCCGGAATTAATGAAATTAAACATGGGGATGAAAATATGATATGAAAACAATAAAAACAAAAAATAAAAGAGCTTAAGATACAAAACCAATGGGTTGCCTCCCATTAGCGCTTAGTTTATAGTCGTCAGCCGACTTGGCATTCTCTTTACTACTCCTCCAGAGGGAGTAAATCTTGAATCTCTATCTCATCCACATTCACATAGGCGATGCTTTCGTAGTATGGCTTCAATCTATGTCCGTTTACCTTAGAAGTAGTCTCATCTCTAAGACTAGTGATATCAACTGCACCATGAGAATAAACATTAGTAACAACATATGGTCCAATCCATCTGGACCTTAGCTTACCAAGAAATAGCTTAAGACGAGAATGAAATAAAAGAACTTTCTGTCCCACAAAAAAAATCTTCCGAGAAATCATCTTTTCATGGAAAAGCTTAGTCTTCTCCTTGTATATACGAGAAATCTCATAAGCATCATTATGTATCTCCTCTAGCCCATTAATTTGTAGTTTCCTATGTTTTCCCGCTCTATCATACTCCATGTTGCACATCTTTACCGCCCATAATGCCTTATGCTCAAGTTCAACTGGGAGATGACAAGCTTTTCCATAAACCAATCGATATGGAGACATACCAATCGGTGTCTTATATGCTGTTCTATACGCCCATAATGGAACGTTTAGTCCATAACTTCAATCCTTCCGTGTAGTATTAACGGTTTTCTCAAGGATGGAATTAATCTCATGATTTGAAATTTCAGCTTGCCCATTAGTTTGTGGGTGATACGGCGTACCAATCTTGTGTGTAATGTTGTACTTCTTGAGGAGACCATGGAAGGATTTCTTGAAGTGCGAGCCTCCATCACTGATAACCACTCTTGGTGTACCATGTCTAGAGAAATATTTTCCTTCACAAACTCACAAACAACTTGAGAATCATTAGTAGGGGTGGATTTAGCTTCTACCCATTTAGAAACATAATCCACAACAAGAAGTATATAAAATTTTCCATTCTAATTAACAAAAGGACCCATAAAATCAATGCCCCACACATCAAAAATCTCGACAACGAGAATAGGATTGAGTGGCATTTGATTTTGAGCACCTAGATTGCCCGTTTGTTGACATATATCACAAGATTTGCAAAGAGCATATGCATCCTCAAATAGGATAGGCCAATAAAAGCCACTCTCAAGGACTTTGAGAGCGGTACGTTTAGCACCAAAGTGACCACCACAAGCATAAGAATGACAAAAAGATAGAATTGACTGGAAATTGAGAGTTTGGTACGCACCTGCGGATAATTTGATCAGCACCATATTTCCACAAGTAGGGCTCATCCCACATATATTGCTTGGCTATTTTCTTAAGCTTTAGCTTTTGAAAATTAGACATCGTACTAGGTACTTGCCTTGTGACCAAATAGTTCACTATATCAGCGTACCAAGGTGTTGATTCTTCAATCGAGAAAATTTGTTCATATGGAAAACGATCCTGTAAGGGTAGTTCTTCTTCGGAAACAACAAGTATGCTAAGATGATCAACAACTGTATTCTCAACAACTTTCTTATCTCTGATTTCCATATTGAATTCTTGCAGCAAAAGAATCCAACATATGAGTCTTGGCTTAGCCTCCTTCTTTTTTAATAGGTACCATAGTGCTGCATGATCAGAATATACAATCACATTGGTACCCACCAAATAATCTCTAAATTTTTCTAATGCAAATACTATAGCCAACAACTCTTTCTCAGTAGTAAAATAGTTGATTTGAGCATCGTTTAGGGTCCTTGATGCATAATAAATCACATGTAACCTCTTGTCTACTTTCTGACCCAAAATAGCTCCGACTGCATAATCACTTGCATCACACATTAACTCGAACGACAAACTCCAGTCAGGTGACTTAGTAATTGGTGTAGTAGTCAACAATTCTTTCAATTTATTAAAGGAATCCTTGCACTCCTGGTCGAAGTTAAAGGAAACCTCCTTTTGCAACAATTTGCACATCGGCATTGAGATTTTGGAGAAATCTTTGATAAACCTCCTACAAAAACTTGCATGACTAAGAAACGAGCGAATTTCCCTCACCGAAGTGGGGTATTGTAAGTTCCTAATCAAGTCTATCTTTGCCTTGTCTACCTCGATCCCTTGAGAGGACAAGATGTGGCCAAGTACAATTCCATGATTTACCATAAAATGACATTTCTCCCAGTTTAAAACAAGATTAGTGTCTATGCATCTTTTTAGCACAAGTTCAAGATTATTTAAACAAATATCAAATGAATCGCCATAAACACTAAAGTCGTCCATAAATAACTCAATGATGTTTTCCACGTAATCAGAAAATATACTGATCATACATCTCTGAAAAGTGGCAGGCGCATTTCAAAGACCAAATGGCATTCTTCTATATGCAAATGTACCGAAAGGACAAGTAAAGGTAGTCTTCTCTTGATCCTCCGGTGCAATAACAATTTGATTGTATCCCGAATAACCATACAAAATCAATAATGTAAATTTCCCGCTAACCTCTCTAACATCTGATCAGTGAAAGGCAAAGGAAAGTTATCCTTGCGGGTAGCCGAATTGAGCTTTCTGTAGTCTATGCACACTCTCCATCCAGTTTGAACTCTTGTAGGAACGAGTTCGTCATCTTGATTTCTAATAACAGTGACACCTGATTTCTTAGGCACCACTTGCATCGGACTAACCCATTTGCTGTCAGAAATTGGGTAAATCACCCCCACACTTAGTAATTTAAGTATCTCTTTCTTCACGACCTCCATGACTGGGGGGGTTAAGCCTATGTTGAGCATCACGTACTGGCTTGATATCATCTTCCATAAGGATTCTATGCATGCACATGGCTGGACTAATGCCTTTTATGTCAGCAATTGTCTAACCAATAGCCGTTTTGTGCTCTTTCAGAACCCGAAGAAGGCGTTCTTCTTGTACAGCTGTGAGATTCTTTGCAATAATGACTGGAAGCTCTTCCCCATCACCCAAGTAAGCGTACTTTAAGTGATCATATCTCTAATTTAGGTGCCTACACAACAGAAGGTAAAGGAACTTCATCAGTTACAGGTAAAGATATATATGAAATATTACCTGTTTTAAATTCTTCTGATGTTGTTAAAGCACCACATATCTCAACAAACTCCTTGAGAATATCAACGTCCAAGTTAGGAATGCCATGGACGTCCAAATTAATGTTATTTTGCAGCACAGACTCAAGTTCATCTTCGTTGATAAAATCAAACATCTGTTGTGCTAACGAACCAATAACATCAACAGAAAACGCAGAATGAATATCACTTGGATAACGCATAGCTTCAAATATATTGAAGCGTATAACCTCTTTGTCAAACTCCATAGTGAGTGTCCCAGTATCACAATCAATCTTCATCTTAGCAGTCTTCATAAATGGTCTCCCAAGAAGTAATGAAGTAGACGAACAATTATCCCCATTCTGTATATCCACAACAATGAAATCAACCGGAAAGATTAATTCATTCACTTGCACCAAAACGTCTTCCACGAGTCCCTTAGGATATATGTTCGACTTATTAGCTAATTGAATGATAATCCCTGTCTCCTTTAAAGGTCCAAGATTCAAAGAATCATAAACATCGGCTGACATCACGCTTATGAAAGCTTCCAAATCAAACAAAGCACGCTCGAACTGTTTGTCACTAATAGTAAGTGGTAATGTAAAGCCACCAGGATCTTTACACTTTGCAGGCATCTTCTTTAGCAACATAGCTGAAGCACTTTCTCCCACCTGAGTGATCTCGTTAGCAATCAACCTCTTTTTCCTTGTGCACAAATCCTTCAGAACCTTGGAATACCTGGGAACCGTTCTGATGGCCTCAATAAATGGAATATCGATATACACCTTGTTGAAGATATCCATAATCTCCTTGTCTAGAGCTTGCTTCTTTGACTTGGAAAAACGACTAGGAAAAGGAGTTGGTGTGGTAAAAGTAGGAACTGTGTCCTTAGGTTGACCAGTTGAGGTTGGATTTTCCTTTGGAACGGCTTCCACCTCTATTTACTCTTCCAAGTCGTGACTAAACTTTTCTTGTTGTTTTGGCTCTTCTGTTTGCTTCCCACTTCTTAGAGTTACAACATTGACATTCTCTCTTGGATTCACAAAAGGATGTGATGACAAATTCGCCGAATTCTATGCTTTTATTTCATTCATATCTGCAGCCAATTGTCCCATTTGAAGTTGCAAGTCTTTTATAGCCATATTTTGTTTCTGCAGGATTTCATCTTGACGCTGAGCATTAGCATCTTGCTTTTGCATCATCATTTTCATCATCTCCTCTAAACTAGAATTTTGAGCCTGCTGTTGAGGCTGAGGTGGAGGTTGTGGTCGGAACTGTGGTTGTTGAAAACCACTTTGTCGCCCATAAGGATTAGGATATCTTGGTGATTTGCATAACTGAAATTTGGGTGATCTTTTCAACCTGGATTATAAGTATTAAAATAGGGATCGCACCTTGGCCTCTGATTAAGGAACACAACATTCACCTATTCAGGCTCTTCCTCATAAGTAGGAATAATCACTGCTGCCATTCGTGGTACTACCTTCTCTATATTGTTCATCCGTTGCTCTGACTGTGCAGACTCTCCCATCTCGCTAACTCTTCTGACATTAGAGTTGTTTCTGGTGTAAAATTGTTGAGAATTGGAAGCCATACTCTTAATCAAAATGGTTGCCTGCGAGATTATCTTCTCAGCAAGTGAACCACCGGCAGCTGCATCAATCAAATTCCTCTGTTCTGTAAGTAATCCTTCGTAGAAGTATTGAATGATAAGTATCGAGGATATATTATGGTGTGGGCAGCTTTCCAACAACCCCTTATACCTCTCCCAATATTCATATAGAGACTCCCCAGACATCTGTAGAATGCCACTAATTTCCTTACGAGATGTCGCTTTGGAAGCAGGAAAATATTTCTCCAGAAATAGATTTTTCATCTGAGTCCATGTTGTAACACTCCCTGGAGGAAGACAATACAACCATTCTTCTGCCAAGTCTGTCAATGAGAACGGAAAGGCTTGTAGCATAACCATATCTTTTTCTGCGGTTGCATGCCTCAGACTTGTCATCGTGTTCTGGAACTGTTGAAGGTGTCGATTTGAATTTTCACCTGGATGTCCCTTGAAATTTGGTAGATGATGAAGTAGATTCGACTTCAGCTCCACTGGGTTAGTGATTGTAATGCATAGTGGTTGCGAATCTAAGCATGGAGACGTCAACTCTCCTAGCTTCCTCTCCGGAGGTGGAAGTGGTGGAGGATTTCCCTCGTCGTCTGTATTAACCATCTTTACTGTAGAAGGTTCTTGTTGCAAATTTGGACGTGCTTGTAGTACCGTCCCCTTGCGAGTTTGAATTCCGCACCTCTGGTAATTCCAATCCTTCGATGCCAGAGATTAAGTACCTCAAACAAAAATCTAGAAAACAAAGTTAAAAACTAAAAAGCAAATCTAAAAACAAAAATACAATAAAAAGAAATAACAACTAAAGCTACCGGCTGCTCCCCGGCAGCGGCGCCAAAATTTGATGTGTGTCGTAGGTGCTCAAATTAATTCACTTATATTCTACTTTACTAATGAATAATATAACAGTAAATAAGGTTCGTTCCCATTAAGAACAGGGAGATTTAGTTGTCAAAAGTGTCACAATGGGTTTTTTTGTTTTAGATTCAAAAGCTAAATAAATAATAAAGCAATGAAAATTAATTAAGTTGCAAGCAATGGAGAGAAATATGATCAGGGAATCCTTCTTCGTTACTAAACTGTCATCAAGTTATTATATTCATCCATTAATACAATTAATCACAGATTATTACCAACCGTGGAATAATAACTAGCTCAGTGATATCCCCTAAATTCCTTATATCACTGGGTACGGAAGCTCTCCAATACCAGATTCTATTCATCTAAACCACCTAGTAGTAGCTCACTCAAGGTGTAATTTGTCCGAATGCTTTATCTTTTGTGAATTATAGATTGATCCTAGTAGTTAGACTCTTAGCTCAAGGTCCACTTTCTAGTGTTGTTTATACACAATCACTACACAGAATCCCTCTGCAAGGTCTTGTGTTTTTTTACTTTTGTATGAATTATTCGACTATTAGTTATCTCCTAACTCAATACTAGCATTTGATTGAATCAAAAAATTGATTCAGTTTGCCACCTAAACAATCTATCCATCAATCATAAATATTCTAATTGGTATAAACAATCAATAACCATGTGAAGAACTTCAAAATAGATTTATATAATAACCCAAATCATGTCTATAACTTAGAATTCATCCCCGATCACTAAGAAGTTTAGCTACTCATGGTACTAACAAAACTCATGAGTTTCATATGATAAAATGGTAAAGAAATAATTACGGTGATGGAAATGGCTCCAAACCCTAGCTTTTCTTCTCTTCAATTCTCCTCTCCAGTGGCTTGATAATAGATTAAAAGATATCCTCAAAAATATTAGAAGAATTTCTTATATAGGTCTCCAAATATAGGTGGGACCGTGCTCAAATCCTGTGTAAGATGGTCGCCATAAACTAGCCAGACTAACACTAAAATCATGTAAAAATCGTGGGAAGTCACAACTAGGAATTACCAATAGGTACCATTATAATGTTCTTAGTTAGTGGCAGGTCCACCCATTAAAGACCACTAATCAGAAGTCCATAATTAAAAGAAAACATGAAAATGGATCAAATTTTTTAAGCCCAGGTCCTGTACACGTGTGGAACATATGAGGACGTATTTTTAAATACCGAAAACACCCTTAAGTATATAAAGCAGTAACCAAATCCATTTCTTCTTCATTTCTCGATCTATTCTTCTTCTTCTTCTTCATTTTCTCATTTGTGGTTCGGTGAAAAGCTCCGGCTATGAAGATCTTCTGAGGTGTTGATAAATTCGTGGATTCAAAATAAGATTAATCGGTAGGTTCACTTCCTTACTGTTGGTATAGTTTAGGTTTTAATTTTTCCTTTCTTCTTCAAAAGCTAATTTTAATTTAGGTTTTTTTTCTTCTCGGATTAGAGAAATTTTTATGTTTATAGCAAAATCTAATGTTTAGGTATTAGATCTGATGTTGATTCGGTTATATTCAAAGTTTTGTCATTGTTTTTGGATTCTATCAGCGTTTTTTAATTGATTTTTGGGTTCGATCCATGAGTACGTATATGTAATACTGAAATATTTGTTTTGATTCTGAGGTATTTCGTAAGTTAATTTACCTATACTGATCTTTCTTTTAAGTTTTTTATTGATTCTATCTTAATCCGAGATCCAAATCTCTTGATTTCATGGGAAAAAGAATTCAAAATTCAGATTTTAAGGTTCCGAAAAGAGGAATTAAATTCAGTTTTTTTGTGTTTATGATCTTCATGCTTGATTCGTTAATTTTTTACTTCAATTTTGGTAAAAGTACTTTAGATCTAGATATATAGTGATGTTTTATGTTCATTTCATTATTAGATCTGATGTTTTAACTCGGTTTTGTTGGTCTTTGGTTTGTTTTTAGTTTGCTTTTGTGTATTAATCATCAGTACATATATGATGTACTGAAGGTTTTTGATGAAAATAGTCCAGATCTAGTTATAAAATCATGTTTTACGTTTGTTTCGTTTGTAGATCTAGAATTTTAGTTTCATTTTGTTGGCTTTTGGTTTGGTTTCAGTTTATTTTTATATATTAACCATCAGTACGTATATGACGTACTGATTTTTCTGTGTTTACTATGCTTCTATATGTTTGGTTTCAGTTTTTGCTTGTGTATTAAACATCAGTACGTATATGACGTACTGTTTTTATGAATCTTGATCGTAATTATTCGATTTTTTGGTTAGATTTTGATGGTTTTAGCTTATTTGAACTCTCAATTTGATTTTCTAGTTATTTTCTTTCTTTATTTTCTCAAAATCATACTAATCATACTTGTTAAGGGTACTAAGAAGCTCTGTGTTGTAAGTTTTGTTGATTTGAATTGGATTGTTTTAGGAATTGTCATGATCTTCGTTGTTGTTGCAGTTTTTGAATCGTTTTTTTGGAATTGCTATTATGGATTATAGAGTGAAAATTGATAATAAATGTGCATATCTGGTGGTTCACTTGTTTCAGGTTATGCTAGATACAATAGGCCCTGAATTGCAAGTTCTTAATAAAAGTGAAAAATCGATTGCACTGAAGGCTGAATCATCGGTTGTTTTGACTCCGGATCAAGATAAAGAAGCAACTTCAGATGTATTGCCAATCAATTATGATGGATTAGCAAAGGTGTGCTGAAATTTTGGTTAAATCATAGTGTAATTTCAGTTTGGGCTTGGGAATTGTTGTCACATAATTCGAATATGTTTGCGTTCTGTTGATGTATATCGTAAAATTGGAAAACAATGATTAGGAAGAAGGATGACAGTGTAGATGTTCCCTTGAACCTTCCAATTGTTGTCTTTACGATACTTGTGTGACTATGTTATCCTAAGCTATATGATTTTGTGCAGGCAGTAAAGAAAGGAGACACCATCTTTCTAGGTCAATACCTGTTCACAGGAAGTGAAACTACATCAGTTTGGCTTGAGGTAAGGCACTGAACTCTGACATTTGGAGGATTCATCAATTCTTTTTTACAGGAAGTTGATTTTATTTCATGAATACGCAGTACGTATAAGGCGTACTGATAGAAACTTCTTTCGATTCTGTTTTATTCAGAGTTTTGTCACTTTTTTTGTTTGATCCATGAGTACGTATGCGCAATACTGAAATATGTGCTAATTTATTTATAATTGATTCTAACAGATATGTACTTTACCTGGAAGCGGTGCAGCAGATATGTACTCGAATTGTAAGCAGCGGATATGTACTCGAATTTGTAAGCAGTGCGACAGATATGTACTCAGATTTGTAAGCAGTGCGGCATATATGTACTCAAATTTGTTAGCATATATGTACTCGAATTTGTGAGCAGTGTGCCAGATATGTACTCAAATTTGTAAACAGTGTAGACACACATGTTTGGTAGTAGGGGGGTATTATGATCATTTCTATTTTTTTTATTAATTTTGGACCTCCGGATAAAAAAAAAATCTGGTTGGACCTTACTATAAATAACTATATGGGCTTTGGACCAATCAACAAATTTTCCAAGTCACAACCCACATCCAAACAGTCTTCATGGGCTCAGTCGTGAGTAGTAAAGCCATCCCAATTCCAATGAAGCTTATTAGCTCAACTGTCAGTTCCGTGAATCTGACAGTACACCTTACTTTTTCTTCCAACCCGCGGACATACCACTCTGTGAAAAATAAAAGTCCCTTAGTTTTCAACTTAGCCAGATAACTTTCACGGACACTCCTCTGTCCGTGAGTTTCTTTTTTCTAATGACTTTTGCTTCATCGGCTATTCTACCCGCGGCAACTCGTACCTCCGTGAACAATAAAAGTCCCTGAGTTTTTAGTTTGCCGTCCATTCATATCATGGACTGTCTGGTCATCATGAGTTTTAGAAGTTCCCGAAGTTTTTACTTTTCCAGCGGTTACTCAAGTATACCAAGCTATCCGTGAAAAATCCACTTCCCTAAAACTTGTTTCCATATTTCTCTCAACTCATCTCCAATTCCTGTTCGTAACTCAAACTCTCACTGCATCAAAGCTCAGTCGTCTTCTTTCATGATTCTCAAACATTGTCGAGCTCGATATCTCAGAGACTCCAATATTCTTCAACACCAATCAACACCATTACTGCCATTCTCGAGCTTCTCTACCAACTTCTCATAACAGCAGCAGTTCCGACCAACTCTATTACCACTCCTTCATCGCTGCCATCACTGTTGACCTCCATTGAACTGCCAAGCTTGAGTAAGCAACGTCAACTACCATCGTCACATGAATCTTCCCTGTTGTCTCGAAGTTCTTCCATTCATCACGAAACCACATCAAACTCCAATGGTAGCAACCTTCACAGCAGACTCTGTCCATTATTCTCTCGAGCTTTGACACTGGTAGTAACCCAAGTCCACTGCCATCATATCATTGTTGATCTCCATCTTCTTTTCCAGCATCACACAGCACCACCAAGGTTTTAATGTCATCAGATAATGGTAGCCAACAGCTTGATCTTCACTGCTACCATCAACTCGCAACATCATTAAGTTCTCTGTTTTAGTTGAACTCCTCTCGTCCTCATGATCATTAAAGCCTCGAACTTATCACGAGCATCGCCAGAAAACCAATCATCAATGGCAACAAGCCATTTCCTTCTCTTCCAAGTCTTCTCTGCAACCAAGAGATGTCCATCCTTCAGTTCTTTAAACCCACGATTTCCATATCCAAAACTCAGCCGGAACCTCCCTGAACTGATCGTGAAGTGAGTTGAAGAAGAAGGTAATCTGCCTTGAGAAATTCCACAGGTGGCATTAGCAATTCTCATCCAACTGTCAGTCCCGGAAGACTAACAGTGCAAATTTCATTTGAAACATGCCTGCCCCTTAACGTATGATTGGGTTTCCAATAGCAATTATGTGCTTTCACCATTTTGCAAGTTTGACTTGCTTCAAGCGCTCCCAGATTCTTCATACAACGTCGGATTGGCTCTATTCTTTCGTCGTTGGTTTTGTCTTTTCGTCCTCTTCGGGATGATAGCAAACACTCTTAGATATGAACGAGCTCCACTTGGTCTTTGGCCCTTCTCCATTTGCGGCTAACTTCTTTTATTGCACA
This sequence comes from Papaver somniferum, assembly GCF_003573695.1. Taxonomy (NCBI): domain Eukaryota; kingdom Viridiplantae; phylum Streptophyta; class Magnoliopsida; order Ranunculales; family Papaveraceae; genus Papaver; species Papaver somniferum. The sequence goes on along the minus strand of NW_020620825.1, from coordinate 9,431,629 downwards.
ATTGAGTGCCGATTCGCTTCTTTTGGATGATTCACCTAATAAAACACAAATAGAGAAAAACAAACATAAATACAATAATTTGCAAGAATATAAGCAATTACTAGCATGGATTCGACACTAAATATATGCAAAACATGCACTTAACAGTAGTCACAGGATGGGTGACCTCTCGGGAAGCTGTTGCTGGATAACCGCAGTAGTGCTGTTAAAAATCCCGCACTGCTGGATAACCGCAGTGGGTAAGTGGGAAAAATATCGGTGTTAGTTGGGATACAACTAGGGATGGATTGCTTGTGCTCGGACGGGAGAGTATGCTAGGCCGTTGAGCTAAATACTAGTTTCACATGAGGCAAGGAACGTCGGATGGGTGACCTCCTGGGATGTTGCTGCCGGATTACCGCAGCGATGCCCGTTGAAAACCCCACACTGCCGGATAACCGCAGTGGCTAAGTGGGTACAATATCGGTAGAGGACGGGTCATTACAAATGGTATCAGTGCCGACGACTTTTCTACGGAGGGTGGGAAGGTATGCTGGACGGGTTGGTCCAGGTGCTTCTCATGAGGGGTAGGGACGTCAGATATTTTGGCTTGTGTATATATTTCGGAGCCTATGACGGCTCCAATTTAAGGTGGTGGTATTATTCGGCAGTGGTTGGACGAATGGAATTTAAGTAATGGTTTGTCCTTTCCTAACACCGAGGCCTTTTCAGCACAATTGGCTCCAGAGTTGGCAGAAAACTTTGCAGTTAAGCGTGCTCGGGCGGGAGCAATCCATGGATGGGTGACCTTGTTGCTGGATGATCGCAACGACGCCCATTGAAATCCCCACACTACCGGATGACCGCAGTGTCTAAGTGGGGACAGTATCGGTGGAGGGACGGGTCATTACAAATGGTATAAGAACCGATGACGGTTCACCTGCCGATAAGCGTGCTCGGGCGGGAGCAATCCATAAATAGGTGACCTCCCGGGAAGTTGTTGCTGGATGATCAGCGAAGCCCGTTGAAATCCCCACACTGCCGGATGGCCGCAGTGGCTTAGTTGCGACAGTATCGATGGAGGGACGGGTAATTACAAATGGTATCAGAGCCGACGACGGTTCACCTGACGAGGGTGGGAAGGTACGCTGGGCGGGGTTTGGTCCAGGTGCTTCTCATGAGGGGCAGGGAACGTCGGAGATCTGGGCTTCGATATATTCCGGTGCCGAGGACGACTCCGACGGTTCACCTGCCGAGGGTGGGAAGGTCGCTGGGCGGGGTTTAGTCCAGGTGCTTCTCATGATGGGCAGGAAACGTCGGAGATCTGGTCTTCGATATATTCCTGAGCCGAGGACGGCTCTAATTTAAGGTGGTGGTATTGTAATACCCCGATATTCGGCAGTGGTTGGTCAAATGGAATATAATTAATGATTCGTCATTTCCTAACATCGAGGCCTAATGGGTTCACTTGAATGAGTTGTGGAAAAAAATTCTCAATTAAGCGTGCTCAGCCGGGAGTAGTCACAAGATGGGTGACCTCTCAGGAAGCTGATTCTGGATAACCGCAGTAGTGCCGTTAAAAATCCCACACTGCTGGATAACCGCAGTGGGTAAGTGGGAACAATATCGGTGTTAGTTGGGAAGTGGGTAAGTGGGAAAAATATCGGCGTTAGTTGGGCAGTGGATAAGTGGGAACAATATCGGTGTTAGTTGGGATACAACTAGTTGGATAACCGCAGTAGTGCCGTTAAAAATCCCACACTGCTGGATAACCGCAGTGGGTAAGTGGGAACAATATCGGTGTTAGTTGGGATACAACTATGGACGGATCGCTTGTGTTCGGATGGGAGAGTATGCTAGGCCGTTGAGCTAGATACTGGTTTCACATGAGGCAAGGAACGTTTACATTATACCAAGGTATTTTCAGCACAATTGGCTATAGAGTTGCAGAAAACTCAGCAGTTAAGCGTGCTCGGGCGGGAGCAATCTAGGGATGGTGACCTCCTGGGAAGTTGCTTCCGGATTACCGCAGCGATGCCCGTTGAAAACCCACACTGCCGGATAACCGCAGTGGCTAAGTGGGGACAGTATCGGTGGAGGGACGAGTCATTACAAACCCGGTTCATGAACCGTGGTCAACTGAGTTTGGTAGTCTTGGAGGGTTGGCGAATCTGGTTCACGAACCATTGTACCCTGACTCGTGAACAAGCCTAACGGTTCACGAACTGTTGTACCAGCTGTCCCAGTAGATTTTAGCAGATGCTCAAATACCTATTTTTTTAAACTATGTTTAGTATTGCTAGGACTCTCTCAAACACTTCTAAGACTCCATTGATTACTGAAACACTTATGTGTGTGCATCATGATTAAATTCCTAGGTATTTCAATGAACATCAAATTGCATTTAGTTATTTTGCATACTTGCTGAACCAAATAATCATTATACACGGTTCCATAACCGGTTCTTAGTGTATTTTTTTTTGTATTTTCAAGACCTATAAGTCTTTGTTTGATTCCCAAGTTATCTTAGCTTGAATTATAAGCAACGCATGGTCTTTGATAACTATAAATAGAGATGCTCTTTCAACTGAGAAAATCAAACCCTGACACTTTGTGTCCTAGTTGATTCTAGAGTTATCTTCTATATACCTAGGTTTTCTCTGAGAAACACAATTAGGTTCACGACTAAACGACTTCGTTTCGGGGATTCATCAATCCAAGTCCAACTATCTTTACCTTGATATTTCTTGTATCCGGATCTTGATTTTCTATTATCGAGGTTATTATAATCTCTTTCAGGCAAGATACATAGTAATCGCAAAGTTTTATTCGTCCCAGACTTTGTGATTCCTCAAGATAGATATATGAAAACTGATCTTAATTGATATTTTGAAGATTGTTCTTGAGAGGTGGTTAAGAATCTAGGTTTCTCTTCTGGAGTCGTAAGTTCCGGATTTGTGAAGTTTGTTAGCGTTGTTTATTGTAAACAAATTTCCTTACCTTGATCTTTGATTTAAACGGAAATCAAACAGGCTTATCTGTTTGAGGCAGATTGGTATGAAAAGTCTTCACTTCGGCTAAAGAAACTCTTAGGCTGTAAAGGACGTAAACTAAGGGAATCAATTACGTAGAGCCTTATGAGGTTCAAGAGACGTAAGGAGCGCGACTACAACTGAATCGCTTGGAGGGTGGATTCAATCTCAACTACATTCCAGTCTGAAGTCTGATGATAGGCTAGTGTCTGTAGCAGCTTGATACAGTTTGGTATTCGAATCTGGATGAGGTCCCAGGGTTATTATGCAGTTGTGGTTTCTTCGTTAACAAAAATCTTGGTTTACACCAGTTTCAAATTTGTTTTTTATTTCTTCAAAATAAAAAAATTGTGGTTGAGACCAAACATTCAGAAATAATCTTAGAGTTGTGTTGATGGTGGTTTTTAGTTCAGCACTAAAATTGTACAACCCTGCATTTAATATGCTGTCAATCTGCAAAGAGACAGAGCCATGTAAAAGTGATGAGTACACAACCTCTTTATTTGCGCACTAATTGAGAAATTCAATATGTTTACATGAAATTTATCCAGAATGGTGTATGTAGCAACAATACCAGATATTCTGTAAATTTCGATACACTGCTTGTATTGTTCATTAATATAAGGCTCAATGAATAATTTATGTGCTATGTCCCCCGGCTGAACCTTTAATATTGATATGACATGACAATTAGTGTTCACTCGCATCTGAGTAGCATGAATTTCCCGAAATATCAAGGTTAAGGTCTGCATAAAAGTACTCAGTCAGAAAGCATGTTGGTCTCTGGCAATAAACCTAGGAAAACTAGGCAATTGATCCGCCATGGATTAGTAGGTACAAAGTCCTATCCAAAATCAGAAAACAATGAATAAAAGAGGAGCCCCGGAAAATAGGAGCAGCAACAAAGGGAGGTGTGGCCGTGCAATAGTTAGTCGACGCCACCTGCAGATGGCCACGCCCCCATGCTGCTTGTCGGCCTTCCTCTTTTCTATCGACCAATCAGGTCGCTCTAAATCCACCACATGCACATGAGGTGTGACCGGGCCCAATACCTTGCCGATCCTCTTTCCATCGACCAATGAAGTAGCTTTAAATCTGCCACGCGCACCAGAGATGTAGCCACGCTCTATATTTGGTCGGCCCCATTTCCTATTGACCAATCAGGTCTAAACCCACTATAATATTAAAAGATGCAAACTACACCGAATGGCCACAATGCCAATTAGATTGCCATTCCGCGCCAACATGCTAATGGCATGCCAAACTTCCATTCCGCGCCAACATGCCAATGTCATGCCAAACGTGCCACACCACACAAATTGCTAATCGGCATGCCAAACGTTCCACGCCACACCAATTGCTAATCGACATGCCAAACGTGCCATGCCACGCCAATGTGCTAATCGGCATGCCAATATGCCACTCCGCCGCAGTAACATGCCAACGTGCCACAAACAGCGCAACTACGTGCTAACCCACTTTCATTCGTGGTCAACGCCATAACAGACTCGAACCAGGGCATTCTTATCAGAAAACACGTTTTTGCTTTAGTGGCATTACTTGAAACCCTAAATCTTGGTCGTGTCCCAAAATTGCGCCACTTTGGCCCCACGACGCGCCACGAGCCATGATGTTCCCAGAAAACCCTAGAAATGGCGCCATGTCGTGGCCATCCTTGCGCCTGTGGCCATTTCTACACTATGGCCCTGCCATAATTCCTTTGATGTGGCTATGGCATTATTTGCACAAAAAATGTCACCGTGTCGTGGCCACATGCCACACACGCAATTTAGATAAAGTTGATACGCCAACCATGACAAATAATGCTACCCAGGGCGTTAGGTTTGATACGGAAACTAGATCCAACGTTGCCGAGCCACATTTGGGTCCAACACCAATATGCCAAAGATATAACGACCGCGGCTATGCCAGGCGCTATTCGCACCATTATGCCACTGGCATGTGCCAAACGCGCCACTACCCCATTACCAGGTGCCAACGAGATGTGTCCATGATCAGCGGCCACCTTTTCTCATAAACTGCAATCACGACCGTCCAACTTCGACAGGGAGTTAACCGGCCCATAATAAGTCTCAGGTTCACACGCCATTTTCCTGCAGCAAGTTCCATGGCTTTACTTGCCACAACATGATCATTCGCCACCTAGGTGGCGCACGATTGATCATAATAATTAAGTCTTGCACACAAGACCCACTCAACAATCTGCTGCACATTTTCCACTAAAATACTCGATACATCAAACATGTCACAAACTGGGGGATGCTCATCAGGGTATTGGTCTGGTGGTTTACAGCGTGCGGCGTGCAACACACCCATTATAAGAAAGTGTCAGGAAAGCGAGCAGTTAGTGGCGGCAAGCAGTAGTGGGTGTAAACTAACTCGTTTCCTTCATAGTGGGGACGTGGTTTCTAGCATTTACACATTTCCCCACTTCTCCATCACTCAACTACTACCACTTCCTACGAGACCAAGATGTGTTCAAACTATGACTTGTATAAATAGGTTTCTACCTATCTCAACCAAGGGCAACAAAGTTTTGATTAACAACACCACAATTATCCAGAAAAAAACACGAAAGAACTGATCGCTTACATTCCGCAATCCAGTTCCATATTCTGATACAAGTCGTAAAATATCCACATCTTCAGAATTAACCATTCTGGTCTCGAAACCTTCTTCGCTTCCCTCCCTAAGACCAACCCTTCTCCTTCACTTTGTGACTGAAGCAAGATTGGAACGACCATTTATTGGTTTAGGCCAGGATTGTACCGATTGATCTCTCGAATCTAAAGTACTCCCGTGCAGTGTATTTGTTTAGGTCTAAATTCGTTTCTCATCAACACACCCAAATTTACAAAAACCAGTAGAAACAGTTTTTACCCAAAAACAACTGGCGACCACATTGGGAGATTAATCTTTCAGTCGCAAAAAAAATCAGTTCTAAAACATTTCCATTCTAGTTGGTCTTAGGCCTAATTCAATCACTCACTGAAATTCATTTAAATCACCAATTCCAACTTTTCCATACGTATCCTGGTCATCCAAACCATTCCAAAGCAACGAATCTCCGGGAATCAACTACCATGGAAGGTATGACGAAAATGCTAGAGGATATTGTTGCAAACCAAGTTGATATTATCAAGCGGCAGAATGAGACACTTCGTATCCTGAAGAGTATGATAAGCCGATTGTGGAAAGAGTCCGCGAACACTTGCCCGAAGGATCCTACTGATTTCAAAGATGATGCGAAAAGTATTGAATCTTTGGCTAAAATATGTGCGTCTACCAATGAGGATGCCGACATAACACGTAGCCGTGTCATGCAAGAGCATAAGAGAAGCAACAAATTGAATCCTGTCGATGACAAAGAACCAAGACAGTTTCATAAAACTAGGGGAGGAAACTTGCCAGGTGCACCACAATATCTACAAGACAAAAATAAAGAGCCGACCTATGAATCTTTGTTGGAAAACCTTTATCTACGAACTCTTGCGGAAGTTCAAATAGTTTTCCAACATTCCGCAGCCACAACTGCTTTACTGAAAAGAGAGGAACTTGAAGAAGGGGAAATCCTCCTAGATTCCTATGGAGACGAGCGTTGCGCCAACAAACAATATCCAGCCCAGCCACTTCGCATCGTCGCCGCTGATGCAGTTCCCTTAAGAGAAATTACCCTTCAGCAACATGCAGAAGCAAACGACTCGCTTACGAATCAATGGCCGCTCAAGCATCGATTCCAGCATCGAAAAGAGCTTCATATCAAAGCCTACAAGAATCTCCACCACAGCATCCCCTAATAATAGAGAATCTAGACTCAAAATATCCACACTTCTTGTTGCCTATAAGAAGAGTTCTGGAATTACTGGAAGTTTGGGTGCGAGAAGGATCAGTCCAACTACCCCTAGTATGGTGCCCACCAACTGATCAAGAGATGTTAGATTCAAGATATTGCCACATCATCCTACCAGTGAGTGCAATGGTCTGAAGCGCATTGTCCCAGAAAAGATTGGTTCAGGGGAATTGCGCCTGAGAACTGAAGATTCTCCGCGTTACCGCGGATCGACATAAAGATATTAAAAAGACAATAAAGAACGACTGGGGACTTCTCGCGACCAGAATTGCGGAAAATTCAGTTTCGTTGGGAGGCCCCTAAGCGAGTAAGTTTTGTCAAGCAATGATTACACAACCCCTCATTTTAAATTCGTTGAAAATCTGACACAAGCATCAGATCCATATTGAAAACAGAATCTAAATAACCCAATTGTTCTACGATTTCATATCGCTCCCATATTTCCCCCTTTTCATGCAATACTTACAGTTTCTCCGAAACGATTGCGTTACTTACATTCATAATTCAGATCCCAACATATTAGTTGATCCAAGTACCATTACTTTCAAAAAACAAAATTACTTATGAAGTCATTCCAAAAAATAAATCAATCCAAAGGATCCTTATAAAGCAATCATCTATCAATCCAAAAACCAGAAAATCAAACCATAAAAGAGGCGTCTATTGCCTTTCAAAAAGAAAAAACCTAAGAGGAGGAAGTTCAGGAAAATAAAAGCATTCAAGGGAAATCGTCCAACAACGGCTCATTCTTCTTGGAAAAAGCGTCCTTCATGTTTTGAAGAGCAGCCTGCTTCAACTTCAGTTCCTGGGATAACCTCTCGATTTCCGCCCCATGCTGGTTAATAAAATCCGCGGAAGGGACTCCAGCCATTTCAGTTTGCATCTTTTGGATTTTGGAAAATCCTTCACAGAACCAGGAGGCGTTAAACTCAAAGTTCACACACATGTCCCGATGGAATTCCCAGCTTGAGACCACTTCTCCAGAGATGGTGTGGCCGGAAATGCTATACATATCATGAATTTAAGAGAGGGCTTCTTCCACGCGTCTAACCATGGAGAAATGACTATCAATTTTCTTAGTTGTTGCGATGTGCCCATACTTTTGCCATATTTTGGTATATAGCTCCGCGTACTTAGCTTGCACACTGAATCCTCCAATCAACACATGACCCTCAAAAAGGAGCCTCAAATGGAGGGTCGAAAACGACACCTGCAGCTGGATGTGAACCTAACGAAGATCATTTGGAAACGATTGCGCCCGCGGCCACGGAAACGGTTTCCACCACTGGAGGCACAACAGCATCCTCACGATGATCAATCTCCATCTCAGGATTATTAATGGGCGCGGTTTCCATCACAGCTACATCTTCATTGCCATGAATCTCCATCTCAGAGTTATCTTCAGAAGCGTCATCTTCATGTAATATCATTCCATTTAAATAAATAGTCCAAGAGGAAAACGTGTGGAAAACTCAGGGACTCATCTGCGGGCCCACTGGGATTGGACGAAGACTCGATGCTACACTCCGAAGTGCTTTTCCTGTCACCGTCGGATCCCTAGCTTTCTTCTTCTTCATTTTCCTCTTCACTGTCAAAAGGCTCAGTATCGCCAGATTTTTCTTCAGAAGGTGCCATTTTCTGGCCACGTGCAAGTCCGGCGATGACGTTCGTGGTGTCAAGACCCTGAGTTTAAAATGGGAAGAGATGTTCAGTGGCGACAATTCAGAATATTTGCGCAATTTGGCCAAATCAGGAAGAAAATCATACATACTTGCATGTTAGAAGAACTGAAGGTCACAAGGGCCGTCGAAACCGATCGGATGCCTCCTGCGCGACTTTTTGACCTTCGCTCCTTTTCCTGGGGACTGTTTTCATTTGGGATAGAAGATTTACGCTTACCCGAAGAAGGCGACCTCAACAATCCGTGTTTTGCAAAAATCTTAGAAGAGGGATTGCCGCGTGGATCTGTCACAACATTCTTCACGAATCGATGAATAGCGAGGAACTCTTCCTGCCAGAAAACATTATATTTAGGGGTTTTCACCGGTTTTCTTTCTGGGAGCAGAAAGCAGAGGCTTTTATGAGGTGCAAAGACACGACTGTCGAAAATGGCTGTCAACAATTCTTTTGGAGGCGTCAATGGACGGCGGAATGGAATTCCCTGATCAAAACCCATATGATGAGCAGCCCTGTCAATGTTATAAGGAACCACTTCAAAAGATTCCTTGAAAAAGGACGGTACATATCCAGGTATGCAGCTTCGCATGAACACAGTTTCTCCAATGCTCATGTTCACTTCATCAGAATGCAATGTCATGTCCAGGGAGGAAGCAAAACCGTTTGGCTGAAATATGGACGCGTGGACCGGAGTCCAGGGACGGAAGTTGATTGCATACGCGTTGTCAAAGAAATCGATGAGCTTTGAGCCAGGTGTTGGACGCCTCTTCAATCAACGAAGTATCCTAGAGCCGCCATATGTACCAGGAAATGAAGTTACCGGATTAGGAGCATAATATTTTAAATGCTCCCACAACTATGCTTGGAGGAAGGCGACATGGACATACGAGTCTACCTTCATATACCCATTAGAAACATATATTTCCGCTGCTAAGCAATCCAGTACAAGGAGCCTAGGAACAAACTGCCTATGGGAAGAACAACGCCTTTCGCCAATTTGATAATAAATTTGATGATCTTCTGTCATATTCCTTTCTTACCAGAGCCATCATCAAAAATATCTCTGGATAACCACAAGGCTAAAAATGCAGCAACACTGAGCGTGTTATCCAACACCTAATCCGGATCTGGCTCCTTAGGAACCATTTAGATACCCACCAAGTATAAAAGAACTTCTCCTCATAGTTCTTCCTAACATATCATGTCGACTTCGTGACTAGAGTGGCGTGCATTTCTTCTTCTTCCTCGAACATGATAACTTCAAGATCCCCCATCACCGGAAGATTCAACAGAATGACTATACTTTCCAAAGTAATAATCATTTCACCCCACATGGATATAGCCGTATGAGTCTCCATGCACCATCTAGAGATGAAAGAAATCAAACCCGCAACATCTTTCCTGATCTGAAGTGTCGCAGATGCCATGACTGCATTCATGATTTGTGCCTCAATCAGATTGGCCTCTCACATGATCGCGGCTTATCATGAATTTCATCCATTTATCATAAGAGCGCAACGGTCTATGAAAGATTTTGAAGTCGATGGAAGAAGTTGGGTACTCTTTCTTCTGGAGACAAAACCTTATTACATTCCATGGATAGACCGACTGGACTTCTCCTTTATTCTCTGAATCAGTCAGAAGAGTTATCACATGTTTGAGGTGGGTCCTCATGGCTTTAAAAAACCTCGTGAAGAATTCATCATCCATATTTTATTTTTCTTTGGAGTTGTTAGCATTTCTCGACACGGCGGAAGAACCATCTCTGGGTGACATCTTAACAAGAATTCCTTATGCTACTTTTCACTTTTGGAGTAACTACAATGGAACAAAACGGGAAAAGAGTTACTACTGTGAAGAAAAACCATACATGAAGATTTTTTCAAAAAATTGAGTACAATTACTAACGATCAAGATCCAATAAAAAATTCTCCATGGGAATATTTTCTTTGGCCACAGGCCATGGCACCTACGGCCAAAAGGAATGGGGACTGATGCCCACTCAAACAAAATGCATGTCTTGCCTCCCATGAATTCTTTGCTTGTTTTGATAGTGACACTAATAATAATTGGTTTCTTGCTATTAATGTTGTGACTAACAATGCTATAATACTACTAGCAAAGAGGAATCATTTATATTGGAATAAATTTGCAAGTTCATGGAAGTCACGCCTACGGCTAGGTTTCACACCAACACAGAAGAGCAAAAAAAGGGGAAGAGACGTTGGAATACATACCTGAAATATGCTCGCCTTCTTGTAATACTGCTCTTCCTTTCACTGATCATCTCACGATTGATGCACCCTTGATGCTAACACAAAGACGCAGAAGCAAAGCCAACGAAACAAAAATAAAAAAGATGGGCAACGCCTTTTATATGCACATCGTTTTAAGAATTCGAGTGGGAAAAGGTATCCATCTTGGATTCGCGCACGGATAAGAGCAGTTGGGTCGCCGAGCCAAACCCTAGGGTCAAGGTCGCAGTGCCAGTATAGAGACTATCAGTCGAAGGGGTACGATTGGCCCGCGGGGCCAACACTCTATGGCACCAGTACTTCGTGGCCAAACCAGAAGCACGCCAGCATAAAGATTGCAGACTGCTCGTGCCTCTTGCCAAAGGTCAATCAAACTTTTCTTGGTAACCTCTGCATGTCTTTCCCTTTTGATTTTTATCCTCGTATGTCACCATCTAGTGCTTACTCCACAACAATGCCACTGTTACGTGCTAAGCAGGGGACTTAATGTTGATGTTGGTTTTTAATTCAGGGATAAAATTGTACAACCCTGCATTTAATATGCTGTCGTTCTGCAAAGATACAAAGCCATGTAAAAGTGATGAGTACACAACCTCTTCATCTGTGCATTAATTTAGCAATTCAATATGTTTACATGAAATTTATCCACAATGGTGCATGTAGCAACAATCCCAGATATTCTATAAATTTCGATACCCTGCTTGTATTATTCATTAATATAAGGCTCACTAAATACTTTTTGTGCTATGTTCCCCGACTGAACCTTTAATATTGATATGACATGACAATTAGTGTTCACTCGCAGCTGAGTAGCATGAATTTCCTGAAATTTCAAGGTTAAGGTCTGCATAAAAGTACTCAGAAAGAAAGCATGCTGCTCTCTAGCAATAAATCTAAAACTCTGTGTCAGCACACAAAGTTCAAATCAATTTTGTGATAATTCACAAGATTCAAACACCAATCTAATTAGTTTGCAAGAATTAGGTTTTTTGCGCCCTGCGCAGTATATCAGACCCTGCTGGTCGAAACTAAACCTAGGAAAATTAGGCAGTTGATCCGCCATGGATTAATAGGTGCAAAGTCCTATCCAAAATCAGAAAACAAAGAATAAAAGAGGAGCCGCGGAAAATATGAGCAGCAACAAAGGGAGGAGTGTTCGTGCCATAGGCCAGATGGCGCCACCTGCAGATGGCCACGCCCCCATGCTGCTTGACGACCCTACTCTTTTCTATCGACCAATCAAGTTGCTCTAAATCTGCCACATGCACATGAGGTGTGGTCGGGCCCAATACCTTGCCGGCCCTCTTTCCATCAACCAACCAGGTCGCTTTAAATCCGCCACGCGCACCAGAGATATGGCCACGCCCTATGTTTGGCCGGCCCCATTTCCTATTGACCAATCAGGTCGCTCTAAACCCGCCACAGTATTAAAAGAGGAAAATTACACCGAATGGCCACAATGCCAATTAGCTTTCCATTCCGCGCCAACATGTTAATGGCATGCCAAACTGCCATTCCGCGCCAACCAGGGCATTATTATCAGAAAACACGTTTTTGCTTTAGTGGCATTAGTCGAAACTCTAATTCTTGGTCGTGGACCAAAATTACGCCACTTTGGCCCCACGATGCGCCACGAGCCATGATGTGCCTAGGAAACCCTAGAAATGGCGCCATGCCGTGGCCACCCATGGCTATCCTTGCGCCTGTGGTCATTCCCACACTATGGCTCTGCCATAATTCTTTTGATGCGGCTATGGCATTATTTGCACAAAAAATGTCATCGTGTCGCGGCCACATGCCACACACGCTAATTAGGGTTTTGGTACGCTAAACCCTAATTTAGATAAAGTTGCTACGCCAACCATGCCAAATAATGTTGTCTAGGGCATTAGGTTTGATACGGAAACTAGAGCCAATGTTGCCGAGCCATATTTGGGTCCAACACCAATATGCCAAAGATATAACGACCGCGGCTACGCCAGGCGCTATTTGCACCACTATGCCACTGGCATGTGCCAAACGCGCCACTACGACATCACCAGGTGCCAACGAGATGTGTCCATGATCAACGGACACCTTTTCTCATAAACTGCAATCACGGTCGTCCAACTTCGCCGCGGAGTTAACCGGCCCATAATAAGTCTCAGGTTCACACGCCATTTTCCTGCGACAAGTTCCATGGCTTGACTTGCCACAGATCATCCGCCACCTAGTTGGCGCACGATTGATCAGAATAATTAAGTCTTTCACACAAGTCCCACTCAGCAATCTGCTGCACATTTTCCACTAAAATACTCGAGACATCAAACATGTCACAAACTGGGGGATGCTCATCAGGGTATTGGTCTGGTGGTTTACAGCGTGCGGCGAACAACACGCCCATTATAAGAAAGTGTCAGGATATTGGGCAGTTAGTGGCGGCAAGCAGTAGTGGGTGTAAACTAACTCGTTTCCTTCATAGTGGGGACGTGGTTTCTAGCATTTGTACATTGCCCCACTTCTCCATCACTGAACTACTCCCACTTCCTACGAGACCAGGGTGCGTTCAAACTATGACTTGTATAAAGGTTTCTACCTATTTCAACCAAGGACAACAGAGTTTTGGTTAACAACAACACAAGTATCCAGAAAAACACAAAAGAACTGATAGATTACATTCCGCAAGCCAGTTCCATATTCTGATACAAGTCATAAAATATCCACATCTTCAGAATTAACCATTCTGGTCTCAACACCTTCTTCGCTTCCCTCCCTAAGACCAACCCTTCTCCTTCACTTTGTGACCAAAGCAAGACTGAAACAGTCATTTCTTGGTTTAGGCCAGGATTGTACAGATTGATCTCTCGAATCTAAAGTACTCCCGTGCAGTGCATTTGTTTAGGTCTAAATTCTTTTCTCATCAACACACCCAAATTTACCAAAACGAGCAGAAACAGTTTTTACCCCAAACCAAGTTCTATTATAAATTTCAGTTGAGATGTCGAATATCTCTTCAAAGTATCATTATTTGATGAGCATAGAGTTAATGCATGAATGATCATCAAGATTAGTTCCTTGCACCATGAAATCTTCTCCTTTCCTTCTAATGTGTTGGAATTAAAGAAGGGCAACAATGATTAGGATTATATTCCTACCAAGTAATCATATCTTTAGGATTTTGTTCTTTGGATTCTTATACATTTCTAATTCCAAGTACAACATGTTTTACCATTAATGTCTAACTCGAGTTATAACGTACAACTTAATTAATGAACTTTGAAATCTCTGGATTGTTTACGTAGTCATTTGACTACCTTATTTATCATACTTTTCCATTCTGAATTTGGCACCGCTTATTCAATTATTTTGCACTCCCACTGTAAGCCTAGTGATTCAATAAAGTAACCCCAGATTTTCCAAATCATAGAACAACGCAATAGCATATGTTTTACATCTTCCACTTTGACATCACCATCAAACATAATACGTATTCTTCCATGTTAAAAAATCAAAAAAAAAAAACACCTGAGTTTGGAAACTAGAAAAAGTAATAACTCGATTTGTTATAGGGATGGAGGAAAAGTTAAAACTAAAAAGAATAATGTGAAACAAAAAGAAGAAAAAAATCTAATATATTGTCCCGAGGTGTAAACTATTTCGGGTTTCATATCCAATGACTAAAGCGTGCATCCTTACATTCCCTGTCATCAGGGGTGATCTCATCACAACACTATTTATGTTCATTTTGAGTTTGCCACAATGTAAATTAATTATACATAATACCCAAAAAAACTGAGAAAAATAATATAATAAATTTGCATAAGCAATCGTAATACGAAAGTGGAAGCCGCTTTATTCTCACATTTGATTTACTAACGAATTATGAATTATCATGATTTCTTAAAATAGTGTTGATTGATATACAAACTTGGTATACAATTTAATATGAGATGGAAGTCCATTTCAGACTCATATTTAAATTAGTTCACGGTTGATTGAAATAAATTAACTAATATACCTTGAGTGTAATATTTAACAAGCCTCTTTTTGATCTCCAAATGAAAAACTATCTATCCTCTCCTTTCGCATAACTGTTTTTTCTAAAAAATTCTCTGCAAAAAAATATTCCTAAATTTTTGATTCTTCAAAATTGTACTCCAAATTTGTTGGATATTATCTGAATTATTCAGATTTTCCAATCAGATCTGGATACGAAGTAAATGTTTCTATTAATAGTTGTATTAAATATAACATCGTTATTCTATACGAATTTTAGGTTTATCCCGTTTCAATTTCATTATTGCTCTCATGGTGCTCTCAATTACATCAGAGATTTCTCATAGCCTTATAGGTGTTTCAAGCGATTGTTACAATTGTTTCTAGTACATTAAGGACGATTTCTTCCGACATGACGTGATTTTACATTCTCATGAAGATCCATGGCTACCAGATTTGATTGTGATGATGGTTTTTTTTGCTTGTTACTCCCTTATTGGACAATTCCATCTTAATGAAGAAGGAAATGATGAAGAAAACAAATTCTTTAAATCCAAATGACAAAATTTTAATTCAAATGCCATCCCTCAAGTATCATCAATTTTTGTTTTGAAATTCATGTATTTAGTACGTTTGTATTACAATTTACTTACTATTGTGATATAAAAAGTCTGTATTTTATTATGTTTTTCAATGATGTATCTTAACATGATGTATATGGTAGGACTAGAAACCTACAATATTAACCGCAAGCGCACGGTGCCTGTAACATAAATAGAGGAAAATAGGGGTCGATCCTACGGGGAGTTGGATTGGTGAAACTAAACTTCTAAGATCCTACTAATACTGATTTAGAGACGGTGTTTGTCGATACGACGAGAAGATTGATTTTTGTCCTAAGGAAACAAGATTCAAAACAATATAAAGATTAACTAGGGATTCGATTCCACCACCAAGATGCATAGAAATTCCCTAGTTTGATACTAGTTCTCTTTTTAATCAAGGAGCTATAGAGATGCTAGCCTCAAACTACCTTGAAGATGTGATATAATCACTAACAAATATGATATCTTAATCTCAGCAAAATATGTCAATTCCTAGAATTACCTATCTATTTAAGGCATAGGTAATCACAAAGTGAACTAAATCAGTTTACATAAAGCTTGAACACATAACAAAGGATTATTCTAACTACCATGGATGCTTCACATACAAGGTGAAAGTAAATTCTTACGAATTCAGAGATTAAATCATGCTTTTCAATAAAATCCCATGGAGAAGAAGTAATCAAACAAGAGAATTCTAATTATCAAGGGGTTTCATCTCTGCCCTATCAGATATTTTTTAAACATAACAAAAGTAAAATCAAAACCTAAACTACTACTACAGCTTGCACCGGCTAACCCGGGCTTGCCTTCTTCATCACAATCATCTCCCTATTTATATCAATTTTACACAAAATCTCACCAATCAATAAGCACTACCAAATTACAGTAAAAATCAATATTAAAATTATTGTCACTCACTCGCTGATTTCTTGTTGAAGTTTCATCACTGATGCCTATTGTTGACAGGGTATGGGCTGCCATGAATGGAGTTGTAAATAACAAGACATGCAAGCCATAACTATCCATTTCCAAGACTATCATCAACCTATAGATAGGTTACTGTGAGTAGACAATCAATATACCTAACATTGGATTTGAGTGTAACAATGGAGATCAGGGAGTTGGTATTTCTGGAGTGTGAATGGGGAAGAGGATTGGTGGTGATGGCGGAGGTACGAGTTTGACAGAGAGAGGAAAAAATTAGGAAAGTGAAAGTGGTTGTGTTTCTGAAAGTGATATGGTAAAGATGATAAATGGGTTGCCTTGGGTGTTAGACATGAAGACCCAATTTAGGTGTTAAGGTCAAACTTGATTTTTTTACTCCCAAGCGTGAAAAGCTTAGCATAGTCAATTTATCTTCTTTTCATCTCCATTTTCTCACGTGCTAGCCTTACACTTGTACCCATTTCTTAGCCACTAGTGTTTTCTTCATTAACTCAGGCAAATCCAACAAAATGGTAGCAAATTTCATCTCCCTGCAATTCTTCCACCGACCACCCTCTCTTTATTCTCCTAAAAATACAAGAAAAAAAAATCAATATTTACAACAATATGATTATTCATAATTCAAGATGCAAAATGTAGAATTTGGCATAAAATAGGACATTAAAGTACTTGAGGTGTGATAAAAGACAACAAAATGATCTACAGATATGCATTATTAAGCACCGATCACACCCCCAAACCTGAATTTTGCTCGACCTCGAGTAAAAAAAAAAACCTAAGAAAATCCTACCTACACCACTGTCGCTGGTTTCTCGATTGCATTTAGCGAATGCAATAAGCCTTTTAAACCACTAAGTGTCCCTAGTGGACGAGTTGAAGTCTCGTGAGAGTTTTCTTAGAACACACCCACAAAGTTCTAGGTCAAAAGAGAGCTCACCTTGTATGATGTGTAACACCCGCATTTCAGTTTAAGCTCACAACAAAATGGATCTGTCAATCTAGTTTTCAAAGGCACAATTCTAGCACTAAAACAGCTAAGGACATGTGATAAGAGTTTAAAGTGTATCTACACATGTATAGATAAATGATCAGAAGTTATGACTGCCAATTACTAAGAGATAGTTCTTAGCTAAGAACCGAATTCAAAGCCAAGCTAGCGTCCGGATTTACGAGAATTGTGAATGTTCACCTTAAGAGTTAGTGATATTTCAGGTTACCCGCGTTGTACATCGATGGCGTGCACCCTCCCTTGCTTATTACAATACAACAAGACATGACTCTTTATTTATATTGACTCTCTCTTATTTTGAGGCAAGAGAGAAACATTTACTCTTTTATTGAGACATAAAATGACAGTAATAAACAATGGATGCGCTTTTTTTTTTTTTTGTATTTTTTTGTATTTTCTATTTTTTTTCTATTCTGATTTTTTTCAACAGAACAAGAAGAGAACAAGGACATCACAGTAACACTTTTGACTTATGAACAAAAAGAAAAATTACATTGACACTTAGCAAGAGCTATCCCTTTTCGATGTACCCTGTCAAATTCAATGGTTACTTTTCTTAATGTATCCTCCAACTTCTATCCCAGCCAACCAAAGAACAAGCTAGTCAAGCTTCATTCGGTATTCTAAAATGATTGGCAGTCTACTTAATCGATGAAACACCTGCGGCCCGACGCTATACATGTATTGGTAGATCGTACATGTGCAAGTTTCTTATCTCATGTGAATTGTGCTAGAATCAGGTGGTGCCTTATCATCTACATTAAGAATCCTAAGATATTATATATGCAGACACCACAAATCAAGGTAGATGAGCTCAACAATTTATTTTCATTTTTTTTTAACATGGCAGAGTTCAGTTTCAATGATAGAAACAGTGACAGTCAAGGTATCTACTCTTCACCCTCAAACCTAAACTAAACACTGTCCTCGATGTTTCAAAAGATAAACATGATTTTAACTACAACACACCAGGAGAACCATGCTGAGTAGAGAAAGGAAAGAGATTACCAGGTGTCGGCGAAAGCAAGATTAGAACTCCCTTATTCAAAGCTAGAATCCAAGGAAATCAGCTGATATTCACTATGGAATAACACATTTGTATACATAAAAGGAAAATTAAATCGACTCAAGAGAGAAATTGTAATATTACCTACTGAATTATATACAAAGAAAATTCATCATATATATACAACCTAAAGAGTTGAGGATCAACCCGAAAAATGATATGCAGAAACATCAACAGCCTTACACATATATAACATGAGAGTTCTAGTAAGACTCCAGATTTAGACGAGTTACCCCAAAACCATAAGTTTTCAACATAAGTATTTTTGAACACAAACTCTTGCAATTTTGGAGGTGCTGAATGCACAATATCTCATTCAAAGTGGACTTTGCTAGGGACAGGCAGAGATACACATTCCAACTGTGGCTCATCAATGGTATCATATTTAGCTGCAAAATAGTCCAAAAGAACTTGAGAAGCACACAGTTCCAGGTCAAGATTAGGAATTCTTAGAGAAGTTGGATTTAAAATCTTGTTACAAATCAAATCTAGGCTGGGTGCAAGCCCATCAGATTGTGACTTAGGAGGGAAAGCAGGCACATCTAAGTTGTTTTCATGTATAAGACCATTAGTACCATCACATACTCTCCCTAAGTCAGAAACAAGTATAACATGCTCACATTCATAGAACAATTCATCAAACCCCAGTTCATAATCATAAAATTTTAGTCTCATGCATAGGCAAACCAGAAGAAACATCATGTTGTAACCTAGGAAAGGAATCAAACACATCAAAGTTATTTTCATGGATATTATCATTGGTGTCAACAGAAAATTCAGCATTCCCTAAGTCACAAACAAACTTTGTGTCATGATTTTCTTCACAGAAAAATTGTACAATCCTTAAGTCAGTAGCCACATCATTCAAAAATTCAGTGTTACGAATAAGAAAATCAGAAGCAGCAGCAATGGAGTCTAATGTCTCAGAAACAGAAGATTTCATAAGAATATTTTCATAAAAACATATTCTTCTAACATTAAATCATTATCATCATCATCATCGTAACAATAATGCAATTTCCTACTGTAGATGGTGGATTTTCGACAAGGGTTAAAATCGTAAAACCATAATTATACATGCTCTTGATCCGACAATCAGATGAGTATTGAGGCTCATGTCTCTCGTTGAAGCATGAAAGATCATGCAATAAAATCTCTGACTGAGAAAGCTGTCTCTCAGAGTATATGTAGATGTGTAGTCTCCCAGCTGAGGCAACGGCACATTTCATGAATACTGAGAAATAACAGTAATTATTTCAATATAGAATCGAAAGATTGGGCGGCTCCTAGACAGCGTGCCTGCTAGTATAGAGCGACAACGTCTTCAGGATACAACAAGGTTTTCCCTGACTATATAAAGGAAATATGACGTTTCAACAAGCTCATGTTTCTCAATTCTCAAATAATTAATGCTCCTAGACAGCATGCCTGCTAGTATAGAGCCGTTAGTTAATTACCTATAATCGTTAAATGAATATTCAACAATATTCTACGATTCTTAGTAATATTTCGTCACTTCAATTTGTGGTTCTTCCCAGCAGAATTCCACGGGTTAGTGATAAATATTCAACGTGCGGGCATCTGAGCAGCTATCGAGTAAGCCCTGACCAAAATGGTGTTAGTGTACTCAACAATAATGCACGAACGAGCACCTGAATGCGCAAACGAGCATTCCAAAACATGAAGGAACGATGAACCTATACAAAGTAGGAAGAAAATAATAAACTATTAATCAAGGCGCTGGGGACTGGGCCCACCGACCGGCTGGTTGTGCTGTGACCAGTCCCACGTCCAATTTTATATTTTATCATATTTTTATTATTTTCCCTGACCTCATGAAAATCCCTTCATTTGAGCAAATCTCCTTCGTCTCAAGGAAACTACCCAGTCTCATGGTATTTCCTCGTATCAAAAAAATAATAAAATCTAGGAAAGGTGTCGCGGGACCAGGTCCACTAGCCGGCCGACCATGCCCTAGCCGTGGACGGTCCCACACCTCATGACTCCTTATTATTTTATTATTTCCCTCATCACATGAAAATTCCTTGATTTCATGATATTTCCCTCAATTCATGAAATATTATAAATTAGGGAGAAAACGCACGGGATTCGGGCTCTCGGCCGGCCATGCTCTAGCCATGGCCGGTCCCACACGCCCATGTATTATTATTTTAATATTATTTGTTTCCTCATCCCATGGAAACTCTTTCACTTCAAGGAAATTCCCTAGTTTCAGCAAACTCCTTGGATTCATGAAATTTCACTCAAGTTCCTGAAAAATAATATAAAATTAGGGAAACCCGTGGGATCGGGCCATAGCCGGCCGGTCACGCCCTAGCCGGTCCTACACGCCCCTTATTTTATCGTTATTATTTTTTATGATTTCCTCATCTCATGGAAACTCCTTAATTTCAACAAATTCCTTGGTTTCAACAAACTTCTTGATTTTTATGATATTTCCCTAAAATCATGAAAATATTATAAATTAGGAAAGAATTCCTGGGGACCGGCTCCTTGTCCGGACGTCTATGCCTTAGCCTATCCGGTCACACACCTCATGACTCTTTCATTATTTTATAATTGTATTCCTCCATCTCATGAAGTTTCCCGATTTCAGCAAAATCTCTGATTTCTTCATATTTTCTCAAACGCATACCGGAAAATATCGAAACTCTCAGGACTGAGACACAGACATTATGGTGGCGCGGGCATGTCTCCTTGACCGAACAAGGCCGGCCCTGAGGATTGCAAATAGCCGGTCCCACGTGTTTTAATAATTTTGACCTAATTTGCTCAATTGCTCATACTGGGTCCAAACTCTTCCCAAACAGCTGGGAGTTTGTTAAAACGACTATCAGCTGGTCCCATGACCACCAAGGGACGATCTCATGATCCCTTGGTCGGTCCCTCATCTCTCCATAATCAGGTTTTACTACCTGATGCTCATACGAGCACTATTTGAAAAATGATTAAACCAGCATTTAATCATCCTTTCACCAACTGATCTTCAAGAGATTTTGGTATTTTGATCACTTGAGCATCTGGGCGCTATATGGTTGGTTCATCATCCCCTGTAGCAGGTCCCTACTTCATTTTCATGAATGATTTTCAATAAATCATCAATTTATCATCAATTCGGCAATTAATTAGAATTAGGGTTTCGAATCCAGAGCTCTGCAAAACATAATTTTGAGCAGATTCAAACACTAATAATTTTAAGTTGATCCTGTGATCAACACTTTAATAACTATGCTCGGCTCAGATATCAGTATCTTAAATTGACGTTTGCTTAGACGAGCAATATTTGCTCAATTAAAATAATATTGGTTCAACTATCAATAGTCGACGATGTCAACAATTCATTAAACGATCAACATTTGCTCATACGAGCAATATTTGTTCAAATCATGAATATTGGCTCAACTGTCAATATTCAATAACTCATGCGAGCAGCATTTGCTCATATAAGCAACATTTGCTCATACGAGCAATATTTGCTCAGACCATGAATATTGGTTCAACTATCAATATTTGCTCAGATGAGCAGCATTTGCTCAGTCCATGAATATTGGTTCAACTATCAATATTTGCTCAGATGAGCAACATTTGCTCAGTCCATGAATATTGGTTCAACTATTAATATTTGCTCAGATGAGCAAAATTTGCTCAGTCCATGAATATTGGTTCGACTATCAGTATTCAATAAGTCATCATATGAGAAATACTTGCTCAGTCCATGAATACTGACTATTAATGTTCAACAGTTTATCAAATGAGCAACATTTGCTCACCTTGATAATCAACGTAATTATATCTTCGTCTCAACAAACATGTTCAATTCATGAGTCTCTAAAAATGTGCAAATTATATTCAACTCAGCAATAAAAGGACTCATCGTCCCATAAAGTCAGCAACTGACTAACTAAATACACGTCTGCCTTGCAGAATCCACATTCACGAGACATCAATCATGTCACATGGGGGGATATTAACTAGGATTTTGGTCTGGCGGTCTACGACACTTGTGTTCATACACATGATGATAATGTGAGCAAGTCGTGCAATCAGTTGGAGGAGTTATCAAAGTAGTGGGTGGAAATTTAACCAAGTCTCCGCATGATGAGCAACTGGTGTCAACATGATTTTTCCACTTCCCCACTCTTTGACTCCCGCAGCTGTCACACTTCATGGGATCATGGTGTTTTCAATTTAGCAATATATAAGTCTCTGAATCCTGATTGAAAGGACAAGAATTTCTCAACAAGTTCAGACAGACAGTCGTTCGTCTACACGAACTCATCGTCTGAGCAATCACTCTCAACTGAGTAAAATTCAATCATTCAGAACTTTCTTACGTAGAATACACAACACACCTACAATCTTGATCACCATTGATCTTACACATTTCTCAGCTTCCCTCCTACAGATCAGCCCATCCTCTCTTGTGACATTGACTCTGGAACGACCATTGTCTTGGTGTAGGTCGGAGTCATACAGATTGATCTCTCGAACTTAAAGCACTCCCTTCTTGCAGTGCATCTGTGTGAGGTTAAACATTTCGCTCGGTTCAAGGAGTCTCCTCCGCAAGGTCGTCTCTACAATCCCGTAAAAACAAACAAATTGTTTTTCCCCATCTACAGATTGGCGGCCATAGTGGGAGATTAATCTCTCGGTTTCAATCTAACATTCTCACAAAGATGGAGGGTCTTAGGTCTGGGTTAGTTACAGGTTCCAACATAAACGACGCTAGCACTAGCAACAATAACAATGAGGATATCCCGGAAACCATTACGGCCTCTAACACTGACGGTGGTAACGTTATTCCTCCTCACGCTAACATGGAAGGTCATCCAACGTTCAGACGACACCCTGAAGAAGTCAGGGGAAATCCACCACCTACCATGGCTGATCTCATCAAGGTGCAAGAGACTCTTGCAAAGAATCAAACTGACATGGATGCAACACAGAAGGATTTATTCAATTATCTCAAGACTCTCACTGACAAGATGTCAGAGAAGACTCAAGGAAAAGGAAAAGAAAAGGAAGCATCCTCAGATGATGATCCGGAAGTAGTTCCAATTCATACAGTAGATGACAGCAAAGTCCGCAAAGCTGCAGACGATCCATCAGCGAAGGAATCATCAAATTTCATTACTCGGGAAGATTTGGAACTCCTCTTGGAGAACCATGGAAAAGACAAGACATCACATGTCCATCGTCACAAACCTCCGTACCCTGCTTCTACACAAAAGATTCCTCTTCCAGAAGGTTATACCTCTCTAACCTTCAGTTTGTATGACGGAACAAGCAATGCTCGGGAACATGTTTCTCGGTTCCTGGAAGCCTTGGGTGAACATGAACATAACCATGTTGTTCGCCTCAAATAATTTTCAAAATGCTTGAAAGGCAGAGCATACACCTGGTACAACAACATTGCACCAGGAACTATCAACAATTGGGGAGAAATGATTAACGCTTTCTACAGAAAATACTTCTTTGTGTCAGAGCAAGTTACTCTCTCTGATCTTGGAAGAATATTTCAGAAGAAAAATGAACATCCCAATGACTACGTGAAGAGATTCAGATTTCAGGCCCTGAACTGTCATGATCCAAACGTCACGGAGCAACAACTGGTAGACTTGTGTATCAACGACATGATCCCGGTCTATAGATATTTATTGGAAAATATTCGTTTCCACACTTTCTCAGAGCTTCATGAAGCGGCGAAGAGATCGGAAACTATTGCACCTGCTTTACTAGAAAGAACAAAAGTTACAAAGGCTGAGGAACCACGGGACGTTCGAGGTAGCATACATCTGATCAACAAGCAGTACAATCTCCAGCCTTCCACAAACACTGTCGCAGAAGGGAGCAAACGGAAAGCCGAACCACCGCGCAAGCATACCTCCGCTCCTTCAAAGGCATAAAGAAAAGATAAGCAAGATGCACAAGTCCCTGACCACCACACAGGGGCTCCTGATCAAGACGTACCTGACTTTTCCCTTTTCATTAAAGAAGTGATCGAGCTCCTGGATGCTTGGATCCAAGATGGTGCAATCAAGTTGCCATATGTCAACAAAGAACCAACTGAAGAAGACATGGAAAGTCCTCGTTAGTGTTCCTTCCATAGGTTCGTCAATCATCCCACAAGTGATTGCAGAGTTTTGAGACGCATATTCAAAGAAAAGGTTGAATCAAGTGAGATCAACTTGGGGATTGAAGAAGTGCACAGAGATCCTCTCCCAGTCAGGGCTTTCTCCATCTCTGAACAACCAGATAAAGAAGTAGTTCAGTCATTGATCGAGCATGTATGTGAATTGCTTTATCTGTCAAAAGCGCAAATGGGAGACATGTTCATGGATTTGAACCATATAGTATCTGGAAAGTGTCTACTAATTCCAGAAGTATCTCCTGAACCTCCAGCCATCGACAAAGAAATATATAACTGGGGACTGCTCACCACAGTGTACATCAAGGGCAATGAATTTAAAAGATCATTCGTTGATGTTGGTACTGCCATCAACATCATTCCTTTGAAACTCTCAGAGCTGTTGGCATCACTCGACAAGAAGCTACTCATGCTCCCATGTCAATTAGGGATCACGACTGGACATTCAGAGATGCGTATGGCCATATCACCCTTAAGGTCAGAGAAAATTCAATTTGCACTGAGGCCAAGTTTTATATAATCCGAGAAGATCCAGGATACGACATGATTCTTGGATGACCTTGGATTCACGCTGGAAAAGTGACTATAATTGAAGAAAGCTCTGACTCAGAAGAAATAGAAGATGTTTCGTCATTCGAACACCTGAAGGAGGTTAAAGCTTTGGTGGAATTAGCACAGAAACTTGGAGAAAGTGCACACTCTTTCATCAAAAGGTTCCGTACTCAGGCAAGTCTAATTCCTCTTCATGCGCCTATACTACCAATGTTTAATTATGTTGCTATGGTTCGAGGATTTCTTCCCACTAAAAACTTAGCAATCACAAAAAGCTACGAGTGGATATCTTCACCTCTACAATATTACACCAAATGGTTGAGCACAAAGCCCCTTCAAATTGATAATTCTATCAAAAGGTTCATCGCTGAAGATATGGCTAAGCATGACAGACAATACTCTGGATACTCCCCTTTGCATGAGTGTCCATATGTGCCACATCCTTGGAATCCCACCACACGGGGAATTCCAAATCAACAAAAGATATTCAAAGCGCGGACAACCAAGCCTAACAGATTTTGTGAGGGAGACCTGGTTCTCAAAGCAACTCAACGCAACCTTCACTCTGCAAGAAGCTTCAATTAGGAAGGGCCATTTGTAGTTGCTAAATCCATAAATGGAGGATACTATAGGTTGGTCAACACGGATGGAAGGACCCTGCCAGTAATCCACGAGAATTGGCTTAAAGCATTTGACGCATGAAATTATTGGGTATTTGAAGTATTGGGCGTTTGAGCATTCATGACACCTGGGATTTGGCATTTAGGATTTTCTTTCATTGTATTTCAATTTCTCCAAAACGTTTTCAATACTTGCATTCAATATTTGAATTCAGCAATTTATCAAAATTCAGTTCGTTTTACTTAAAGAAAATCTCTATCAAATCCAAAAGAAAATCCTCACTCATCTACCAACCCAAAACCAATCAATATCAAAACCAAAATAAAACCTCACATCTCTCAGAAGTTCAGAAGATTATGAAAAGAAATCAAAGAAAGTCAGCAAAGAAAGACTTTTGCTCATCTGCATCCTTCAAGATTTGCGAAGCCGCCTTCTCCAGGTTCAGCGCCTCAGTCAGCTTAGCGATCTTTTCCTCCTTCTCCATCACAACATTATTTGGAAAGGGTGTGTTATTCTCACATGAGTCCTTAATAACATTAATTTTCTTACGAAGCCACTTCACGTTGAAGCCAAGTCTTTCAGAATTCTCCAAGTTGAACTCCCAATCAAAGAGTACATATGGAGTCACAATATTTCTGGCCCTGGCACATATATCACTAACAACACGCAAGATGACACTTACTTGCATTGTTAAAGCATAAGCGCGTCCGGGATCCCTGTTAACAATGATGTGACCAAACTTCTTCCATATTTTTTCATACAAGCTTGCATATCCAATGGGAACGCTGAATCCACCAACTAGTTCATGATATGGGAGTGATGCATCAAATGTAGGATCAAAATCAACCCCTGCACTTGGATATTCATGCACCATTATGCGTTTCTCAATTACTGGAGCAACTTCAACGGTCATGTCAACAGTTTCTTCAGTCTCCTCTGCTTGTGGCTTAGTTTCTTCTATTACTGGAGTGGCCACAATTGAAGTTTACATGACTTCACTGACAACTATCTCATGGCATGGATGGTTGTCTCTTCATCAATAACTCCAGGGCTGCTTGAATTATCCTTATTGGTTTCAGTATCCTCAACTTCGGTATTTAACACCTAATACGAAGATTACATGAGGTTAGAGCAATCTAAACATGAAATCCAAATGAGATCATAAACTACAGCATATAAGTATCCTAACATCATCAAAACTCATCATTATGCATTCAAGGCGTGAACAAACAGCATAAAGGTCATGAAACACTTTTTTAACGGCAAGCTCGTCTGAAGAGATTTTACTCTGCCCTATACAAGACGACATACTGGGAGAAATATACAAGGAATCTAAGGATAAGTTATATACCATTCTCTTCGTATGGATGTCCTCTACAACATATCAAAATTTCATAACAATCCGATGAACGAGCAAGGAGATGTGGTCAAAACAATGGACAACATGCAGTCTGGAGAAGTTCTGAAAAGTCTCCTGGAAGTTTACTGTTTCGCTGATTTTGACCTCTAAACGTGCTCAAAAATTAAAAAGCTTCTTTAAAAAATCTTGGAAATTTTCCGGGCTTGAAGATACATATGCATACTTTGAAAATATGACTTCAGATGAACAGTTTATGGCGTTTTCGACGAAAGACTGAGTTCTGAATTTTCTGGTGACGTATTTCGGCAAAGTTTTCGTATATGCACATGGATTCTTGTTCACACATTCATAAATCAACAATTTTACGGTTCCATGGTTAAAACACAAGATAAATACTTACTTGGGTGGGCTCTGGAGTGTTCAAAGAACCAGAATTGCTTGTATCAACGTCAACAACACCATTACTTTCATTCAATTTCGAGTTATGGGGGTTTTCCTTGTTGCTATCCTCCAAACAAACATCACCAGTGCTCTCCACTTCCACGGCAACATCCTCCTGGATATTTTTCAAGAATCAGTATTTTCTCTACGAAGCGTCGTAATTTGTTATGCGAAGAAATACTTACTTCGGCCTCTCTTTCAACACTTGAGTCAGAAATCGTCTGCCTAGAAGCAGAGAATCGAAGACCGTCAATACTTGATGGCGCAAAGTTCTACAACATAATAACAAATATTGGTTTCACGATCCTAATTACACGAAGAAGAAGTCACAACAAAGGAATATTGATGACTCACCAAAGAATCAATTGGGGATTTTATGGTGTTAGGTAACAACTTATAATTCTTGCTCCTGCCCTCTCCGCCATGAATAATTGCTTTAGTTTATGAGAAGTCTACACGGATTCGAGGTCTTACATTACGACCGTCCTGTGGAAAATTTTGATACAATGATCAAAATATAATTATCATAATTTTATGAAGATTATGAAAAGGGTTCATACCTGTGAACATCCTGGGGATGTCTTTCATTTATCACCAGAAAGATACTTCAATCTTGGTCGAGTGGAAAGCATCTCAACAGAAAGAGCATTTTTCACCGGAGGTTGACCACTCGTTGCAAAATTATGTAGACGTTCAAGATGCTGATCCCATAAGTCTACATAACCTGGAGTTACATAAGTAATCCTATCGGAGCAAGGAAACCAGTAACCGCTTTCTTCCACATGTGTGCGGTCCAAATGGGTCCTCAGTTGCTCAACCAATGGATTTCTCCTTCGAAAAGTCGGAACACACTGATCCATACCCATTTTCCGAGCTGCCCTGTCAATGTTATATTCCTCCACTGAAAGCTCTCCATATATTGCTGATATCAAGTGACCAGGAGTGCAACTCAGCATGAAAGATCTCTCGCCGTCACTCAGGCCTGCACCAGATGATAAAACTCTACTTTCTCCAGTATTGAAGGTTTCCGGTTGGGAAATACAAGAAGGAATTGACACCCATGGGCGAAAATTGAACTCGGATTCATCGTTTAAAACATCAATAAGACGTGTCTTGAACCGAGGCTGCTTTGTAGACCAACGGATAATCCTGGCATTATCTTTTTCAGAGAAGACGTGAAGGGCATCAGCACTCGGTTCTGGCAGGATAGTACGTGGAATAAGAGCACAGTTCTTAAAATGTTCCCACAACAAAGCTTGGAGAAACATCGTATTGGCATAACACTCGATCTTCATGAAGCCATTTGATACACTGAAGTCTATTATTAGAGAATCCAAATTAGATTACAAAGAACCAAAGAATAGACTACCTATCGGGAGTTGCTGACCTTGAGCTATCTTGATAGCAATCAAAAATGGTTTCAACAAAGTTCCACTGTCTTCGAGCACATCTCTGGACAGCCATAAGCATAAGAAAGCATCAATAGACAATGTACCGTCAACAGGACAGTCAAGAACCTCATCTCTTGGCCACCAACGCGTTAACCAGTAAGCATAACAATATTTTCCAAATGCCTTGTTGATCCGCTCCATTTCCGCTGTCAAGATGTTAGAAATTGATGTCTCTTCAGTTGAAAAACCTTCAGTAAGATTACCTGTGATTGGGAGATGCAACAAAGCCTCCACATCCTCTAAGGTAACAGTAAACTCTCCCCATCTGCATATGAAGGTATGGGTTGGAATGCACCAACGAGCAAGAAGAGCCACTATGCCTCGCGCATCATCAAAAAATAAACAAATCTCCAGATGCTTGAATGACCCTTGTTACTTGTGCCTGGTTCAACATAGCTCTGACATGAGGAAAACCCAGCATGTGCCTCGCCCGTCCAGAAAATTTCTCCAAAGGTCGTCGAGAAAGTTTAAACTCTATGATTGATGCAAGAAAAATTCCTCGTTCAAGGAAAAATCGAATTACCGTCTTGGGAGTCACCAATTTCTTTTGAGTAACACTCCTGGGATTTATCAGAAGATGATATGCTGGGGACCTAAGACGTTTTTCGGTCTCCTGCTGAACCTCAAAAAATGCATCATCCACGTTTGGAACATTCTTGATCCCAGGAGTTTCTTCTTCTTCTTCACCAATGGAAGTCTCATCCATGCATGTATCATCCCTGGATGCGTCATCATCTATGCATATATCGTCCCTGGAGGCACCATTTTCTTGAGGATCAGACATCCTTGCGAAGTGGCTGTAACATGCACACGGTATTTTACTTCAGTCTACCATTCATACAAGATGCAAACAACGACAGAATGAAGTAATTGGAAAAGTGCTCGTGCCAACATCCACAAAATAGTAATCCTTAACTCTTACCTTTTTACGATTCCACTAACAATAGTGACGGAAATGCAAGAGTTAGCACTTCAAAACTTGCTCGTTTCTTCGAATCTGCAAAAACGAGCAAAACTCAGGTTTTCATAAAATCGTGAACATAGATTTTCATCATGTGAACAGTCACTACCAGGTTATGAAAATTTACATGAAAACAATATTTCATCATAAATAATTGTTTACTTTATCGATTGCTCAAAATCATATTTATTTGTCAACACAAATATATATATATATATATACATGTTATATATATATGCGAGAACTATTCATATATATTTCTCATGAAAAATATACTTCACGTGAGCAAAACTCACGTAAAAATAAAAAAAATAAAAATTCGTGACCAGGTCACGGTTTTACAAAAAAAAAATAAAAAAAAAATCTCCTTTCCTTCGTACGAACATCTTTCTTTGAAACGAAGGTTTATTTCAATTTTATGAAAAGTTCACACCTTTTAAGATGAAGTTTTGGTTTCCATGAAATATCATAAACGAAATTTTATCACTGGACACAGGTCTATTTTCAAAATAAAAATATCTCTCAAGCTAGGGATTGTTGCTAGTCTCTTGAACTAACGATCGAACGAACATACGTTTAATAAAACAATGGTTTTCAACAAAACTCACACTCATATATACACATGTATAAAATTTTAATATGATCAAAGCATGAACAACTCATGAAATCAGCAAAAAAAAAAAAAAAACTCACCGGTCGGCGCCGACGATCGACTGCTCCGGCGGAAATCTATCTGCTCCTCCCTGATAGCGTGAAGGTGATGAAGAGATGAAAGTGGTGGTCGTGGAAGAAAAAAAAAGGGGATTAATTCCCTTTTATATCAATTTTTATTTCCAAAACCTAATTTCACAGGGATTTCCTTTTCGGGTCGGGCCCGTGAATCCTAATTCGATCAAGGTCCCATCACCAAACCAACGGTTCTACACCAATTTATGCTCGTTGGATGACGTTGTATTATTCCATTGGGTTTTCATTCAAGCCATGGTTTGCTCATTCAGTCAAAAATCCGGTAACGTCTTATCTTACGACTAAATCAATTACTTATTTTGTCTGTAGAAAATCACCATTCAGTGCTGACTGAGGAACATGACTGTCCCTCACTAAGCAGGGGACTTAATGTAGATGGTGGATTTTCGACAAGGGTTAAAATCGTAAAACCATAATTATACATGCTCTTGATCCGGCAATCAGATGAGTATTGAGGCTCATGTCTCTCGTTGAACCATGAAAGCTCATGCCATAAAATCTCTGACTGAGAAGGCTGTCTCTCAGAGTATATGTAGATGTGTAGTCTCCCAGCTGAGGCAACAACACATCTCATGAATACTGAGAAATATCAGTAATTATTTCTATATAGAATCGAAAGATTGGACGACTCCTAGACAGCGTGCCTGCTAGTATAGAGCGACAATGTCTTCAGGATACAACAAGGTTTTCCCTGACTATATAAAGGAAATATGAGGTTTCAACAAGCTCATGTTTCGCAATTATCAGATAATCAATGCTCCTAGACAGCATGCATGCTAGTATAGAGTCGTCAGTTAATTACCTATAATCGTTAACTGAATATTCAACAATATTCTACGATTCTTAGTAATATTTCGTCACTTCAATTTGTGGTTCTTCCCAGCAGAATTCCACGTGTTAGTGATAAATATTCAATGTGCGGGCATCTGAGCAGCTATCGAGTAAGCCCTAACCAAAATGATGTTAGTGTACTCAGCAATAATGCACGAACGAGCACCTGAATGCGCAAACGAGCATTCAAAAACATGAAGGAACAATGAACCTATACAAAGTAGGAAGAAAATAATAAATAATAAAATATTAATCAAGGTGCTGGGGACTGGGCCCACTGACCGTCTGGTCATGCTGTGGCCAGTCCCATGTTCAATTTTATATTTTATCATATTTTTATTATTTTCCCTGACCTCATGAAAATCTCTTCATTTGAGCAAATCTCCTTCGTCTCAAGGACACTACCCAGTCTCATGGTGTTTCCTCGTATCAAAGAAATAATAAAATCTAGGAAAGGTGTCGCCGGACCAGGTCCACTAGCCGGCCGGCCATGCCCTAGCCGTGGGCGGTCCCACACCTCATGACTCCTTATTATTTTATTATTTCCCTCATCACATGAAAATTCTCTGATTTCATGATATTTCCCTCAATTCATGAAATATTATAAATTAGGGAGAAAACGCACAGGACCCGGGCTTTCGGCCGGCCATTCTCTAGCCATGGCCGATCCCACACGCCCATGTATTATTATTTTAATATTATTTGTTTCCTCATCCCATGGAAACTCTTTCACTTCAAGGAAATTCCCTAGTTTCAGCAAACTCCTTGGATTCATGAAATTTCACTCAAGTTCATGAAAAATAATATAAAATTAGGGAAACCCCTGGGACCGGGCCATAGCCGGCCGGTCACGCCCTAGCCGATCCTACACGCCTCTTATTTTATCATTATTATTTTTTATGATTCCCTCATCTCATGGAAACTCCTTAATTTCAACAAATTCCTTGGTTTCAACAAACTTCTTGATTTTTATGATATTTCCCTAAAATCATGAAAATATTATAAATTAGGAAAAAATTCCTTGGGATCGGCTCCTTGGCCTAGCCAGTCCCACACCTCATGATTCCTTCATTATTTTATAATTTTATTCCTTCATCTCATGAAGTTTCACGATTTCAGCAAAATCCCTGATTTCTTCATATTTTCTCAAACACATACCGAAAAATATCGAAACTCTCAGGACTGAGACGCGAACATTATGGTGACGCGGGCATGTCTCCTTGAGTGACCAAGTCCGGCCTTGAGTCTTGAAAATAGCCAATCCCACGTGTTTTAATAATTTTGACCTAATTTGCTCAATTGCTCATACTGGGTCCAAACTCTTCCCAAACAACTGGAGAGTTTGTTAAAACGACTATCAGCTGGTCCCATGACCACCAAGGGCCGATCTCATGATCCCTTTGTCGGTCCCTCATCTCTCCATAATCAGGTTCTACTACCTGATGCTCACACGAGCACTATTTGGAAAATGATTAAACCAGCATTTATCATCCTTTCACCAACTGATCTTCAAGAGACTTTGGTATTTTGATCACTTGAGCATCTGGGCGCTATATGGTAGGTTCATCATCCCCTATAGCCGGTCCCTACTTCTTTTTCATGAATGATTTTCAATAAATCATCAATTTATCATCAATTCGGCAATTAATTAAAATTAGGGTTTCGAATCCAGAGCTCTGCAAAACATAATTTTGAGCAGATTCAAACACTAATAATTTTAAGTTGATCCCGTGATCAACACTTTAATAACTATGCTCGGCTCAGATGTTAGTATCTTAAATTGACGTTTGCTCAGACGAGCAATATTTGCTCAATTAAAAGAATATTGGTTCAACTATCAATATTCGACGATGTCAACAATTCATTAAACGAGCAACATTTTCTCATACGAGAAATATTTGTTCAAATCATGAATATTGGCTCAACTGTCAATATTCAATGACTCATGAGAGCAGCATTTTCTCATATAAGCAACATTTTCTCATACGAGCAATGTTTGCTCAGACCATGAATATTGGTTCAACTATCAATATTTTCTCAGATGAGCAACATTTGGTCAGTTCATTAATATTGGTTCAACTATCAATATTTGCTCAGTCCATGAATATTGGTTTAACTATCAATATTTGCTCATATGAGCAACATTTGCTCAGTCCATGAGTATTGGTTCGACTATCAATATTCAATAAGTCATCATATGAGCAATACTTGCTCAGTCCATGAATACTGACTATTAATGTTCAACAGTTTATCAAACGAGCAACATTTGCTCATACGAGCAATATTTGCTCACCTAAACAATTCACGTAATTATATCTTCGTCTCAACAGACATGTTCAATTCATGAGTCTCAGAATATTTGCAAATTATGTTCAACTCAGCAGTAAAAGGACTCATCGTCCCATAAAGTCAGCAACTGACTAACTAAATACACGCCTGCCTTGCAAACTCCACATTCACGAGACATTAATCCTGTCACATGGGGGGATATTAACTAGGGTTTTGGTCTGGCGGTCTACGACACGTGTGTTCATACACACGATGAGAATGTGAGCAAGTCGTGCAATCAGTTGGAGGAGTTAGTAAAGTAGTGGGTGGAAAGTTAACCAAGTCTCCGCACGATGAGCAACTGGTTTCAACACGATTTTCCACTTCCCCACTCTTTGACTCCCACAACTGTCACACTTCATGGGATCATGGTGTTTTCAATTCAGCAATATATAAGTCTCTGAATCCTGATTGAAAGGACAAGAATTTCTCAACAAGTTCACATAGACAATCTTTCGTCTACACGAACTCATCGCCTGAGCAATCACTCTCAGCTGAGTAAAATTCAATCATTCAGAACTTTCTTATGCAGAATACACAACATACCTACAATCTCGATTACCATTGATCTTACACATTCTCAGCTTCCCTCCCATAGATCAGCCCATCCTCTCTTGCGACCGAATTGACTATGGAATGACCATTGTCTTGGTTTACGCCGGAGTCCTACAAATTGATCTCTTGAACTTAAAGCAATCCCTTCTTGCAGTGCATCTGTGTGAGGTTAAACATTTCGCTCGGTTCAAGGAGTATCCTCCGCACGGTCGTCTCCACAATCCCGTAAAAACCAGCAAATCGTTTTTCACCATTTACACCTATTCAAAACCATAGCTTCTATATTCCACTCGTTTACCTCTACATTAGTTTCATATTCCTAAGTAGAAACATAAACGTTATTTTCAAAATTTACTTCATTAGGACTAACAAACATCGCATTATGAAGTTTCTTCCTTTCCTCATTTTGTAAATGAGTAAGGTTCATTTCAGAATCATATTAAGTTGTTCTATGGAAGGAGAGTCTTCAATAGTGGGTGTCCTCGTTTCATATAGATATTCAGTACATGGTTGTGCATGAGGTCCACTATCGAAGAGATATTCAGATGTACTGCTATATGGATGATCATGCAATGTTTGCAATTCAAATCTAGCATTATTTTGTTCACTGAGTTTGAGATTTTCCATCACAGATTGCATACAAAGGCTCAAGGGAGTACAAAATTGTTCAACATCCCATGGTGGTGACTGGTACATGTATGGTAACAATTAGGATCTATATATTGTGTCTCAGGACCTTGAAAAGGTCCGTAATTCTCCCTAAAGTTATTAAAACCATGGTCTATGGGATTTTCATTATGTGAAGCATGCTCGTAAACAAGTTCTCTAAGTGATTTGTTCGATGATTTCTCATCCCTAACACCTGACCAAAATCCAGACATTTTTTTCATGTTTTTTTTTCTTTTCCAAAACAAAATGAAATGAATCTATCCTAAATGCTTCTACTAATTCCTAAACATAATGATGTGAATAGTATATAATCTACTAAGACCAAACAGTAAACATAATAGGCTAAACACAATTATTACTAGTACAGAAAAATGACAAAAACTAATTTCTTACAATGTTCTTGCTGTAACAATAATAGAGCTCTGACGTCTATCAATCCTAAACTGGATTTCAACTGGATTCTAGCAATAAAATTATGATTAACTACCGAGAGGCCAATTCGTATTTGTTAACAAAATATGAAACTCAGTTGTTAAACCCATTATTAAACCATTCAGTCTAAGCAATTACAAAAGTTTCAAGAAACTTACCTTGCGTGCGCATCCGGGAAAGGCTACTTGAAACTGATTGTTCCCTCTTTTTTTTTAATCTATTTGTTCTCACCTTTGTGTGGAAGTTTCTCTAACTACAGACAATTCCTGCGACATGCTACAGTGGGCAGTGCAGATGTACCTTCCTTTTCTTCTATTCTTTGCCTTGTACAGCAGCTTGGTGAGTACCTGAGAAGCTCGAGAAAACCCCTCAGTACCCAGAAGTGTGCAAGTAAAATAAAGACATATATACACTAACCTATTACTACTAATCAAAAAAATAAATAATATAACACCGTGCTACGACAACTTACATTTCAAAACAACAAACGAAAAGTTAAGTTAGGTATTTTATATTAAGAGCAGCAACTATAATTAACTTACACTAGTGTATATGAACTACAACCACTAAGAGAGAGTAATGATTATCAGATAAAAACTATACAGTACCACTAGTTACACGACGAAAACGAGTAAGAACAAAAATTTACTAAAACATAAATGAAAGGCAAAAACTATTCAGTATCTACAAATTCAAAATTACTGAGCTTATATGAAATGAAGACGAACAAAAAGAAGGAAACTGAAACCAAAATACAAAAGCTACGGTACAAAATAAATAAAATACAAAATCAGAATCATCCTCGAAGGATTTACTAGGTAAGAAACTTGTTGGGAGTCTAGGAACAAGCTGAGCCCCAACCCTAATAAAAAGAATGTTACCAAGTTTAGAATTGGTATCATGATTAGCTAAACAGTTCTTCAACCTCTTTAAAAAGACAACAAAATTATCATCCAGTTCACCTAAAGTGGAAAAGGCCAAAACCCCAAAATTATAGCCGTGTGCAGTGCATTTCTCCAAGTACTTCTTACATTTGCGAGTGATGGCAGCATTGATGGCATGGCCGCGTGTGAAGTTATTCCTGCTACCGCTCGCAAAAGGGACCAGTAACATCAAAACAAACATTACTGCCATTCTCTCAGTTGCACATTAATAAGTCTGCGGGTCTTAAGCCAGTGTTATCATTAGAAAAGAAGCCTAATAATACCTCTTTCCTAGCTGCCACACCTGATTTATAACAAATATCAGCCAATACATCTCTAACCAGGTCGTGTCTGAATTTAAGCAAAATATCACTAGCACAATACAAAGCATGATCACCAAAAACATCCATTTCTCGGTTACAGCTTGGACACAGACTTTTCTCCACGAATAAAGGAATGCCAAGTCTATAGCAGA
The DNA here is from genome assembly GCF_003573695.1 of Papaver somniferum. NCBI lineage: Eukaryota > Viridiplantae > Streptophyta > Magnoliopsida > Ranunculales > Papaveraceae > Papaver > Papaver somniferum. Next base: position 9,394,697 of record NW_020620825.1, on the reverse strand, counting down.
GGATAGCGCTAAACTGCCTCGACCCTAAACATTGGTTAAGCCCATGTATGGGAATTGCCTTCAAGTAGTCTTGAGCATGAGCCAGCTTGTTACATTGCCACAAATTAACATCACGAACAGACAAGGTGAACTTTGTAGAGGTTTCCTTCTTAACAACATCAAAATAACTAATTTCCAGATAATGCATGGGACGTGGGGCAATGTCATTGATGTTGAAAGAAGAAGCGGAGAGGCCATAAACCTGTAAGAAGTTAGAGACGGCTCGCTGAAAGTTGCAACTATCAAAAGACGACTGAAACTTCAAAATAACATCTTGCAGGTGTCTTGTCTGAATGTAGGATGCGATGTAACAATAATGGCCAGTGCCTGCCATCGTATGTATTCTGAATCCACCATCTTTCATCGGGAGCGTAGCTAGCCGTTGCTGAAGGGGGCCAAAGCCAGCACCATCACCCGTTATAAGCTGTCGCAGATAAAGAAAGAGATCAAATTGGGCAGTATCCTGTTTGGGAGCATCTGGACAAGCAGTACGCAAAGTGAAATAAATTCGTGAAACACCACAGCTCCGAAGAAGTAACATCTCACAATGTGGATCCCGGAGTTTCTTAATGGTAGACATTAGCTGCACCGTCTTTTCCACTCTGTGCGACACCATCTCACAGCAGAAATTCAAGTCCAAGCTAACCGGCCCCCTAAAATATTTACACCCACATCGGGAGTGCTGATTGACGCGGGAAATAAACCATCCAGGCTGCATCTAGGGTCCTTAACCGGCCAGAATAGTTCGGTCTTCTCAATGTTCAAAATTAAACCTCTACTGCCACCTTCTTCGTGAATAATCTTTAGTGCCTTAGCAACTTCCAAGGTGTCTCCACCTAAAGTACCGTCGTCCAAATACCATGCATTTAAGTCCAAGGTGCAATAAGAAACAATTTTGAGCACTAGACGATGTAGAGCCAGAGAGAACAGTAGGCGACCAAGGGGGTCTCCTTGTTGGACACCTTGTGGCGAGGAAAGAGTGAACTCGTTGTAATACAATCGGGAAGGTTTAGTGTAACAAAATTCCACCCAACTGGCAATACTTGGGCATTTACTGCGGACTTCTCGAATCATAGTGAAGCGGTCAACCATATTGAAGGCATTCGTGAAGTCGATGAGGAGCACAGACATGTCACTGCAATCACCCTTCATCTCGAGAAGTTTGTTAGCCCAATGTAAAATTCCTTCCCCACCACAAGGGACGCCAACACCGAATTGAAAATCGCCAAGGTAGGAGGCCATATCCTTGCAAACAGATGTGGCAGCAATTTTGGAACACAATCTGCGTCAAATTGTGCCAATCGCTATATATGTCAACCCTCCATTCGGTTTGAGAAAATGAGTAAGAGGCGCATAGTGCGTGTCGTTTACGCAACAAATTAATTACTTCTTTCCACACAATTAACTGGTAATATAATAGCAAAGAGTTCGTTCCCTTGAAAAGCAGAGAGTTTCTAGTTGTTAAAAGTAACTGAAATGGGGGGTTTTAGATTTTAATCAAATTAATTAATAAAACGAAAATAATAAATATTGGTCTAAATTAATAAGGAGAAAGATGATTAGGGAATCATTCGCCATCACTAAACCAAAGCCTAATTAAATGCAAATTTATTTCTTGTTGAATTTATATTGTTACCAACCGTAGAATAGCAATAAGCTCTGCTATCCCCCGGATTCCTACTGTCACTGGATGGAAGCGCTCGACTACCAAATTCTATCCAACCAACCCACCAAGAGTAAACTCTCAAGGTGTAAATTAGTCGAATGCTTTACATTCTGTGAATCAGGTTGATCCCAGCATCAGACGCATAAGCTCGGCTTGCTTACTAGTGTTATCTTTACACACAATTGCTTAACAAAATCTCTTTGTCAGCTCTTACGATTTACTACTTGTGTAAAGAGTTGATGTGACAATCACACGTATCACACAACCCTAAACTAGTAGAAGAAATATTGATTGGTTAATTTAATTGATCATTTTAAATAACCCCTCAATATTCTTAAACAATAAAAATAATAAAAATAATCAACAATAAAATAAAATTTGAAATAAACGTGGTTAAAGAAAATAATGCTTTATGTTTCTGGACTTTGAAATCATCCTAATCAATAAAAAATTAGTTACTCGATCACTAAAAAATAAATAAATAAAGAAGAAGGAATAAAAACCAGCTATCTTTCTCTCTAGTGAAGACCGGTAAAGGAAGAAGTGAAAATAGATGAAATTTTACCGATCCATAAAACCCGTAATGGGAAGGGATTAAACCAGCCGCCTCTCTCTCTCGCTTCGTTCGCATGTAAACTTCACAGTTAATAAAAACAGAAGGTCGAATGGAATTGCGCCACGTAGCTTGGAAGTATATCTTGTGTACAAAAGCATTTTTATCTTCTGAAGCGTGCCCGGGAAACGAGTACAAAATCAGTTGGTGAGACTAAAAGGCGCTGTTACGGTGTTGCACGGAGTATCTTAACAGACTACTACAATTTACGATTGGCTTAACCTTCAGGGGCACCCACGTGTAGCTGTTCTCTTCTGGTGCTGGATACACATCGAATTCGATGAACCTTACTACACCAAATCATCACTTTCCAAAAGCTGCCACCTGCTACAAATCAGAACTTGTCCATTTCCAGTCGGCCCCACCTTACGTCAGTTCCCTACTTCCCTCATAATTTATCTGTGAAAATCAGAAAGTGTAAGGAAAGAATACGTGATTTCACGGTGTAGCATGGAGTGGTTTAACTGAGTTACCACGACTTATGATTGGTCAAAAGTTCGGTCGGGACCCGCATGAATAAAAATCTTCCATTAGATGCCGACGGTACATCCAATTCGATGTATAGTTTCTACCTCAAATTTGCACCTCACCCCAACATGTCAGGGACATGTTCTCCTAACTTCTTCAGCCGGGTCCCACTTCTTTTCTTTAATCAGCAATACTTTTCCGTCTTTATCAAGCAGGAGAACTTAATTCCCCCGTAATAACAATTCAAACAATGATGTTTGCTGAAATACGTTGTCCTGCTCGTGAGAAATGAAATGGACCTAGTTTCCCCCTATCCAGTTTGGGGTTCCAAATAGCATAAGCCCAACTAACTCAATTTGATAATGCTTCCCAAATTTTCTTCCTTTGTCGCGTGCGGACAACGTGTGGCAATCTAGTGTCCCCTTAGCGGCTGTTGGGGACCAAATAGCAGCTACTTGTAAAATGACCATTTTGCCCTTTTGCCTTTAAATTCTTGTTTTGCTAATAACTTCTTCGCACGGACTCAGAATGACTCCGTTCTTTCGCCATTGGCTTCGTATTTTCCTCCTCTTCAATGTGAGCGCAAGCACTCCTAGGTTTGAACGACTTTCTCTTGGTCTTTGGCCCCTTCTCCACTTGTAGCTAGCTTCTTTTTATTGCACAATTAAGGGAAAATTCACTTCTTTTTGAACGATTTTCCAAATGAAACACAAATAAGAGATATCAAACGTAATATACAATAATTTGCAAGAATATAAGCAATTACTCATGGAATTGACACTAAAATCATGTGAATTATGCACTTATCAGCGCACTTGCAACAAAATCACCTAAAACAATGGGGCACTTACCAGCTAGCCATAAGTTTACAACGCCGGTAATAGAAACTAGCAAGTCATCTGCGACAGTAGCATCAGTGTCACTCAAAGCGTCTAGCAAGTGTTGAGCCCTCAATCCATCTCTTCCGCATGACGTACCCTTAGGAAAGCTCTTTAGGACAGCAAGCAACGAACTGGGATCAACAACCACGACAGGAGCAAGAACCGGGTCTGGTGGGATGAAAGGAGGCTTGGCCGGAGGATGTTTACGTCTGAGCTCATGCAGGGTGTCAGAGGTTGGAGGAGCCACACTGTTAGATGATAAAACACGAATTGCTGCGGTGTAGTGACCGTAGCTTAGTTTCCTTCTGCAAGCATGGATGTTGGTCTTGGTCTTCTTCCTCCCTTTGCTTTCACGTCTCTGCTTATGAATTTGTTTCGAAACTTCAAGAAGTTTGTGAATCATATGGAAGCAACCACTTGTTTCTTTCAACTGCAGCAGAGAACGATTGATGCTCGCAATTTGTAGTCTTCTTCTAGTGCCAGACCTCTCCTCCATCGTGGATTTGGGTGTGTACTTGTGAAGTGTACAAATTGGCAGAAACAATAAGTGCAGCCATGCCGATAAATCTTAAGGGTTGAGCAAGACTCTGTCCAAGGTATCCTTTAAGGTCCTCGAGAAATTGAGTCGACAAGGCGGTGGAATGCTGGAAATCGCGGGGATTTGGCTCTGAAAAACGCTGTCCAGCAGCTCCACAGTGAGACTCAACGATTCGCCTTCAACAACAGTATTGCATATTTCAGACTTATCTGGGGAGTGTATGTCGCAGCCATGGATCAAAAAATCAGCAGCTAAACCATTGTAAGGCCCTACAACAATGTTAGAACCATGACAGTGACACGATCTCCTCCAAGAATAGACACACATGCAAGGAAAGCAAAGCCACATCTCCAACTGAAGTAAAACACCCTCCCAGGCCTTGTACAGTTCACAATCTTTGGTGATTCTGTCTCTGCAAACAGCTTTACACTCCGTGGATGGTAAATTTCGATCGTTGATGTGCTTGAGAAAAGATACTCTACAGAACTCTCTTCCGGAAACTCCATTTTTACACCCATCAAAGGCTTCGAAAGGACATTGAAGGAAGACACCATCGGAACCCTGAGATGAAGATGTAGAACCTGCAAAATCAAAATCATTATGAAAAAGCGGGGGTCTAACAACCACACCCAATATTTCGCTTAGCAATCTGTATGGACAAACTCCAATATACTTTCTAGATAATCAACTAGATAGTCAGACTCAATTTAGATGAAAAGTATATCAAAGAGTTTATATCTCAATCTCTCGATTTGATATATACTCAAGCAAATAGAAATCTGCGAGTCTTTATCAAATACTAGAGAGATAACTTGGATGGTACCAAAGACCAATATCCAAGTGTCAATCAATTCAAATCAACAACAAAAAGGTCGGATATTCTAATTGATTAAACAACGCACAACCTGTGATATTTCAATTATATAACAAAATATGAAGCGGAAAAGAAATAACACAGACACCAGAATTTTGTCAACGAGGAAACCGCAAATGCAGAAAACCCCCGGGACCTAGTCCAGATTGAACACTCACTGTATTAAGCCGCTACAGACACTAGCCTACTCCAAACTAACTTCGGTCTGGACTGTAGTTGAACCCCAACCAATCTCACACTGATCCAAGGTACAGTTATGCTCTTACGCGTCGGATCCCAGCAGGGTACCGCGCACTTGATTCCCTTAGATGATCTCACCCACAACTAAGAGTTGCTACGACCTAAAGTCGAAGACTTTAATAAATAAATCTGTATCACACAGAAAAGTCTACGATAATAGATAAATCCGTCTCCCACAAATATACCTACGAGTTTTGTTCCGTCTTTTGATAAATCAAGGTGAACAGGAACCAATTGATAATCCAGACTTATATTCCCGAAGAACAGCCTAGTATTATCAATCACCTCACAATAGTCTTAATCGACGCAGCGAAAAAAGATATTGTGGAATCACAAACGATGAGACGAAGATGTTTGTGATTACTTTTTATCTTTCCTATCAGAGATATAAATCTCAATCCAATTATTACAATTGTACTCGTACGATAGAAACAACAAGAACAGATCACACAACTACAAGAAAAGTAGTATCGGTCGGGCTTCACAATCTCAATGAAGTCTTTAAGTCGTTAACCTGGTTTAGAAGAAGAAACAAAGGTTAAAGGAGAATTGACTCTAGCTTAACACAACTAGTATCATACATAATGTATGGGGATTAGGTTTCCCAGTTGATAGAGTTCTCCCTTATATAGTCTTTCAAATTAGGGTTCACAATCAATGTTAGCTTGGTAACAAAACATTCAATATTAACCGTTAGATGAAAACCTGATTTAGATTCAAGCTAATATTTATCAACCGTTCGATCGAAAACATAGCTTGTTATACACAAATGAAATGCACGTTCCCGGGCTTGTGTAACCATACCCAAACTTGTATATTAGTTGGTTCAACAATAATTAACCAAATGGTTAGCCATATGATCACTTTCATATCAACCATCTTCTTCTTCACCATAAATAGTTCAAATGGCTCAAATGAACTAGTTAGAGAGTTGTTCAATTTCAAGGAAATTTTATGTACTACACAAGACACAATTGAAAAGAAAAAACGATTTGATCCATATGAATCCGTTCATGAACTCTATAGCCACGGTTTGCAATTGCATTCCTTAGTTTATAAAGATAAGTTCACTAAACATCGTTTTTAGACATAACCTACTCAAGTTCTTGGACTGGGTTCATGGACTTAAGTTCCCGGATGGAGTTCACAAACTTCCGCCGAAATTCTCGGGTTTGAGAACTTTGCCGGTTCGCGAACTGGGTTCGCGGACTGAGTTCGCAGACTTAGCTCACGCACTTATCCGGTTCACTTGATCAACAAAGTTCGCAAACTTCGGTTCAAGCAATAAGGACTTATACATATATATGTTTCCAAAATAATGCTTATATCCTCCAAATGGTTATATAGCCTAAACTCTCATTTCAATCATTGAAACATTCTCAGAGGACATTATATAGTTGTTATTCACAAACCATTTTTCTCAGAGAAATTTTCAAAGTGATTGAAACATAACATGACTTTCGTTACTAGGTAAAGATGAACTTGGCTAAAGCGAAAGCTTTACCAACACATATTTCGAGAAATAGATAGGCGAGGTAAACTTGGCTCGAAATACCAAATGTGTATAATCTAAGTCTATATAGCAAAATGACTTTTGTCTCAAGATAGGAGATAAATAGACTTTTGAGTGATAGATAAGTTCAAGTCTCCACATACGTTTTAGTCGATGAAGATCCACGAGTTCCTTGAGTAGTCCTTCATCTTATATGATGATTGCCATGGAGTTATTGAGCTCAACTACAATTTTTATCCTAGTCCGAGACCTTAGCTATAGTAGACTAGAAATCAAGACTTATAGTTTTGATTACTAACATTTACAAACATGCTTGAGATAGGAACGCATGCGAGTTCGATCGAGCAATGCTCTAATAATCTCCCCTTTGTCAATTTTAGTGACAAAACTATGAATACATATGAAATACAAAAAATATATAAATAAACTTTTGTAGCTCCTATTCCACATTCCTAATCTTCAACATTACTTGAAATATTCGTCACTTCCATGTACTCCAATGATCCCAAAGGTTGTAAGTTTAGCATCATCGTTGTTGAAAATCCGTAGCTATAACAACGAGAAAACAAGAGTTCCCAATCATTGTTATAGAGTGTAATAGTATCATTACACAGCGTCAAAGTTCAATTATATCACAACTTTAACAACAATACTATGGTGATATGTCACTCCCCCTTAATCAATACTCCATCTCACATGGAAACCACTCCCCCTTACATAATGATCCGAAAACCATATGTACTTGTAGTGTGAACTACATATTAATTCTCCCACTTTTTGTCAATAAAATTGGCAAAGGTACAAGAACGGGATCCTAATGAAATTTCCGAAAGAGATATTTCATGACCAAAAGAAAGCATATATCATCTTATTTAGATGCAATCATAAAGCCGAAGCTAAATGCATTCATCAAGGAGTTTATTAAGATATAAGATAACCCCTAAAATATTTCACAGCCGCACTCCCCACAAAGATTTGGCAATTAAGCACAAGTTCAAAAGAACTCTCCCCCATAAAATGTCATTCCCGAAAGAACAACAAGAGCGACCTTAATTTCAAAAAGAAACGAAGGATTTATTTGGACATAACAAATCACATACGAGTATGAAATTGAATCCAAAATATTCAATTAAATTAACCATAAGAGAACTCATGATTAATTTAATCAAACATGCTCAACATAAGTAAACTTATGGAGACTTAAAAACACTCAATTAGATTAATCACAAGAAAACCCATAATTAATCTAATCGAAATACACAACTAAACTAATCCCAAAAGTAATCAATTTAATTGGTCATGCTCGACATAAAGTATCTCATGGAACAACAACTATGTCAAAACAATGACTCAGTCGACATAGCTCAACATAAGACACTTTATGGAACAACACAATATGTACACAAAAATTGTGGATCGGAGATCGACCTTATACCGTGGAATAAGCAAGAATTCATTCTATTTCCCATCACCATTTGCACAGTGACATACAATAGACATAATCCTTGAAAACAAAAGACTTTAACCAATCTTCCATCAATAATTGACATAATAGGCTTAACTTTTGTATTTATCAAAAGTTCATTCCTTCTTTTATCAACACATGCATATCGACATATAAAGGACTTAACTTTTGACAAGGTATGGGACAATCACAGTTCACGGACGCAAACACACATATCCCGTAACAAATTGCAATATATGAAACCATAAAGATTAATACTGCAAAAATCATCTTCCAATCAATTTTTGAATTTAAACCAATAAATCTAAAAACATGAAGATGAAAACATTGGACATAGCTATGTGTAATCAAAATAATGGCTATTCCAAACTCTATTTATCCTTCTCAAAAATAAGAATAAATTCTCATAAGAAGTTTCCTAGGCATCAAGACAAACTCGTAATGCACATACAAGATGATTTGTCCTTACATGGTAAAATCAATCTTTTTCGCATGGATTTACACCAATAATATCTTCCAAAGGCGTATAAAAATATTTTCTTAACAAAGAAGAACATACAAAGTCACTAACGACCATGCACCATAGTTCGCATAAAATGATTGTGAACATTCAAGAATCCCATAGTAATGCGTACTAGTGCCCATTCTTGAACTTCCTTCTTTGTGATTCACCAACAACATTCTTTTAAAATCTACACATGATCTTATAAGAGTACTACTCCATGAATCCAAGTGCCCAATTCCAAGAGAAGTGGAACAAGTGCGACAGAACGGAGCAAAACACTCAAAAACAAGAGATAGGACAAATACCAATCTTAAATCATCCAAATTCAAGGTTTCTCATCTCCATTTTGAAGAGAATTCAAATAGGAAGAGATCGCAAAAATAATGAGGTCAATCCGAGTTCGGACGAAGAAGTTACAGCCAAAACAAGTTTACCGAATATTGACGTCAAGTATGCATACGGGTTTGCAAACGAATTTTCGTATCCTGGAGCAGTATGCAGACGGGGTTTGCGAACTTAAACCCCTGGATTTTGGTTTTAAATGATGTTATGCATACTTGGTATGTGTACCATGAAGTCCAAACATCCCGAACTAATTTTTTCAAACCTAAACATTTAATAACCTTAAACACAAATCAAGTTAGGTAGAGATGAACGATAATCAAGGTACATGGATCATTATAAGTACTCAAACAAGTAATAAAAACATAAAACTTGCTCAAGTTTATAGACATACCTTTTTAGAAAAGTCCAATTGAATTCTACATCCTTACTGAATATAATTTGTGCGCCCCAGTTGTTGTGCTTCCCTCACCGTATACATAGAAGGGCATTTCTTGGTGAGGATGCACTTTCAACACAAACAAGTTGTGTTGAGGTGAACGATGTCTTGCTCACCATGGCACCAAGAAAGAGTTTATTTCCAACAACTCTTAAATCTTGTAGTATTGAGAAACACCCAAGGAACTGTTTTTATAAGCCTATCAAAGAATTTCAAGAGAACCCAAAAAGATTTGTGTTTCTGATTTCTTGTTTTCCAACTTATAAAAAATAGTTTCTGCAAATAATTTTTAGTACTGCGAAGGGAAACTCTTTTCTTAAAAAGAGATGTCCTAGATTCTTCATAAAAGAAGACTGTGACTACTCGTTTTCCCGTAGTCTACGTAATGTATACAGCTCAGAGGATCTGATGCTAAGTAGTATTGATACCTCTGTTGAACTGATAATGCTAAGTAATAAAAGATATTCAAGATCACAATAATAACGAAGAACACAAATATAATGTAAAAGCTTCTAAGTTATCATGAGACACAAGAAATTACGTGGTTCGACATTTTTCTACGTCCACGGGGTAATGAGTGATTGTTTTGTATTAAGTTGTGGTGGTTACAAGAGATATTAATTGCTTCCCAAAGTAACTGAGAGAACTCAGTTGAAGTAAATACTTAAGTTCTAAACATTAAAGAGGTATAAGCTTAAGACTAGATCTTCTCTCCTAGATATTAAATGCCTTTAGTTTGTTGGTGAGGCTTGGTATTTATAGCCCCTTCTTCTCCAGGTATCTCTTTGCTGCCTCTGGGTCCATCATCTGCTGATATACTTTCGTACCAATGGTACCTTCGTCCAACGCGTACCTTCTCCAGTCGTATTTCGCCACCTCAGATGGCCCACATTCCTTCGGGAACTACCCAACCTTAGTACAGGTTGTACCTTCGCTCACTGCCAGCTTCTGCCAATCGGGTTCTGCCACACCTTCTCTCTCCACGTGCCTTGGTTCATGCGTATAGATAAGAGATTTGTGCATTTAATGCTGATTAGATGCGTCATCTACCTCTATCCCTTCGCCAGCTGCCTCTTTGTAGACTAGGCTTTTACTCTTCTCATCTTAACTGTTTAGGCCTTCTTTCTTGGGATGAGATAAAGTAGATCTTCGGAGGTATCCTTTGCTACTTAGGCTTCTCTATCTAGCGAAGGCTGCACAGTTGAATTTGTATGCGGCCACTAAGATCGTGACACGTGCTCCGCAGAATATTGGTATTCACAAATACAATACTGCTATATAGATAGGAAGTATCAGGAATTGAGCAACGATGTTGGAGGATTTGTTATCGAGGATCTTCCACCTCCTCCTCCTCATTATGAATTGCAAAGGCTGACACTTCGTGACAAGGATAGCTATTCCCATCTGACTTTGGATGAGATTGCTAAGTCTTTTCATCTTCACAAATTTGAGATTTTCTTTGTCAACGGCCTTGATGTTCTCACCGAGTCTCTTATTCGAGATTTTCCTTACGATGAGAATAATCTTCTGATTAGCGTTGGCCAATTGGCCGCAGGTATGCTCCTCCCTTTATTTAGTATAAAGGATCCTTTCTACTACGACGTCTTGTCTACCAGGGATGACCCGGAAAATAAGACTCAGGTCCGAGGAGTCATTTAGTATACTGGTAATTACTGGCGTGCCCTTCGTGAGAGTTGGTATCGTAGCAAGGGAAAGACTAATTTGAAATCCTATGACCCCTTTGCTGAAGGGAGATCTAAGCAGGAGGCTTATACCCCCGCTAACTTCAATGCTACATATGCCGATGCCATTCAGAAAAGTAACCTTCTTACTTGGAGTGTCGGCCCTCGTCGTATTCATGTTATTGCTAGGCAGATTAGGGAAGGTAGCAGCCTTCGCTTGCTGGTAAGACTGGTTTGACTACCATCCCTTATTCTGCTAGGCTGCCTTTGCCGAAGTCTGACCGCATCCGTCTTGATCATGATGATCGTTGGGATCGTACTCCTCTTTGTGTAGTTGGTCCTTGGGCCTATGGTTTCACCACCGCAGATCCCTCTGTCCCTCGTTCAGCTTGTTCTTTGCCCGAGAAGTATGATGGGTATCGGCCTTGGATTTTTAATCCTGTTGCTTCTCATGAGGTACCTTTGCTTTTAATATCTTCGTTTTCTTTAATATCTTTGTCTGCTTAGGTGTCTTTGGATGCTTAGCCGTCTTTGGATGTTTTTATGATGGTTTTCTTTTGTAGTCTGCCCCTGCTTCTTCTGCTGGGACTGCTCTAGGCTCTGCTGGTAACTCTGTGGCTACAAGGACTAGGAAAATAAAGGGTTTGGTTGAAACAACTGCGGAGTTAAGGATCATTGCCATACTTTTGCGCTTGTAAGTTCCTTAGTGCCTTGCCCCTGATTCTTAGCTGACGCATGTGTTTCTTTATAGTCTTCCCAGAGGAAGGATAAATTGAAGACCTTTATTGATCTTGATGCTTTGGATGAGGATTCTAAGGCTGCTGGCGAAGTACCAGGTGACGAGGACATGGAGGATATCGAGGATACTGGCCTCATCCCTCATCTGGATGATATTGAGGAGAATTTTGCGAAAGATAACCCTAGTCCCGTCCGAGCTGCCTCAGTTGAGGGTGAGAACCTTCTTGTTGGCACTGGTGATCAGTTGGTCGAGCCTTTTAGTGTTCAAGCCCCTGCTCCTACATTTTCTTTGAATATGCCTTCATTTTTTGCTCCTAGCAAAGCTTTGCCCGCTATTTCCGCCACTGTTGGAGCTGTTGTTGTGGCTTCTAAGAGTCTCCCTTCGTCTCCTGCTACCTCCCTTCAATCAAGTGGTTCGTTTGCTAAGGTTGTTACCCCCATGGTGAGGGATGATAGCTCAGATTCGCAGCAGAAGAAGAAGGTTGTGATTTCACTAGCTAGCTTCTCCTTCAATGCTTCTCCTGCTTCACTAGGGAGTGCTCAGTCCGTTTCTACTGCCCTAGTTAGCAAAGTTATTGGACCCCCACCTTCGTCATCAGACTGGACCGTACTGGGTAATCTTCCTTCTACTGGTGACATGGATTTAGTCGGTTCTCAAACTCTTCCTTCTGAACCTAGATCATCCACTATGCCGTCTTTTCGTCGTGGTGAGGGTTCAACAGTCGTGCCCCATGTTCGTGCTCAAACGAACGAGGGAGTTGTTGCTGAATCTAGCTACCAGAGAGCTTGAGCTTAGGTAGTTCTGATGATGTTATTCTTGAAGACATCATGCAGGACTCCAAGGGTCCCTTTTCTGTTGGAGTTGATCATCATCATCTTGGTAGTTCTTTCGAGATAGCTTCGCAGCTGGATGTGCTATCTGCCCAGTATCGTGCAGCTAAAGACTTGTTCTTCGACCCTGATTGTCTTCGCTCTAGTCAGAGCTTTGGTGAGATCCGTAGGGGTAGCATCCAAGAGATGAAGTCTTTCATGGACACCTACGCCAATTTCCTCCCTCATCTTTCAGCATTCTCTGTAAGTGATTCTCACCTTATTGCTTTTCTTCTTAATTCGATCCTTCGCCTGCTCATACACTCCTTCGTTTTGCAGCTTTGCAAGCAGCTCGATGTTGTCTATACCTTATTCAAGGTTTATAGAGCTAAGTGTACTAATTTGAGTGCCTTGTTGGAACGTTATCGTCAAGAATATGCGCTTGCTACCGCACAACAGCCTTCGTCGAGTGATGTTGCTTATGTTGCTAAGATATATTTGTTGGAAGATGATCTGAGGAAGACTCGGAGATCTCTGGAAGCTTGTTTATTGGATCTTGAGAGGGCCAATAATGCTGTAAAGGTTGCTGAGGATAGTCACAATGCTGCCAATTCTGCTTTAGCGGCTGAGTCCTCTAAAGCCATAGGTTTATTTCTTCTTCTCCTTAGCCTTTTCTTCATTTTTGGTTGTATAGTCCTAAGACAACCTTCGTCTGCCAGCCGGTAGCTTTAGTGAACTTAGATATCTCCAAGATCAAGTGTCCAAGTTAACCTCCGACGTTTGGTATTATCAAAAGAAATCCGATAGGCTGATGAACGTGACCGTCCATAATGAGGCCCAACTTTCCCTCGAGTCTGCCCATAATGCTGACGTAGTGAAGCAGATGGATTTGCTTCGTAAGGAGTGTGATGAAGCCTTTAGTTGGAAGGAGAGTCTCATTTTAAAGAAAAAAGAGGACATTGCCTTAGTCGAGAAACGTCTCTCAGCTCAATAAATTATTCACAAGAAGTATCATGCCGATTTTGAAGATGCTTGTGCTTCCTTATATAAGGTTACTGCGGAGCGTAATGTCTTAACTTCTGAGGTCTGTTCTCTTAAGAACAAACTTGTCGATGCCAGCTCCGTGCCTTCTTCCATGTCTCATGCATCCTTAGTAAAAAGGTTTGAAGAGTTAGAAAGTGTGTACCAAGCTTTATCCTCCGAGAATGCTTCGCTCCGGATAGCTGTTGATGACCTACGGACAGAAAGGGATACCCCTGTGGAAGATCTCGATGTTGCTGAGGCGGATCTTGCTGAGGCTCAACATATTTTAGAAGAATCCCTTAGCCATGCCGGAGATAACTTAGGATAATTATTTTTTCGTAGCATCCTTTGTGGCTTAAACTGATTTTTCTTGTTGCTGATACCCTTCGTATGCGCAGGTCTCCAAGAGCAGTTGGTGGGTGCAAACGCCAAGATTAGCCACCTTGAGGGTCAGATATCTGCGTTGGAAATATCTCGCCAGTTTGATGCTGCTGCTAAGTTTAAAGATGAGGAACTTCAACAAGCTAATGATCAGCTTAGTGCTCAGATCACGGAGCTCCGTCAGAAGTTGGCTTCGGATATAGAGGCTCAGGCTTTTCAGATAAAGGTGCAGCTCGAGCGTTCTTCCATTGACTACATTAACGATTCTTTTAAGGAGGCTGAGGTTCAAGCTCAGGGTGTTATCTTCCCTCGTCTTCCTTATCCATGATCATGTTATGCTGACTTTGTTTCCAACTGAACTTCTTTGTTGTATTGTGCCCCCAGCTGAGGGGCCTTTGTTGTCTCCTTTCCTTGAAACAACTCTTTTTTATGTTCTGAACCTTTGTTATCTTCAACTTTTGAGACGTGTTAGTCGTATTTTGGTAGCACTATTATGGTACCTTTATTATTATATGTAGACGTGTTGTGTCTAATTATCTGCACATTCGAGTCATCACAAGGTGCTAAGGTATATTTAACCTTTGGTGGAACACTCATCATCCTACCCAAGTATCCTTTGGCCAGAAGGTACTGTGGTGGCAAGGACTCCTACGTGGGTAATAATTTTCCTGTAACCCTACGTGTTCAGCGCGATGGATGCTTTACTTCGACAAGGTATCTCTCTTTGTGGGATATATTGCTTATTATTTGCCTTTTAGTGGGATTCATTTGCCCTTAGGATCCGAGATTGACATATGCGCAGCTATGCCGTGCCTTGCCTCATCGTCAATTATGACGGAGGGTGTCTATTCTAACCCAGTTTGTATTTAATCAACATGCACTTTTTCTTAGCAAAATGTTTCTTTCATTGATTAGTTAGGTTTATAATACCTTTGATTAGGGATAGAACATGGTGGGCCATTGCCCCTTCCCTTCTTCGCCTGAGTAATAACCATTCACTTACGGGTAGTACTTCTTTAGGTACATTGCATTCCAAGGGTGTTGCAATACTTATCCTTTGAGGTTTCTTAGGTAGTATGAACCCTTCCCGGCAATATCGTGTATGATGTAGGGTATGTCCCATGTCGGAGCTAATTTTCCCCACTCTTTCTTCCTTTGATATGGTGGTATTTGACGTAGATAGTACTCTTCAACCACAAAATTTCTAAGAATTACCCGTTTGTTGTATTCATGAGCCAACCTTCGTTGGTAGTTCACCATCCTTTGGAAAGCCACTTCACGCCTTTCTTCAAGGTCATCAAGCTTTTCTAGCATAAGATCCGTTGTCAGGTTCTTTTCCCATGCCTCTGTTTTCGTTGTTGGCAGTATTATCTCCGTTGGGATGACTGATTCGGCTCCGTAGGTTAACAAGAACGGAGTTTCACCCGTGGCCGTCCTTCTCGTAGTACGGTAGGACCATAGGACACTGTGCATCTGCTCGCACCATCTTTTTTTGTATGCCCCAGCTTATTCTTTAAGTTCATTGCTATCGTCTTGTTAGTGGCCTCCGCTTGTCCATTGCTCTTAGGATATATTGGAGTAGACTTGTTTTTCTGAATGTTGAAAGCGTTAAATAGCATTTCTATGTTTTTTCCTTCCAACTGTTTGCCATTGTCAGAGACTATGGTGGCTGGTATCCTGAACCTGCAGATGATTTGCTCAAACAATAATTTAAAAACATCTGTGTCCCTAATTCTTTCCAAAGCCCTTGCTTCCACCCATTTGGTGAAATAATCCGTACCTACTATAAGGTATCTTATTTTCGATGTCCCCTCTATCAAGGGTACAACAATGTCAACTCCCCATTTGGCGAATGGCCATGGGCTGATGACCGAGTTAAGCTCCGTTTCTAGTACTTTAATCTTCCTGGAAACGCGTTGGCATCTTTCGCAACGCCTTGCTACGTTCTTTGCATCTTCGTCCATGCTTAACCAATATTATCCTTGAATTTTGGCTTCGATCGCCAAAAACCTTCTTCCGCTATGATTGCCAGCTTCTCCGCTGTGTATATCATGCAGTATTTTTCTTCCTTCGGTTTGTGAGAAGCACCACATCATAGGTCCAAGAAATGACCTTCTATATAGTATTCCATCTCATAGGTTGTACATTGCTGCCTTTGACTTGAGTTTTCTAGCTTCTTTGACATCCGCGGGTAGAGTACGTTTGTCAAGATACTGGTGAATTGGGATTCTCCAATCGTCTCCCCCTTCGTCTTCGTTGCTTCCATATGACATGGATTGATCTTTTTCAGACCCGTCTACTTCGTTATCTGGTTCTTCCATTCCTTAATTTTTCTTTCTCTTCATCTGCTTCTCTCATGGCCCTGGTCTAGAACGGCCAGGGTTTCCTCAACTGTCGAGGTTAGTATTTCTATCGAAGGTTCATAAATTCTCCCAATTTGGACTGAGGTGGTATTCCTGTCTCTCAGCATTGATGATACGAATGCTAAGGCATCTGCGTGTTAGTTGCCTTTTCGTCAGACATGTCTGAATGTGACCTTGTTGATCTTTGATGCATGCTCATATGCTAACTTTAGGTACGAAGACAGTATTGGATCCAGAGTTTGATATTTGAGCTCGATTTGTCTAATGACCAATTGTGAGTCACTAGTTAAACGAACATCTGGTAAGCCCAGCTCATGTGCTAAAAGTAGACCATGTATGACCGCCTCATACTCCGTGATGTTGTTAGTGTATTGTTTGAATTCTAACCTGAATGCATAGATGAGTCGGTCTACGGTAGGGGTTGTTATCACACTCCCTATGCCTGCTCCTTCTCTGTTTGAGGAGCCATCTACGAAGATTTCTCACTTTTGTGAATTTTGCGGTTCGAGGAGATCTTCTGATTCTGGCTTATCTTCCTCCATTCCTGGGATGTCATCTATCTCCGCTTCTTCGTTCAGAGGTAGGTCCACTAGGAAGTCTGCTAAGATTTGTGATTTCTCAGCTTTCCTTGTTTCGAAGATTATGTGAAATCGTTTGATCATGGCGTTCCATTTTGCCACTCTTGTAATTTTTTCCGTGTTGTCGAGGATTTGACTTATTTGAGCTTTTGTGAAAACTCGAATGGCGTGCGCATCAAAAAATATCCTTAGTTTCTGTGTTGCCACTACTAAGGCATATATGAGTTGCTCCACCTTGGTGTAATTATGCTCCGCTGAACTGAGTGTCTTGCTGATGTAGTATACGGGATTTTCTCCCTGCCCTTGGTCTCGTACCAACACTGCGCTCATAGCGTAGCTTGTTGCTGCTAGGTATAGGGTGAGTATATCACCTGGCTCCGGCTTCTGCAGAATGGGTACTGATGCTAAGTATTTGATTTTGTGAAAGGCTTGCTCGCACTCTGCGATCCATATGAACCTGTTTCCTTTCCTTAGCGTGTCGAAAAATGCTTTGCATTTATATGACGATCTTGCTATGAATCTTCCCATGGAAGATAAAATTCCATTTAGCTTTTGTACTCCTTTTAGGGTTTGTGGATATGGCATCTCCGTTATTGCTCTGACCCTTTCGGGGTCTACTTCAATTCCTCGCTTAGTCACCAGATATCCCAGGAATTTTCCTGAGGTAACTCCGAACGTGCATTTCTCCGGGTTCACCTTCATGTGAAAGTTCCTCATGGCTTCGAATATCTCCCTTAGGTCTGAGAGATGGTTTTTTGCTTCTTTGCTTTTGACGAGCATGTCGTCCACGTAGACCTCCAGTATTTTTCCTATCCATGGTTTAAAGATTTTGTCTACTAGTCGTTGGTATGTTTCCCCCGCGTTCTTTAGTCCAAAAGGCATCCTTGTATAGCAGTATAGGCCTCGTGGGGTAAAGAACGCAGTATGCTCCTGATCTTCTTCCGCAAGGGATATTTGGTTGTAGCCCGAGTATCCATCCATGAAGGATAGTCTTTGGTGGCCTTCGGTTGCGTTGACCAGTTGGTCAATGTTTGGAAGTGGATAGCTGTCTTTGAGGAACGCTTTGTTGAGATTTCTAAAGTCGATGCAAATGCGTACATCTCCGTTCTTCTTAGGAACAATGACCATGTTGTATATCCACGTGGGGTATTTGGCTTCTCGTATGAATCTAGCTGTAAGTAGCTTTTGCAACTCTTTTTCTACCCCTTCGTGGTAGATGTCCGCCACTTTACGTATGCGTTGCTTGAACGGTGGTATTTCCGGTTTGAGCCGAAGGTGGTGTGAGACCAAATTTGGATCAATTCATGGCATGTCCTCTATTGACCATGCAAAGACGTCCGCGTACTTTTTTAGTAACCTTTGTAGTTTCACCTCCTCTTACTCTTCAAGTAAAGTTCCGATGTTGAGCACCTTTGGTTCTGCCTCCGTCCCGATGTTGATTTTCTTCGTTGGTTCCACCGGTGAGCAGATTTGTTGCTGAGGTCGTTGAGGAGTGCTTTTCTGTAATTTTCATTTGGCGGAGACATATGCGCCTGGAGTGGCGGAGTACTTGTCTCCGGTGCTGAGACGGCTTTGGGTACTAAGGAGGCTTAGTCCTGTACTTCCTTGGTGTTTGCCTTGCGTCTTTTTATTTCGTGCTATTGAGCATCAGTTCTTTCTTCGTTGAGTCTGATTTCCACTAGATTGCATAGCCTTGCGTCTTGCTGGTCACCTTTTATTTCCATTTCACCCATAGGTGTGGGAAAGTGTAGGTATTGGTGATATGTCGAAGTTGTTCCTCGCAATCTATGGACCCATAGCCTGCCCATGATGACATTGTTGGGCGAAGGTGCTTCCACTATGCAGAACCGTGTATTGGTTACTAAAGGTCCTACATGTACTTTCAAGACAATTTCTCCTTTTGGTCTAGAGACTGCTCCATTGGAACCGTATATTGTGCAAGTGGAAGAATCCATTTGCTCCGCTGTCAAACCCATGCGCCGGTAGGGTTCGTAAAACAACACATTTAACGAACTGCCCCCATCAACGAGGACCTTCGTAACATTCCATCCGTGTATTGGAAGAGTGATTTATAATGGATCATTGTGCATTTCAACCTCCTGGTTGACGTCCTTTGTTGAGAAAGTTAATGGCGTAGCCATCCATTCCCAAATGCTAGTAGGTGGCCCACTTAGCTTGAACACCTCATGGGATTCTATCTTCTTTCTATTTCGAGCTAACTCGAGGATATATTCGAGCATTTATTCTTGGCCTCCGTTGGAGAAGGTGATCATGTTGATGTATTTGCCGTCCTGAGGTAGTTCTACCCTTTTCTTTGGGGTCTCCTCAGTTTCCGCTGGTTGTAGCTGTACGTACTCCATGAATTGCCTTCGTCGATGAATCTTTGGATCACATTGCGTAAGTGGTAGCACGTATCAGTTGTATGCCCATAATATTGGTGGTATGCATAATACTCCTTGGCCTCCTTCATTTTTTCTGGTTTCTTTCCCCTAGTATTAGGGTAAGGAAATCCTGACCTTGCTACCTCCTTGCTTAGGATGTGAGAGAAAGTTGTATTTAGCTTCGTGTAGATTTTATCCATAAATTCTTCACTGCCTTTGCTTCTTTTTTCCGTCTCCGTATTTGGATCGTTTGTCTCGAGAGCTAGTTATGCCCCCGGCTTCATTTTGTCGCTTAGGTATCTCTGGGATTGCTTCCAGAGAGTTGGTTCGCTGCGGAGCTGTTGTCGTCTTTGCTTGTGCCCTGGGGTTGTCCTTCTGGATTTCTTCGAGTCTGATGTAGCGGTCTTGGACAACCCTGAGCTCGCCTTCGGAATCGAGGGCTCTGTTGTAAAGATCCACGAAGATGGTTGAGGTTCTCTCAAGTCCATACTTATAGCAGTTAATGCTAATTTCTGGATTGACTTTGCCGATTGCTTGGCACGTCTTTTTCCACATGTCTGTGTACTGCATCAATGTCTCCCGGGGTTCGATAGCTAAAGCAAAAAACCTATCTAACCCTGCCTTTGTTGATTTGTTGTACATGTATGTCTCCAAAAACACCGTAGACAATTGCTCGAAGGAGTGAATTGAGTTTGCTGGTAAGTTGTCATACCATGCTAGTGCTGATCCCGTCAAGCTTGCAGGGAAGTACCTACAGAGTACTACCTCATATCTTTCCCAATGGGCAAGGAAACGAGTGTAATACCGTAGGTGGGCTGCGGAATCTGAGGTACCGTTGTATGCTTGGAACGTAGGTACCGAGCATCGTAGGGATGGGTTCCCTTAAATGCGAAAAGATAGTGGGGACTTGGTTGCTTCTTGGAGCACTTCTTCTAGTCTTGCGCCTGCGCGGCCAGTTTTTAGGCCTTGTATCTCCTTCTGCATTTTCTCCATTTTCTCCATAAACATGTTCACATTATGAGCATCTTTGGAAAGTGCTTCGTCGTAGTAGGATTGAGAGGGATTATATGTCGAGTCCATCTCGTCTGGATCGTGGTGTACTCTCCTGGTTCCCTTAAGTTGAGATCCACCCTTCGTCTTCCTGAGATAGCTCCGTTATCACGCCTCTTTGGTGGAGGGTGAGTTTGGGAACCTTCGATCTGTATGTCTAGCATACCTTTGAGGTTCTGGTTCTCTTGGGCCATTTTGTGTATTGCATCCTCGTTCTCCTTGTTACAGAGTAACAAAGCTGCTATTTGTGCCGCCATTTGATCTTCTTTATGGGCTCCACCTCCTTGAGGGGTGATGTCACTGGATATTCATAGTTTTCCACTCCTTCATCTACGATTGGTGCGTCTGGATTTATCTGAATTGGGGTTAAAGTTTCCCAACCCTCGTCCAGTAGGAGCTAATGGGTAACCCTGTGTTGGCCGTAGGTGGCTTTGTAGTGGTAGGATGCTCTGGTAACGGTATTCCGTAAAGTGGTTGAGCTCCCTATGTTTGCCCCATCCCTTCAGTCGGAATAGGTTATTTGTTGGCAATTGTTCTTCTTGCTATTTCGCTTTGTCCGTCCTCTGCTTCATTCCTTTGATTTGCTTGAGACGGCTTTTAGGATCTTCCTCTGGTGATTGCTGGTCATGAGCTTGTTGGTACGCCATTTTTTTTCTGCATGCCTTCGGCTTTTGTTATCCTGCGGTCACAAAAAAGCGAAGAAATCTGCTACTTGGGTACCTTCGTTAAAAGTAGAAATTAATGCTCTGACATAGAAGACAGCTAAGCAGCTTTTTCAGAGAAATGACTGAAATAATGTCTTTGAAGACAGGTATTAAATGTTTATGACACCCTTGGAAAAGACAACCTTAGACGTTGAAAACCAATAAAAAAGGGTGTCAGATCTCGTGAAAAACAAGGTTATTAAATGCTTTAGAAGACCTTTCTTCCTTAAAATCTCACTGAGATTCCTCTGTCAGTCAAAGGTTCTCAGATCTGAAATATGCTTTGTTAAAAAAGGGCTGTTTTAGTATAAAACAAAGATTTTGGCGTTTTGTGAGCATGCTTTTTTGTGAAATTTTTGTAGATTTGTAACAAGATACGTTTTTAGAGGCTATGAAGTCAAAAAAGATACACACATAACGGATGAACAAATCGCTGGAGAGTGAGATTCATCGTTAAAAAGAACAGATCCCTTCGTTACAGAAGATACGTAGGTTATAGGTAAAACTATGTCTAAACTCAAGCTCGTGAGCCAAACACGGTGCGCGCAAAACTGTGACTACTCGTTTTCCCGTAGTATACGTAATGTATACAGCTCAGAGGATCTGATGCTAAGTAGTATCGATACCTCTGTTGAAATGATAATGCTAAATAATAAAAGATATTCAAGATCAAAATAATAACGAAGAATACAAATACAATATAAAATCTTCTAAGTTATCATGAGACACAAGAGATTACGTGGTTCGACATTTTTCTACGTCCACGGGTAATGAGTGATTGTTTTATATTAAGTTGCGGTGGTTACAAGAGATCTTAATTGCTTCCCAAAGTAATAGAGAGAACTCAAGTTGAAGTAAATACTTAAGTTCTAAACATTAAAGAGGTATAAGCTTAAGACTAGATCTTCTCTCCTAGATATTGAATGCCTTTAGTTTGTTGGTGAAGCTTGGTATATATAGCCCATTCTGCCCCAGGTATCTCTTTGCTGCCTCTGGGTCCATCGTTTGCTAATATACCTTTCGTACCAATGGTACCTTCGTCTACCGCGTACCTTCTCCGATCGTATTTCGCCACCTCAGATGGCCCACGTTCCTTCGGGAACTACCCAACCTTAGTACAGGTTGTACCTTCGCTCACCGCCAGCTTCTGCCACGCCTTCTCTCTCCACGTGACTTGGTTCATGCGTGTAGATAAGAGCTTTGTCCATTTAATGCTGATTAAATGCGTCATCTACCTCTGTCCCTTCGCCAGCTGCCTCTTTGTAGACTAGGCTTTTACTCTTCTCATCTTAACCGTTTAGGCCTTCTTTCTTGGGATGAGATAAAATAGATCTGCGGAGGTATCCTTTGCTACTCAGGCTTCTCTGTCTAGCGAAGGCTGCACAGTTGAATTTGTATACGGCCACTAAGATCGTGACACATGCTCCGCAGAATATTGGTATTCACAAAGACAATACTACTATCTAGATAGGAAGTATCAGGAATTGAGCAACGAAACAATTCATGCTTTGAGGTGATACACTCAGATGACTGAGATTTAAACTTCTCTTGTAATTCGTTTAGTTTATCACAACTAATTGGATTACGCAGAGGAGAAGCATTGCTCTCACTAATTAGTAAATTAATATCAACCTCAACATAAATATTATTCATCATAACTTGATTTAGCCTGTCAAGAGATTCTTGCTCTTTCTGGAGGTATAACTCAATATCAAGAGATAAGCTCTCAAGCTTCTTTTCAAGCCCTGAAAATACTTCAAGGGATTTTAAACCTGGTGGAGGTTTAGATAGAATTTCTTCGATAGATTTTATAAAATCAGTCATGGAAGAGAATTCGGAAATCCCTGGATCTGGTGGTGCATTTATTGAGATAGCACTACTGTCCATAGAGTCAGATCGCTACAAACACGGACTTATAAGGTCTTGAACATGTTTAAATGCTCTGATACCAATTGAAAAAGCGGGGGTCTAACAACCACACCCAATATTTCACTTAGAAATCTGTATGGACAAACTCCAATATACTTTCTAGAAAATCAACTAGACAGTCAGATTCAATCTAGATGAAAAGTATATCAAAGACTTTATATCTCAATCTCTCTATTTGATATATACTCAAGCAAATAGAAATCTGCGAGTCTTTACCAAATACTAGAGAGATAACTTGGATGGTACCAAAGACCAATATCCATGTGTCAATCAATTTAAATCAACAACTAAAAGGTCGGGTATTCTAATTGATTGAACAACGCATAACCTGTGATACTTCCGTTATATAAAAAAATATAATGCGGAAAAGAAATAACACAGACACCAGAATTTTGTTAACAAGGAAACCGCAAATGCAGAAAAACCCCGGGACCTAGTCCAGATTGAACACACACTGTATTAAGCCGCTACAAAAACTATCCTACTCCAAACTAACTTCGGTCTGGACTGTAGTTGAACCCCAACCAATCTCACACTGATCCAAGGTACACTTATGCTCCTACGCCTCTGATCCCAGAAGGATACTATGTACTTGATTCCCTTAGCTGATCTCACCCACAACTAAGAGTTGCTACAACCCAAAGTCGAAGACTTTAAGAAACAAATCTTTATCACAAATAAAAGTCTACCATAATAGATAAATCCTTCTCCCACGAATATACCTACGAGTTTTGTTCCGTATTTTAATAAATCAAGGTGAACATGAACCAATTGATAATCCAGACTTATATTCCCGAAGAACAACCTAGTATTATCAATCACCTTACAATAGTCTTAATTGACGCAGCGAAAAAATATATTGTGGAATCACAAACGATGAGACGAAGATGTTTTTGATTACTTTTATCTTGCCTATCGGAGATAGAAATCTCAAGCCAATTATTACAATTGTACTCGTACGTGGAAACATCAAGATCATATCACACAACTACAAGAAAAGTAGTATTGATCTGGATTCACAATCCCAATGAAGTCTTTAAGTCGTTAATCTGGTTTATAAGAAGAAACCAAAGGTTAAAGGAGAATCGACTCTAGCTTAGCACAACTAGTATCATACAGAATGTTTGGGGATTAGGTTTCCCAGTTGCTGGAGTTCTCCCTTATATAGTCTTTCAAATCAGGGTTTACAATCAATGTTAGCTTGGTAACAGAGCATTCAATATTCACTGTTAGATGAAAACCTGATTTAGATTCAAGCTAATGTTTATCAACCGTTAGATCAAAAAATACCTTGTTATACATAAATGAAATGCACGTTCCTGGGCTTGTGTAACCGTACCAAAACTTGTACATTAGTTGGTTCAACAATAGTTAACCAAATGGTTAGCCATATGATCACTTTCATATCAACCATCTTCTTCTTCACCATAACTAGTTCAAATGACTCAAATGAACTAGTTAGAGAGTTGTTCAATTGCAAGGAAATCTTATGTACTACACAAGACACAATTGAAGCAAAAACCATTTGATTCACATGAATCGGTTCATGAACTCTATATCCAAGGTTTGCAATTGCATTCCTTAGTTTATAAAGACTAGTTCACTAAACATCGTTTTTAGACATAACCTACTCAAGTTCGCGGACTGGGTTCGCGGATGTAAGTTCTCGGATGGAGTTCACAAACTCGAGCAGAAATTCTCGGGTTTGAGAACTTCGTCAGTTCACGGACTGGGTTTGCGGACTGAGTTCGCGGACTTAGCTCACGCACTTCTCCGGTTCACTTGATCAACAAAGTTCGCAAACTTCGGACTTATACATATATGTGCTTCCACAATAATGCTTATATCCTCTAAATGGTTATATAATCTAAACTCTCATTTCAATCATTGAAACATTCTCAGAGGACGTTATATAGTTGTTATTCACAAACCATTTTTCGTCAGAGCAATTTTCAAAGTGATTGAAATATAACATGACATTCGTCACTAGGTAAAGATGAACTTGGATAAAGTGAAAGCTTTACCAACACATATTTCGAGAAATAGATAGGAGAGGTAAACTCGGCTCGAAATACCAAATGTATATAATCTAAGTCTATATAGCAAAACGACTTTTGTCTCAAGATAGGAGATAAATATACTTTTGAGTGATAGATAAGTTCAAGTCTCCACATACCTTTTAGTCGATGAAGATCCACCAGTTCCTTGAGTAGTCCTTCGTCTTGTATGGTGATTTCCATGGAGTTCTTGAGCTCAACTACACTTTCTATCCTAGTCCGAGACCTTAGCTATAATAGACTAGAAGTTAAGACTTATAGTTTTGATCACTAACATTGACAAATATGCTTGAGATAGCAACGCATGCGAGTTCGACCGAACAATGCTCTAACACATTATTTTGAGAGGACGAGACAGTCTTAGCTCTCGGCATTATTGAAACAGCCTCCACAAAATAGATGAAACTGATGATGGGAACTGGGCAGGGTGCTACTGAGAACGATGGGGTAATGCAAGGAAAAACCCTAATAAAGAGAAGAAGAAAAAAAATAATGGAAAAAAGAAAACCGTGAAAAAACCCTAAAAAGAGGATGCTCAAAAAAAAAAGGAAAAGAAAAATAAAATAACAGATAAAAAGGAAAAACCAGATGCAGGACAATGCAAAACCGAAGAAAAGATCTAAGATAAAATGCAAGCAAAGTGGGACAGAGTCGATCTCCATCTTTCAGTCACCGGAGATCGCCGGAGAGTATCTCTCATTATTTAGAAAAATTAGGAAAATTTTTGAACTCAAATAAAAATGGAACATTACAGAAAGCTACAACTATCACTAGGGGGAAAATCAATGGAAAAATGAAATGCAAAAAATAATCCCATACCTACATAAATATATATACATATACCCACTACTCAAAGATATGAAACGACACTAAACAGTACAAAGACGAACTAAACTAATATACACAAGCTAAGAGCAAACAAATTCCTAAATGAAATGCAAAATCCAAAAGTTACCGTTAACAATCTACTTGCTGACCTACAAATGCAAATGGTGGTTTAGTACAAAAAATGATACTGATATGAATGAAACACAACAACACACAAACTAAGCTAAATAAACACAAATATGCGACTACCCTGAACTATGAACTACCACTAACGAGTACTAGAGATTAACTACAGGTAAAATTTAGTAGTAGGGACAAAAAAAAATGACAAGATGCATATATCAAACTAAACACCAGTTCTGTACATGAATATGAAAATGATATGAATGAGCCAAAACAGAAGCATACTAACTCAAATCACTAACGAAATACAGAGAGAATCTAATTGTTTGACGATAATGTGATGATGCAATACAAATTCCTACAGGACTAAGACACAAAAACCAACCTTATAATGCAACAAAAATTAAACAAAAACACAGGTAAATATTGAAATTCAATACCATCAATTTTTTTTTAAATAAAAGTAAAACAAAAAGGCAATGATTATATACAATCCTAACTACAAGTCAGTAAAGCAAAACCTGTTAATCTAACTACACCGTTTTCAACTTCCCGGCAACGGTGCCAAAAATTTGGTAGGATTAGAAACTTACAATATCAATCGCAAGTGCACGGTGTCTGTAACATAGAGGCAAATACAGGTCGATCCTACGGGGAGTTGGATTGGTGAAACTAAACTTCTAAGATCCCGCTAATACTAATTTAAAGACGATGTTTGTCGCTACAACGAGAAGATTGATTGTTGTGCTAAGGAAAGAAGATTCAAAACAATATAAAGATTAACTAGGGCTTTGATTCCACCACCTTGATGCATAGAAATTCCCTAATTTGATACTAGTTTTCTTTTTAATCAAGGAGCTATAAAGATGCTAGCCTCAAACTACCTTAAAGATGTGATATAATCACTAACAAATATGATGTCTTAATCTCAGCAAAATACGTCAATTCCTAGAATTACCTATCTGTTTAAGGCATAGGTAATCACAAATTGAACTAAATCAGTTTACATAAAGCTTGAATATATAACAAAGGATTATTCTAACTACCATGGATGCTTCATATACAAGGTGAAAGCAAATTCTTACGAATTCAGAGATTAAATCATGCTTTTCAATAAAATCCCATGGAGAAGAAGTAATCAAACAAGAGAATTCTAATTATCAAGGGGTTTCATCTCTGCCCTAGCAAATATTTTTTAAACATAACAAAAGTAAAATCAAAACCTAAACTACTACTACAGCTTGCACCGGCTAACCCGGACTTGCCTTCTTCATCACAATCATCTCCCTATTTATATCAATTTTACACAAAATCTCACCAATCAATAACCACTACCAAATTACAGTAAAAATCAATATTAAAATTATTGTCACTCACTCGCTGATTTCTAGTTGAGGTTTCATCACTGATGCCTATTGTTGACAGGGTATGGGCTGCCATGAATGGAGATGTGAAGAACAAGACATGCAAGCCATATCTGTCCATTTTCAAGACTATCTTCAACCTATAGATAGGTTACTATGAGTAAATTGTTACGGTCCAACACCAAAACACAGGGAAGGACCAAAATACTTAAGAAACCGAGATAAAACCCTTTGAGTTGGGGGTTAGCCACCCTACTTAGAAGATTAAGAGAGAAAGATTAAGAAATAGGGTTTGTTTAATTAATTGATATCCAAGACAACTTATGGCCAGACTATTTATAGCTTCAAAGCCTTGGTAAACAAGAAAAAGAATTAGAATTTAATAATTATCTAAACTGTGAAACTAAGCAAACTAAATATGGTAGTTCTAAATAGGGAAATACGTATAATATGGTGTTGGTGTCACAACATTCCACTCTACTTGAAAAATGGCTTGTCCTCAAGCCTCAAATTCAGGAACTCTATCTCGAGTTGTCATCATAGAACATAAGTTTTTTTCCTCCATAAAAGTATAAATTCACGCTTAACGACTTTTCACCATCAAACACAAAAGTCATAGCTCTAGAAATCATAAATGGAAGTAGGCATGCAGATTTAGACTTCCCGCGATCAAACACAAAAGTCATGTCACTAGTGTTGGTAATGAAAATCATGTCAGCAACGATTTCCACGAGAAAAGTATGTGTGTCTTCCAAATTCTGAGCTACTCCTTTTAAAACATAATCAATCGACTCTTTCCTTCTCCGGCCCAAAATATCTTATTGGCTTCAATATCAGCATTTCTGTTTCGAAATAATATCTCCCGACCAAGTCTTCTATTTTCTACGTATCGTCTGACGTCCACAGTGTTGTCTAAAATTGTAGCAAGTGGCAATGTAGAAATAGGTGGAGAAAAGAATGTGGAATAACTTATGTCATTAAACTGCTCACCTTCTGTATTAACCGGTCCAAGACTACATATACTGTTTTCACCAGAAAGAATTATGGCAGAAAACACGTCAAAGCAATTGGTCCAAGCCAATCCAACTCTCAAGGCTCGCCCAATCGTGTTCGCAAGGCCATTTGTTTTCGAAGAAAATTTTACATCCAAATCATTTTTCCTATGTTGAAGGTATGTTCTTTGCTTTGAGAAACAGACATACTTGTCGCTCATTAAACGCTTCAGTAGGATAAAGATACTCCTCCACTTCCCTTTTTCCTACTAAAATATTTGTCATAATTTGGAAAAGTGGGGAACACTTCCAAGCATTACTGGACCAACGTATTGGCACCATCTTGGAGATGTATTTTACTAGCTCTTTCACAAACTTAGCGCCTCCAATGATTGCAGCAAGTTGCAAAACGTTATACCCATTATCACGGTGACTATAAAGTCTCGTGATGAAGAACCACAAATTCCATAATTTATCATTATCCACGGTGCTAAGTGAACTAGTACTCTATTCTTGAATATCCATAACAACAGTTGGAAACATGTAGATGTGTACTGCATACTTTCTATCAAAGCTCGGAAAACTCTTCTTCACAACATCACTGTCTGCAACACATTTCTTTGTAAACTCATCACGCTTGTATACACATGATTCATCTTCCGCAACGTGTTGAAGGAAGTACACGTGGAAGACATGCAGCAGTAGGTCATCAAGATACGATACCACGTCCCAACACCCAGGAAACCTCTATCGCCTATATCTGTTCATCTTCACGATGATCCAATGGCTCAGGATCAAGGAGCATTGAAGGAACAAGCCACCACGAAGTACTGAAGAGTACCCAAAGATCTGCTTTATCCCATCTCAAGGCAGGTCCAAGACCAACGGTGGAGATTAACTCCACTGGCGAAGATGTGACAGGAGCATCAGACATCTGTCTGACGCGTGCAGACCATCCCAACCACCAGCGTTAAATACCATAGGCATAGGATACGTGTCAATCGATCTGTGGATGATAAAGAAGTGACCCATCGTCATCTGGCATAGCCGCTAGGGGCATCGTCTCAGAACGAGGATACCAGCGGCATCGGTACAAAGAACGAGAAGATAAGGTTGCAACTATCTCTGATAGTGGGACCCATATATCAACCCTATAAATACCCCTCTCCACTAAGAGAGAAGGGGTCAAGGAATTCTTAGTAAAGATAGGAGAGAGAAATAAGAAGAGTAAGTATGAGCTCCATTTCCCCTTTTAGCTTCGTATTTTAGACAGAGTCATTCAACTATCTTTGTAATTCCCAGATACATAGTGAAACACCAACCCCCGTGGACGTAAGCCTTAGTGATGAACCATGTAAATCGTTGTCTCATTTATATTTCAACACTTTACTCATTTTACTGCTTTTATTATTATACTCAGTGATATATGCTTCGTAGATATGAAATGGCACGGAATCACATTCTATGGACTAGACAATGACGAGTCCGAAGACTCTGAGTCGATGATTCATCGTATTTGCATCATTTCATATCTGATTTATTCACCTTAACGTTTTTATCCACAAATGCGATATTGTTTGTGTACACGTGGACCTCATCGTGATTTATGTGTTCACAATCTGGCGCTAGAAACAGGGACTTTGTCCCGGTAAAAGATTTATATTATCCTGTGACTTTACGCACTCTTTATGTTCCAAGCACCGTTCTTTGAAAATAACAGCGCCTGAAACAGCTTCAGCAAGCATCTATTTCTTTCAACAATCAAATCTATGGGTAGATCCATTTTTATTTTTATGGGATCTACACTTTCAAAATATTTTCAAGTGTTTATCTTTGAAAATCAAATCCATGCGTAGATCTACCTTCATTTTCATGGGATCTACGTTTTCAAAATATTTTCAAGTTTTTATCCTTGAAAATCAAATCTACGGGTAAATCTACTTTCATTTTTATGGGATCTACGCTTTCAAAATATTTTCAAGTTTTTATCTTTGAAAATCAAATCCATGTATATATCTACCTTCATTCTTATAGGATCTTCGTTTTCAAACTGTTATCTTTGTTATGGGATTTTCCTCACTTCCTGTAAATGCTCGGCTTAGACTAACTCTAACCCAACCCACGCGGATATCGTTTCTTCGATGGTGATTTATTTGTGCAAAAAAAGAAGAAGAGGGAATCGAAGATGGAAAAAACGAAGGATATAGGAAAAACCAAAGAATCGTCAAAAGAAACACCAAGAACGACACCAGTTATGACACGCAGTAAACAAAAAGGTGAAAAAACGAAGGCTCCAAACCAGAAGCCAGATACAGCGGAAATCACCTCACTAATAAACACT
Organism: Papaver somniferum; assembly: GCF_003573695.1. Lineage (NCBI taxonomy): Eukaryota > Viridiplantae > Streptophyta > Magnoliopsida > Ranunculales > Papaveraceae > Papaver > Papaver somniferum. Next base: position 9,363,770 of record NW_020620825.1, on the reverse strand, counting down.
AATGCAATAGCAGCAGAAACGGTCAAAGCTCTGGCGGCCAAAGCCGATGCGACAAAGAAAGCAGCTACATCTCGTGCCCACGAACGACATGAAGGATTTGCGGACTCAACAATGCAACAACCAGCCTTCGGTATGCTACCAACAAATGAGCTGAACCAAACTCTACCAGTTATCCAGCCATTGCTGACAGAAAACCAACCAGCGCTCCCTTGTGTCGAACTCCCTGTAACAACCACCGATCCTCCTAATCCTTTGATCCAAACGTTTGATGAAGATCATATTGTGGCCATTAGAGGACAAAGGCAGGTCGGAACTCCGAACCAAGGATCGAATCATTCCCCCCAACTGATGGCGGATCTTGAGGAATTAAATAAAGACCAAAAGGTGTACGCGGATGCCGTAGCATTTCTAGCTCGAGAAAACCAAGAACTCAAAGACAAGATTTCCCAGAGCTTAGAAGCGGCCCCTCAGCACGACGAAGCCAATTCTAAAGCTCCTGATCCTAATCACGATCGACGAATCATCTTGACGAACGCCAATAATCCCGAACCATTGAACCGAAAAGCGTCCAGAGGAAACGGATCATCCGACACAAATTACGATCTCGAGGATTCAGACTACTTCGATAGTGAGAACCGAAGACCGGAACGATCCAGGATCCAAGAAGATCATCAGCGGGCAATAAAAGATCTTCGTGCGGAGATGATTGATGAAATCAAACAGTTGAAAGATAGAAAAGGGGGAGGAAGACTAGAAGAGGTGATGAGAGAAGCTAACACCACACCTCTGACCCATTACCTGGCCAAAACGCTCATCCCTCAAAAGTGTCCCGTCCCAGCATTCGAATGTTACGGCGGATCTAGCGACCCTGCAGCTCATTTTCGGTACTATAATCGCGTCTTAGACCGATGGGAGCAAAACGATGCAGTCCTTTGCATATACTTTCCTTCAAGTCTAAAGGGATCGACACTATCTTGGTTTGACAACTTACCGCCCATTTCCAACGATTTTTACAGCCAGCTCACTGAGGGATTCTTAAGAGCGTACATGTACAACAAGGATGTCAACGCCGGGATGGACAAGCTCTTTTTGCTGAAAATAGCTTACAAGGAGACGATCAGGGAATATACCGATAGGTGGCACAAGATTTGTCAAGCTATAGGGAACGTAGATCCAGTGCTTAGCATCAATTGTTACAAGTGGGGTTTGGATAGAATGAGCCCTCTATTCGTTGAGATCCATGTAAGTGTGCCAACCACCTAAGGAGATCTTCGAATAATCATCGAGAAGCATGCCCATTTGGAAGAAATTCAACGATAAAATCCAAGGGCTCAAACGCAGAGATCGCATCGGACCAACTCAGCCGAAAAAGTCAGCGGATCCAAAAGGGGTAACTCAGCATAACGTCCACGTGAAGATAGCAGATGACGAAGAGATGATCGTCGGCGTGACGATTAGAAATTCGAAGACCAAGTCTTCACAAAGTTTAATACCAACTACACTCGCGTCCTACGAGAAATCAAGGATCGAGAAGGTCTAGAATGGCCTTGGTCCAAAGGGAAGCAGCCCCTAGGACCGAGAAATCAAGAGATTACTGCGAATATCACTGTTTCAACGGCCACCAGACCGAGAAATGCAAGAATCTCAAAATAATGATCCAAAATTTGATTGACGCAGGCGACGTCAGGCAGTACATACAGAAGGCAGATAACGAAGATAGGACCAAACGAAGCAAACAAGTTCAACTTCCAGAGGGAAACCGAACACCTTAGAAGTCTACGTTGACGATATGCTCGTCAAAAACAAGTTACGCAAGGATCACCATCAAGACCCGAGGGACAACTTCTAAGCAATGAGGAAGCATAACATGAAAGTGAACCCAGAAAAATGCACGTTCGGCGTCACCTCAGGAAAATTCCTTGGGTATCTAGTAACAAAGAGGGGCATCGAAGTAGATCCTGCGAAGATCCAAGCCATCGTAGAAATGCCGTCCCCGAAGAACTTGAAAGAAGTTCAGAAGCTCAACGGATCCTTAGCAGCTCTGGGAAGATTCATCGCCAGGTCATCAGACAAATGCAAACATTTCTTCAACATCCTCAAAAAAGGGAACAAGTTTGAATGGACCGCTGAATGCGAAGAATATTTTCAAATGATCAAGGAATATCTAGCCACGATCCCAATCCTACAAAAGCCTGATCCCGACGAAGTACTGGCCCTTTACATAGTGGAAACCGAAGATGCAGTCGGTGCAGTATTGGTCAAGACGAATACAAAGATAGAGAAACCTATTTATTACTTCAGCAAAACTTTCAACACGGCAGAAAGAAACTATACGAAGATCGAGCAGCTCATCTTGGCGCTAGTGTGGGCTACCCAAAAGCTAAGGGCTTATTTTTTGACTCACTATGTTCGGGTTCCATGCAAAGCACCGTTATAAGCGGTTCTCAAGAGCACTGGGAAAGTAGGAAGGATAGCAAAGTGGAACACTCACCTTGATCAGTTCAACATTACCATGAAATCCAACACTCCCAAAAATCACAAGTTTTGGCGGATTTCCTCGCAAACCTACCCATGGACAACGATGAGGAAGTAAGGGGCATACCAGAAATAGACGAAGGCAAAGACCCAGTTGACATCCTCGATCCCTCAAACCAAAGGCGATGGGAGGTTTTCGTTGATGGATCGAGGAATAGGGAAGGTGCAGGCATATGCATCGTAATCACCACCCCTACCGGAGAAAGGATCGCGCACGCATTAAAGTTGGAATTCAGAGGGCACACCAATAACATCGTCGAATATGAAGCTGTAGTGCACGCTCTTCGTTTGATAATAGAAATGGGAATAACCGATGTACGCCTTACAAGTGATTTACAACTGGTTATACGACAGATAGGGATAGAGTATAATGTCTACGACGAGACTCTTTCAGCATACATGGCCTTGGTCCTGACTCTGGCATCCGAAATACCAAATATTAAATTTGGGCATTTATGCAGAAAAGAACTTAGGCATGACGATGCTTTATCTTATATATCATCCATGCTGAAAGATGAAATCATTCAGGCAATCAAGATAACAAGAGTATACGAGCCCTCGGTCTTCCCTAAGGAATCCTTCGCTACAAATCTCGAAGACGACGTAGGGGAGGATATCGCTGACGATGATGTAGGGGAAGAAATCGCTGATGACTTTCACGAAGATGATATCATGTCAAGAGCTAACGAGGACGAAGACTTCAAAAACAAAGAAGATTGGAGAACTGAAGTTCATCTCTTCCTTAAAGAATGAACGCTACCTACAGACCTGAAGCAGGCTAGAAAAGTGCAGTCAAAGGCGGGAAGGTACGACCTCAGGGATGGAATTTTATACAAGAAGTCTTTCCTCGGACCATTGTTACGCTGCTTATCAAGAGAAGAAGGACACTATGGGGAAGCAGGTAACCACAATGGGATGAGATCCTTAGCAGACAAGGCAAAAATGCAGGGTTATTACTGACCAACAATGATACGTGATGCTGCGAGAATGTTGAGGAGATGTGAGGAATGCTACCACTTTGCCAAAAGAATCCATGAACCGGAAACAAAGCTGAATTCGGTGGATAGCCCATGGCCTTTCTCGAAGTGGGGTATAGACATCGTGGGACCCCTGATCGAAGGATCGGGGAAAAGACGATTCTTGATAGTAGCCACAGATTATTTTAGTAAGTGGGTAGAAGCCAAGGCCCTAGAAAGAATCCGTGACTCGGATGTATTCACGTTCATCTTCCAAAACATTATTTGCAGGTTTGGCAGCCCAGCAGAAATTGTCTACGACAATGGCAAGAAGATGCAAGGGAAGAACATTGACATGCTCTTCGATACCTTCAAGATCAGGAAGAACAAATCAACCCCCATATATCCTCAAAGAAACGGCCAAGCAGAAGCCATAAACAAGACCCTTGCCCTTATTCTCAAGAAGCAGTTGGACGAACACAAGGGACAATGGTGTGAGCAATTACACAACGTGCTGTGGGCATACCTAACAACCCGAAGGTCCGCCACAGGAGAATCGCCGTTCCTCCTCACCTATGGAGCCGAAGCCGTCATCCCAACAGAAATAATCATGCCAACCACGAAGACCGAAGCATGGGAGAAGAACCTTACATCGGATATGATGCTAGAAAGGCTCGATGATTTGGAAGAAAGAAGGGAAACGACACTACAAAGGATGGAGAATTACCAACGAAGACTGGCGAGGGAATACAACAAGAAGGTTAGGCTTAGAAACTTTGTACAAGGACAGTATGTGCTGAGAACTATACCCCAATACCAGCGAGAGAAAAAGTGGGGCAAGCTAGCACCAACATGGGGAGGACCTTTTGTTACACATGATATTGCAAGAAATGGATCCTACTACCTGCGTAACCTAAAAGGAGAAGTCCTCAGACACCCGTGGAATGCGAAGTATCTCAAGCCATACTATCCATAAAAGCAACGCAGTTCTGCATCTGCGTGAAGAGCACCAGAAGAAGAAGATAGCGTACCCGCTTTACATGTTTCTATCTCTGTACGAGGAATAACAGACCTCAACTCATCAATTGAACGAGCTTTTTGAATTCTATTGGGGAAAGTAACTATTTACAATCTCTCGGGACTCCCCTATCAGCGTCTATAAGTGTAGGACCATGGGGAAGGCTTCCAACAGAAAGAGATACCCAACCAACTAATAAGACAGCGTCTCAGCGGGATGAATGCATGTAAATACTTTAATAACGCATTACATATCCGGGAACGCTGCATAAACCCCCACCGTTCGGTGATCCTCTGGCCAAGGATTAGCCAGCGGGGTGACAGGTCCAAAGTCAATAACGAAGGTGCATACCTTCGTTACTGCCAACAAACACTTTTTATTATCTACTTAATTTTCAGTATCTATTTACTCGCTGCCTAAAAATCAAATAAACTAATGATGCAGGTAAAGCGGAGTTGTACATGTCCAAATAAACGATGATCTATTCCACAAAAGTTGATTACAAGTTCGGAGAAATAAGCAAGATACAACAAAAAATGGCTCGGAGCCAAGTAATCAACAAAGATCAACTTTCTATGACATACGCAGAAATCTACTTCTCCTTGGAAGACTCCACGTGATCAGCAGGATTCTTCGGTTGAGACGAAGGAACAGTTTCTCCCGAAGAAGGATCAGAGGTATAGTTCATCGGCTCGGGTACATGGCGACGAGGATATTTCTTGGTAATACCATGGTCCCTCAGAAGGCCTTGCTCAATCATGGTCAACGTCTTGTTGATATCCTCGGCAAGCTGACTACGAGCCTTATGCGCAATCACAGTGGCATCGAGCTCAGACTTAGACAACGAAGACTTCAGCTTAGATACCTCCTTAACCGCCTCCTTTGCAGCTTCATCCCGAGATCCATCCAGCCCTTCATAATACCTAGCCTGACCCTGCTGGTGTACTAGGTCAGATTGAGCCTTTTAAAGCCTTTCATTTGCAAGGCTAAGCTGTCCCTCGAGCTCTGAAAAAGAAAACACAAATACGTGAGAAGATCGAGTAAAGGAAGTGCTCACGACCATACAAATATATACCTTCGACATTAGCCGAAGCTATTTCATATTCATTTACTACGACATCCCGGGCATCGTCAAGGAAATCATACTCGTCGGAAATTTTCTTATAATCCAATTGAAGATTCGTAAGAGCAAACTGACACTCATCCAACTCTACCTACTTCATGGAATCTAAATGTCGAAGGTGGTTGACTTCGTTATTCATCTCTTCCATCCCTTTACTAAGCCTGTACATATTAATCTCAAGACTTTTCTAGGAATCCACTAAACGAGCGATATCGGCCCGAGAAGCCGCTAAAAGCATTTCTGAGTGCATAAGCCTCAGCTCTGGATTCGTCCCTCTCCCGAACAAAACTTTGTATGTAATCCTGAACCTCAGTGTCAAGAGATGAACGAGATTGACGCAGCTCCTCTTCTAAGTTCGCTATCTTGGTTTCTAGACGACAAATACTCTCACGAGCTTCGACTAGACCTTTTTGGGTTCTCTCTAGGGGCTCGTTGAACTGTTGGCGATCGACATTATAACGATTTTGCATGTCAACCTCCATCTGCCGTTGCTGTCGATAATGAGCCATAAATTTATTATGCTCATCTTCCCGAGCGTTCCACTTGTCAGCCTCTTTTTTTATTTTCTCCACTAATTCCTTAATCCGAGAAGCTTGGCGAGTCCTCTCATTCCGAAGCCATGCCAACTTTCGGATATCAACCATTGAAGATAGGGATGGAGACTCAGACAACGCACTAAGAAGACAAAAGAGGAATATGAAGGGAATAAAAGAAACAAAGACAAACCTTTAGAAGACGAAGCATCTTTATGGGATTTCTCCAACTCACTATGAACTAATACAAGCTCAACACGAAGATTATCCTTTTAGGCTCCGAGCTGATCCTTCCCCTTCAGACGGTTCTTCAGTTCCAATATCTCATTGTCCCTAGCAGCAATAAGCACTTCAGCAACGTTCAACTCTTCTTCCCTATGACGAAGCTTTTCCTCAAGCTTGAGGGCCTTCGCCTTGAAGAATTGGTACAGAGTATTGTCGCAATGTTCACTTCTCATTATCTGCGATAATCATGAACAAACCATAACTATTAATAAAAAGGTATGTCAGTAATAAAAGATGGAACCTACGATAACTTACTTCAAGAACACGCTGTTGGGGATAACCGTACTGGTACCCATCAGCGATAACCATCACTTCAGCAACAGAAGAAGGGGATCGACCAATAAGCTGGTAGAGGTATCTACCAAATTCTTCTCCCAACTTTCGGCAACGTCATCATGAGACGACAGATGCATCCCTTGACGGGTAAAGGCATCAGAGTTTTTCTCACCAGGTATCACTGGGGCAGGGTTCGACACAAACATCAGACTTTTCTTCATCAGCCAATCCAGTATAGCATCATCACCATCCTGCATCAGGGCTCTATCAAAACCCTCCGAAGGTGAACCAGCAGAAGTTCATATATCAGCCGCGTCCTCTTGACAAGTGAAACACCTCTTGGCCCCGGCCTCCTCGTTAACACGAGTCTCATCGACCTCTTGACCAGCTGCCTTTTCTCCACGCGGTCCTAGCAGCCTCTTCATCACTAGTCCCAGTAGCCTCTTCATCACTGGTTCCAACTGCCTTTTCGCCGACAGCCTCAGTTCCTACCCGACCAGCGGTTTTCTCACCTTCATCCCCAAGAGCATCCCCTTCATAATTCGGCGAAACCGAAGAAAACTCCTCAGCTAGTCCCATGGCAGCGTTAGTATCCATCAGACCGTCAGCTAAGTGAATCTTACCAAAAGAAAATTCTTCGGGGGTTTGTTGGCTGAGGCTCAGCATCCCCATTCCCCTGGTCTTGGGCCGATCCAATAGAGGGATCTTTCATCGGAATGTCAGACATAACTCTCTCTTTGTGGGTACCACCATCATTGCTTGCATCCTTCTCATGATTAGGAGGGGAAGTATCTATTCGTTCCTCATCATCGGTAACCTCCTCTTCGTCCTCAACATCTTCATCATTCACGGGGTTGTTAACCTCATCCTGAAAGTCTGCCTCCTTCGCAGGGGCAGTAGAAGAATGAACCGCGCCAATATTCTTTTTCTTCTTTGCCTAAGGATATAACAATCAACGCATCAAAACTATGACTATTTACCTTAAACTAAGAAGAAAAGGGGCAACATAAGGGACCATACCTTGGCAGCGGCTTTACCCTTCGGAGGAAGGTTGGCATCGGAGATTTCGTATTCATCAGCAACATCAAAGGCATAATCGAAACTCATGCCATCAAAGTTCAACCGCCAGGGGCAGAAGTCACCATAGCGAGATGGAGCACTATCACGAGGTTGACTACCAGCGGTAGGACGCCAACCCCGCGGACCAAGTACCCAGCCGTAAGCCCAAGGACCGACAACTTCAATAACAGTGGCATGCCACTCATAGTCATGATCACGCTTGAGCTTTTGATGACTAGGAAAGAGTTTCTGCTGAGAAGTCCCTTCGGTACCAGGAACATAGCGAAGCTTTGAATCACTCACCTCACTTAAGAGACGAACTTCACCACGAGAAGCAGTAATTGAACGAAGACCTACACTCAAAGGCTTGCGGTTCCTACCGTTGACATAATCCCCAAAATAGGAATTAAAGTTTGCAGGAGTATACAAGTCTCTCTCGGCGGGATCAGGAGTATAGCAGGTCATCGTCGTTTCACCATGAATACGAAGATAACACTCCCTCAAGGTCCGAAGATAGTTCCCACTTAGCTGCACCACTGAAAGACAATGATTATTGTGAGTGGAACCTTCGCGATCGGCCAGAACGTCATAATAGAAATAATCACCCGACCTATACAAGGGTAGCATCAAACCCGCCTCGAAGGATCCCATAGTAGTCAGCAAATGAAATTCATCATACTTATAATTCACGATCATATCATAGGTAAGATCATCATCTGGCGCAAAGAACTTAACATCAAAATCTTCGAGGCCATGCTTATTCTTGAACGCTTCGAGATCCACATGCTTGAAAGTGACTTTCTTCTTCCCTACCGAAATGCTTCGTATCATCGAAACAACATCAGAGTCATCGGGCTCATTCAACAATGGCTTCTTCGCTTTTGGAGGACTTAAATCAGAGCCTTTCATTTTAACCGGTGGATTCCTCGGAGGGTCCGCTGGGGGCATTGTAGATTTTGAAGAAAACTTCTTCACCAAAGGAATGGATTGCGAAGCTCTAGGTCTCGACTGCATCGACGCCTAAGGTGGTAGGGACTGAAGAGGACGAATATTTAATGGTCCAGTGCGCTGGGAAGAAGGTTGTTGCACACCCTTCGGATTAGAACGCTGAGAAGAGGGGTTAGCCACTCGACGGTTAACCGCATATCGAGACCCTTTCGGTGGATCTCCTTTCTTCGTAATAGAGACCCTTGGACCCGAAGATGATGGAAATTTCTGGGCTCGTGGATCTGGCTGGGAAGACCTTGGGGGACCACCTTTTGGCGGAGAAATATCAGGACTTCTATGTGGAGATCTGTAGAGGCTCGATGGCGGAGTCTGATAAGGAACCCGATGTCGATCAGCCATATCTGCGAAGGGGCACAGAAACAAGGTAAATGTTAAAACAAAGAAGTTAACAGATCAAAAGATTAGGGTTTGACAACTTTCACATTTCATCAGAAACATCGACAGAGGCACAAAGACAAACAGACTTACAGAGACGAGAAACCCTAATTCAGTCATAAATACCAAAAATAAGCTTCGATGACTAGCAAAGAAGTCTTAAGTTTTTGCGAAAAAGAACAAGGGCAAGTATATATACTTTTGTATATTTTGTTCTTTATCGCAAAAACCTAGATACGGCAGCAGAAAAAAATGAATATCAACTAAAATCTAGAACAAGATGATGAACACCATACCTGGAGGTTGAGAGTTTTAAACGATCAAAGGTGAAGAAGGTCGAAACTATTGGAGAACAGTAACGACGGCTTAACTCAGAAAATATTTTCAGAGTTGGTCGAAGTTGTAAGGAGAATCAGGAGCAGCAGCAGCAGCAGTTAAGAACTAAAGAACAAAGAAGAACTAGAAAAAAGAATGAAGAGTCAGGAAGAATAAACCGACAAGGAGTGAAGAAGGATAAAATTTATTATGTTAGCAACTTCTCTCATATTTATAGCAAGAATAACCGCCCATGAATCAAGGGGAAGTTAATGCCAATAGTGGGAAACGTGCGCCAAGGATAAGGAGAAGTTAATAAGAAGAGATGAATATGGAGACGGGTTTTTCTCCAAACTTTGACCAGCTTCAAGCTTAGAGAAAAGGGGCAAATTGTATACACATGATTCATCTTCCTCCACGTGTTGAAGGAAGTACACGTGGAAGATATTCAGCAGTAGGTCATCAAGATACGATGCCACGTCCCAACACCCAGGAAACCTCTATCGCCTATATCTGTTCATCTTCACGATGATCCAATGTCTCAGGATCAGGGAGCACTGAAGGAACAAGCCAACGCGAAGTACTGAAGAACACCCAAAGATCTGCTTTATCCCATCTCAAGGCAGACCCAAGACCAACGGTGGAGATTAATTCCACTGACGAAGATATGACAGGAGCATCCAATATCTGTCTGACGCGTGCGGACCATCCCAACCACCAGCATTAAATACCATAGGCATAGGGTACGTGTCAATCGATCTGTAAATGAGAAAGAAGTGACCCATCGTCATCTGGCATAGCCGCTGGGGGCATCATTTCAGAACGAGGATACCAGCGGCATCGGTACAAAGAACGAGAAGATAAGGTTGCAACTATCTCTGGCAGTGGGACCCATGTATCAACCCTATAAATACCCCTCTCCACTAAGTGAGAAGGGGTCAAGGAATTCTTAGTAAAGATAGGAGAGAGAAATAGGAAGAGTAAGTATGAGCTCAATTTCCCCTTTTAGCTTTGTATTTTAGATAGAGTCATTCGACTATCTTTGTAATTCCCAGATACATAGTGAAACACCAACCCCCGTGGACGTAGGCCTTAGTGCTGAACCACGTAAATCGTTGTCTCATTTATATTTCAACACTTTACTCATTTTACTGCTTTTATTACTATACTCAGTGATATATGCTTCGTAGATATGAAACGGCACAGAATCACACTCTATGGACTAGACAATGACGAGTCCGAAGACTATGAGTCGATGAATCATCGTATTTGCATCATTTCATATCTGATTTATTCACCTTAACGTTTTTATCCACAAATGCGATATTGTTTGTGTACACTTGGACCTCATCGTGATTTATGTGTTCACAACGCTTGAGTTCTATGTATATATCAAGTTCGAGTACCAAAATTCTTATAACGACCCTGGCGCCGTCCGTATTATGAAGTTGTGAATAGGCATAATCATCTTTAGAATCCCAGATAAGAGAATCCAAAACTAAAAATGCTATATCAGTTGTTGACATGCAGATTTTCCCAACACAAATCCATCAAAGCTTTCTATGAAGTATGCAGGTCCTTGCAAAACTTTAACATGATGACATTCACCATCACACCTGTTGAAAACATCAACCGACATTTGTAATACGGTCACGACCTTGGTAATACACGGACGTGGAAAATGTTTCCAAGGAAAATTACCACCGTTCTCCATCCAGGGAGGAAGTATTAATTTTTTTTTTTTTTTGTAAAGGAGAGGGGTTAAGGAGACCCCAACCTACAAAGGAAAATAGAAAAGGAACAGAAAAAAAATAAATAAAAACTACAGAGCAACAAACTCACTACTTCTCTAAGGGGGAAAACTCTTGCAAGCTACACCTATCTGTAGTACGTTTTTCCCATGGCATCCTTCCTAATGATTTTCTTCAACTCTTCAGAAAACGAGTTTGGGTGAAACACAACAAAATTCCCTGCAGGTCTAGAACTAGCAAGCAAATCAGCCGCACCATTAACTTCTCTATAGTTATGAGAGTGAGAACATTTTTCAAACTGCATTCAGAGTCTTTTAATAGACTCCCATACATGGTGACAAGTCCAGGGAGGTTTGCTGCCGTCTTCTTTAAGGTAACTTAGTGCTGTCTTGGAATCAGACCTAAGAGAAATTCTGGAGTGGCCATTGAGAAGAGCAAGTTTAAGACCCGCTTCAGGAAGTATTAATCTTTCCATCAAAGATTTGTTGAACATTTCTTCTTCCAACCTTGAGCAAACATATGATGGATATAACAGCCCGTTCAAGTCAAGAAAATCCTGATTTCCTCGTAAGTTGAAGTAGATTTTCGAACCTATTATATGCTCACTGGACTCATTCTTGAGAAGAGATATGACTAGTACACAATTAAGCAGAGCTGCACTAGTTAATGTGATATTAGGTCGAGCACCGCGATCGTCATGGTATACTACAGTACCCTTCAAAAGTCCTTTTCCAAGATTCTCTTGTGCATGGAAAACCAGTTTCTGCTGTCCATAATTAAAATTGAAAGGAGTTTTGTCAAAGTAGTAAACCCATCCATGGATTACTTTGGTGGAACTGTAAGAAGTCGCAGCAAAGAATTCCACTCTTTCAGCAAGATCAACTCGACCAAGAATGCTAGGAATCACGGAAAACCATTCAAGTGTGTAGACTTGGTGAAACATGAATAGTCTCCATGTTAGAACAACAACCAAAAATTAACATTCCTGTGTGATGGATGATGATATTCTTGAAGCTATGTACGGACAGGCCTGTTAAAACAACAATCAAAATAAAGAGTACCAAATACGATACTTGGTTCCTTATTAATAACAAATTTTGCATGACGATGTCATGGATCAAGGCATGTTCTTCATAGCCTGTCCAACAAGTAGCATATAGTACTGGACCAACGGAAGTGGATGGAGTTATAACAGTCCTTTCTGCGAGTATCATAGAGGCTTTATGAATTGCAATGGACAGAGAAAAACCATGGAAACAATCATGTACTCCTGAAGTATTGGTCTTGTAAAGTGATCCATACGATCCAGTTAGCACACATTCTAAACAACACTTCTTATCAATCCTACTGAAACTCTTGATCCCATCTGTCGTAGCATCTAAAATTCTTACCATAGTAGTTCTTCGGAAGGCACCATCAATTAAATTAAAAATGACAACAATGGGTCGAAATTTATAAGTCATCATCTCGTCAAGTAAAGACACAGAGAACTTAACCAAATCATTCTTGCAAAATATTTCCATCAACCAACTATATGGAATGACATCGACATCAATAAATACCTGTTGAAACACTCTAAATATTTCTATCCATGGTGCATCACTGTTAAAATTCATAATAAGCTTAAGAGTCACTTGTTTGGTCTTTTCACATCCAATAAATTCTTTTGCCAAGCAATAACTGTACAAGCTCCAGGCAGGACCAGAAACTCTGCAGTAGTTATGACGTCTCCCAGAAAAGATGTTATAATTGTTATGCCAAGACTCAAAAACAACCTGATTTTTTATCAAAAACCAGCTCGGATCAACTTGAACTATAGTGTCTGGTTTATGAACAACAATCAACGCAGCATAAGAGCTACCACATATAGAAGCAATCCCATGCGTGCATATTGGATTAATTTGTAACTCCTTTGCCAATGATACTCTTTCGGCGTTTGAAAATATACGTCCGCGAAATCTTCCAGACTAAATCTCTGTAGTTGTATCTTCAAGAGATCGATAAATAAACACATCGACAGACATATCAAAAGACACAAAATAGCTATCCTGGGTTAACTCCACAAGTCGAGCCTTTCTAAGGTTTACGCAAGAGTCCATACGTGCGTTATCATGGATAAGATCTTGGTTGAAAAGGGTTTACGCAAGAGTCCATACGTGCGTTTTCATGGATAAGATCTTGATTATTTTCAACCGTAGATGAAACTATTAGACAAGTTTCTGGTGTTAGTTAATGTCACGTGTTACAGCTGTGTTTGTACCTATCATCAGTATAGCTGTACCACTCCTTCTCTTACACTTGTCAGTTTCCTATTGAGTCTTTGTTTGACTATCTAACTGGTTGGTCCGTCCTTGTCATCTGTGTATCTTGAATACCAGATATCTTTTATTTTATTCAGTAATGAAAACACACGGACTTTGTATGATTAATTCTAGGGTTTTCTTTGTAAGATTTGCTCTGAAATATTTTCAGTTTCAATCAAGAACTTTGTTCTATTATGGTATCATTTGATCGGTAAGATCCTTTTTCCGCTGCCTTCTTTACCTTGATCTCAGATCCTTAATCTCTCTGCTACTGCTTTCTTCTTTTTAGAGATTCAATGGCTTATAATCACTATGATTCTCGTATTTATCAAATTCCGTTGAATCACATTTCGAATATTATTCATTTCAAACTCACAGAAGAGAATTTTCTCACTTGGAAGAGCATTCTCTTTCCTTTGTTAAAGAAATACAACGTTTCGGGATTTCTTGATAGTTCAATTCCTTGTCCTAGAAAATACATTCAAGAATGGATTGATGGTGATGACAGAGAACTCATCAATCCGTCTTACGATAACTGGATTGAAGATGATAATACTTTAATCCTTTGGATCCAATCCACCATTTCTGATTCAGTTCTCCCCTATGTTGTTGGTGCTACTTCTGCTAAAGAATTATGGGACAACATTCAGTTACGATTTGCAAGAAGCTCTACTACACATTCAATTCAACTTCGCACAAGATTACAATCCTTAAAACTTGGTTCTGGATCTATGATGACCTATCTTGGTGAAGTCAAGAAGATTGCAGATCAATTAGCTGCATCTGGTTCTCCTATGTCTGATGATGAGTTAGTTGTTACTATCCTAAATGGAATTGGTCAAGAATATAAATCTTTCAGTACTTCGATTCGCATCAGATTTCCACCAGTTGATTCAAGAGAGCTTCATAATCTTTTACTGTCTGAAGAAATTGCAGTACATAATCGGTCATCATCTCTTCTTTCCGAAGCTAACAGTCGTGCTTTTGCTGCTTATCAAGCTTCAATGAAAAACCAGTATGCTTCTTCATCTCGTGGTAGAGGTAATTACTATCATTAACCTCCTAGGAGTCAATTTCAATTTCATCCTAGATCTCCTTCTCCTACTCATTTCAACTTTATTTCTGTACCACCACCACCTGCCACTTCACAACCATCTACTTCATCAGCACCAGATTTTGTTCCTTGTCAAATTTGCATCAAACTTGGACATGATACTTTGTCCTGTCGCTACCTTATGAATTTTTCCTAACAGAATACAAAAACACCACATCTCCTCAGTGCAATGTTAGCTTCTGCAAATATTTTGGGAGAAAACCCTTGGTATGCAGACACAGGTGCAAATCAACACATTACAGCTGATGAATCTGAATTACATACATCAAATACTTTTGATGGGTCTGATGAAATTCACACTGCCAATGGTTCAGGTATGAAAATTCATCATATTGGTTCTGCTATTAAATACACTCTTGCTCAGCTTTTTTATTTGAACAATATACTTCATGTGACTCAAGCCTCGGCCAATCTGTTGTCAGTCCATAAATTTACATCAGATAACAAATGCTCAATTACATTTGATCCCATTGGTTTTACTGTGAAGGATATCTTCTCTGGGAAGATTACTTTACAAGGCCCTCACAGTAATGGACTATATCCAATCAATTTCAATGAAACACATGCATCTCAAGCTTCATCAGATACAGGACATCATGCTTACTCCAGCTCTTCATCACCTACAGCTGCTATATGGCATAGAAGACTTGGTCATCCTTCTTTCGCAACTATGCAACATGTCAGTAGAGTTCTTTCATTGTCAAACATAGTCAAAACACCTGTTTTTTTGTCATGAATGCCAACTTGGTAGAAGTCATAGACTACCATTCTCTGCTTCATCTCATTGCAGTACTAAACCCTTACATTTGTTACATCTAGATCTTTGGGGTCCAAGTCCTGTAACTTCCAACAATGGTTATAAGTACTATGTTAACATCATTGATGACTTCTCCAAGTATTGTTGGATTTTTCCATTGTATGACAAATCAGATTTTAAGACTGTTTTCTTTCATTTTAAATCTCAAGTTGAAAATATGCTTGGCAATACAATTAGTATTATCAGAACTGATGGAGGTGGTGAATTTCTACACAATGAATTACAATCTTTTTTATTTCTTTGTGGTATTCTTCATGAGTTCAGTTTCCCTCACACTCCCCAATAAAATGGAGTTGTAGAAGTAAAACACAAACATTTAATTGAGGTTGGAAGGACTTATCTTATTCAGTCAAGGCTTTGATATGCTTATTGGGTTGAAGTTTTTCAAACAACTAACTACACTATTAATAAATTACCCACAAAATCCATAGCTTACAAGTCCCCTCATGAGATTTTGTTTAACAGGTCCCTAGATTATCACTTCTTGAAATCTTTTGGTTGTCTCTGTTACCCATGGATAAAACCTTACACAGCTCATAAATTGGAGCCAACAAGCTTACAATGCATCTTTATTGGTTATAGCTTAACTCATAAAGGTTACATGTGTCTTCATCCTTCTTCTGGAAGAGTATATATTTCCAAAAATGTGGTGTTTGATGAAACCTCCTATCCTCTTAGAAGTCCACCACTAATCTCTACAGTTGCATCAGTTCATACTAGTACTTCAGATTTGCCTCTTTCTACTTTTCCAAGTACTTCTCCACCTACTTCTGCTGTTTCAACTCCTCCTTGTGCACTGGATACTTCATACATTTCACCAGCTATTTCTGTGTCAGTTGTTTCTCCTCAAATGTCAGACGTTGCACCACTTGCACCAGTTGCTAGTCCAGTTTCAACTTCAGCTACTTATGTTGTACCTTCTTTATTTACATCATCTACTACTGTTGCAGCTGAGGTATCTTATTCTCCTACTATTGTCATGAATCAACATAACATGGTCACAAGGGGTAAACTGGGGATTAGGAAACCAAATATTTATTGCTCCAAATATGCTCTTTCTGTTTCTGTTGTTTCCAATATACCCCCTTCTCTACCTACTAGTGTATCTCAAGCTAAGAAGCATCCAAAATGGGGCCCTGCTCTTGTTACTCAATACACTTCTTTACAAACATCAGGAACATGGTCCTTAGTTGATCCTG
The DNA here is from genome assembly GCF_003573695.1 of Papaver somniferum. Taxonomy (NCBI): domain Eukaryota; kingdom Viridiplantae; phylum Streptophyta; class Magnoliopsida; order Ranunculales; family Papaveraceae; genus Papaver; species Papaver somniferum. The sequence goes on along the minus strand of NW_020620825.1, from coordinate 9,347,103 downwards.
ACCCAGTTCAAAACTTAGTAGGATGTAAATAGGTTTTTAAAGTCAAATACAATTCTGATGGTACCATAGAAAGGCATAAAACCGGACTAGTTGCAAAAGACTTTCTTCAACAAGCTGTTCTTGACTATGATGAAATATTCAGTCCAGTTGCAAATCCTACTACCATCAGAGTTCTTCTTTCTTTAGATGTACAATTTGGATGGAAAATCAGTCAACTTGATGTTAGTAATGCATTTCTTCATGGTGAACTACAAGAAGATGTTTACTTGACTCAACCACCAGGTTTTGTTGATCCTAAGCACCCTCATAAAGTTCGTAAACTCCAGAAATCTTTGTATGGATTGAAGAAGGCACCCAGAGCATGGTATGAGAAGTTAATGAATATCCTTCTATATTATAAATTTGTTCCTTCCACAAAAGATACTTTTCTCTTTGTTCAGAAGATTGGTTCAAGACTTACCATGGTTCTTGTATATGTAGATGACATTCTCATCACATGTAACTCTTCTTCATATTGCTCTGAGCTAATCTCTCTTCTTCAGCAACATTTTCCTCTCAAAGACTTAGGAGATTTGCATTATTTTTTGGGTTTGGAGGTTAAGAGAGATGCAAATAGTATATTCCTTTCTCTGACAAAATACGCTTTAGACTTACTCAACAAACATGATATGCTGGGTGTCAAACCATGCTCTTCTCCAGTCTGCGTTGGTACCAAACTTTCTGCTACTGATGGTGTGCCTCTTTCTGATCCAACTCCATGTAGATCTTTGGTTGGTGCTTTGCAGTATTTGACTTGGACTAGGCCTGAAATCTGCTATGCAGTTAATCAAGTATGCCATTTTATGCAGTCTCCTACATCTGATCACTTGATAGTTGCTAAGAGAATTTTAAGATATGTTAAATCTACTATTGACTATGGGCTTCTCTTCCACAAGGGTTTGTTAGCTGTTCATGGTTTCAGTGATGCTGATTGGGATGGTTTACCTGACACTAGAAGAAGCACTGGAGGGTATTGTATTTTCTTTGGTACTAATCCTATTTCTTGGTCCAGCAAAAGACAAGCTATTGTTGCTAGGTCCAACACTGAAGCTGAATATAGATCACTGGCCAATTCTTCTGCTGAAGTTGCTTGGGTTTGTCAGCTTCTCAAGGATCTTCATGTCTTTCTGCAACTTACTCCAACACTACAATGTGACAATCTTAGTGCTATTCTCTGTCTTCTAATCCCGTGTTTCACAGTAGAATGAAACATTTAGCTGTTGACTTCTATTTTTTCAGAGAACTTGTTTATTCCAAGCACTTGCAGGTTCACTACATCTCCACTTTAGATCAAGTTGCAGATATCTTCACTAAGGGCATGTCCAGTCCTAGGTTTCAGTTTCTTAGAGACAAGTTGAAGGTTCATCCTTCTGGCCACTTCAACTTGAGAGGGGCTATTTGACAAGTTTCTGGTGTTAGTTAATGTCAGGTGTTACAGCTGTGTTTGTACCTGTCATCAGTACATTTGTACCACTCCTTCTCTTACACTTGTCAGTTTCTTATTGGGTCTTTGTTTGACTATCTGACTGGTTGGTCTGTCCTTGTCATATGTGTATCTTAAATACCAGATGTCTTTTCTTTTATTCAGTAATAAAAACACACAGACTTTGTCTGATTAATTCTAGGGTTTTCTTTTTAAGATTTGCTCTGAAATATTTTCAGTTTCAATCAAGAAATTTTTTCTATTAAAAAAACATAATTCGCAATCATGAATAACTGAATTTTGATGTATAACAAGATTTGAAAACTCACCATTAAGTTCCAGTGGATCAAGTAAAACCTGGTCGACTTGACTTTCTTCCTCCTTAGAAACAGTAATCTCTTCGTCCACTTGGGAAATAATTTTTTTCTCTTCCTTACCAATCGAGTTTGCAATTGAAGATGAATACTCTTGAGTTGACGATAAATATTTCTGTGTAGTTGAGCTAGTTTTCATTCTAGCATCGACGAATTTCACAGAAGAAAAACAAGCACGACCAAGAGAACAAAAATCTTCCCATGTAGTTACTGAAGTCGTGGTCGTGGACTTCCTCCAACGATACCAAGCATAGGCATCTCCTTTAAGATGTGTGGTAGATATTGCAATCTTTATAGAATTAGCAGTAGTATGCAAAGCGAAATATTGGTCAGCCTGAAGTATCCAACCATAAGGGTCATTTCCATCAAAAGTAGGAAACTGCAAACTAATAGCTCCATCATGAATATTGGTTTCAAGAATTCCATCACCATTATTAGGGTAAGAAACACGCTGATCGGATGGTTTAAGACCAGTAACATGGGCAATAAGTTGAGGAAGAAATTCAAGAAACACATTACATAAAGAATTTGTGAGTTTTGTGCTCATATTGTTTGTCAGATCTTCTGTATGCTTAGTTAGATTCAACTTCTGATTATTTCTATCCTCATGGCGCAACATCCTAAAAGAAAATCGGTAGAATTTAGATGTTGATCTAAACCTGCTCTGATCCAGGTGTTATGGTCCAACACCAAAACACAGGGAAGTCAGACAAAAATACTTAAGAAACCGAGATAAAACCCTTTGAGTTGGGGGTTAGCCACCTCTGCTTGGAAGATTAAGAGAGAAAGATTAATAAATAAGGTTTGTTAATTAATTGATATCCAAGACAACTTATGGGCAGGCTATTTATAACTTCAAATCCTTGGTAAACAAGAAAAAGAATTAGAGTTTAATAACTATCTAAACTGTGAAACTAAACAAACTAAATATGGTAGTTCTAAATAGGAAAATATGTATAATGTGGTGTTGGTGTCACAACATAAACAATCAGTATACCTAACATTGGATTTGAGTGTAACAATGGAGATCAGGGAGTTGGTATTTTTGGAGTGTGAATGGGAAGGGGATCGGTGGTGATGGTGGAGGTACGGGTTTGACAGAGAGAGGAAAAAATTAGGAAAGTTAAAGTGGTTGTTTTTGTGGAAGTGATATGGTAAAGAAGATAAATGGTTTGCCTTGGGTGTTAGACATTAAGACCTAACTTAGGTGTTAAGGTCAAACTTGATTTTTTTACTCCCAAGCGTGAAGAGCTTAGCATGGTCAATTTGTCTTCTTTTCATCTCCATTTTCTCACGTGCTAGCCTTACACTTGTACCCATTTCTTAGCCACTAGTGTTTGCTTCATTAACTCAGGCAAATCCAACAAAATCGTTGAAAATTTCAGCTCCCTGCAATTCTTCCACCGACCACCCTCTCTTTATTCTCCTACAAATACAAGACAAATAAAAAAAAATCAATATTTACAACAATATGATTATTCATAATTCAAGATGCAAAATGCAGAATTTGGCATAAAATAGGACATTAAAGCACTTGAAGTGTGATAAAAGACAACAAAATGATCTACAAATATATATTATTAGGCACCAATTAGTATACGATATTTTTATATCAATGAAGTTGTGAGGATCACCTATTTCCTTCATAAAATAAAAAAAGAATGTGGTATTTGGCTCAGAGGGACTTTCATTTATTTTGATCAGTATTTAAAGATTAAAGTACCAGCAATTTTAATACTAATTTCTTGTAAACTCAAAGACAATACTTGATCTTGATTGTTTTAAAATTAAACTATAAACCAAGTAGAATACTAATAGCCGGGAATTGGACGAAAGATGGAATTTCTCTTTGATTGAAAAGAAACAAGACATATGGATGTTTTTGTACAAGATTTTGGTGTTTAGATTTGGGATGCAAAGGAAAACCATAAGAAGAATAATTTTACATTTTGGTGTAGATAATCCGTAGTAATTTGTTTTTTCTGTCCGTGTTCTCTTTGCAAATATGGTAAGACATGCCTTATATAGGGATTAAAAGCGGATGTGCGTAATTGAGGTATTAGGTGTAAATGGGGATCATAGTGTACAAAAGATATTTCTTAGGTGAAATTGTTGTGATTACAATCTTGGGTGAAGAAATGGATGGGAGAAAAGATTGTGTTGGGTGGAAAAAACCTTTGAACATTATTTTGAAAGGAAATCTATTTTTGGATGCTGATACCAAAATCTTTATCCACCAACAAAAAAGGAAGAAGCTACTTTCTTCATTTTTTCTTATCATATGTCACATTTTCTTTTTTTTTTGGTAGTAAGATAAAACGTAGTAAATGTTTTATATTTTGGATAACTGGTCATAAATAAATTCTTAATGAGTTTTTTAACAAATGGTTTTCTATCGTGGGTAGTGAAATAGATAATTGAATAACATTTTGAAAGACTAACTAAAAATATGATATTCCTAATTCTGCACAAAAAACTTCTCCTTATCAGGTTCCAAAGCTTACAATTAATATTTTCAAGAAATTCAGACATCAACAATTTGAATTTACATCTTCGAGACAATGTCTCAAGCATGACATTTGTAAGGAAAACTAAACATTAGGGACCTAACAATTTAAGGCTCCATACCATTGCCTAGCTGGCCTATGAGAAACCCTTGGCGATTAATGTTGTCAGAATTCTATAAGTATTTGGTGTAAACCTAATATATGTAGTATAAAAAATGCGATCTTTTTAATATTTGGGGTAGACGGAATAAAGCGTAAAAGAACGAAGAACCAATAAGAATGGATTTCAATTGTCCAAAATGATTTTTTAGCCACTAAGACAATAACAAATGGCACATTTGGACTTCTTTTAATATAAAAGATATAAATTCTTTCGTGGTAAGGTAGACCAAATTTTAACCACCATCCAATCTGGGAGCTCTATATTTTTGGAGTTTTCACGATTTATTAAAGGGATACCAAATTTCTGAGAGGGATACCAATCCAGTTCCTAAAGGTCAGGATTGTTTTGTTTGATATGTAATGGTATCCCTCACAGAGATTTGGTATCCCCTTTATAAATCATGAGAGTTTTGAGTGTTTAAAAGAAACAAAGTATCATTAAGTATGAACTATAACATACGTGGGATATCTTGGAGTGATCGATGATAATGTCGTTGCACATAGCACATGTTGAAAAAGCGGGGGTCTAACAACACCACCCAATATTTCGCTTAGCAATCTGTATGGACAAAGTCGAATATAATTTTAAGAGAATCAATAAGACTCAATCAATTAAAAGTACATCAACAAGTTTATATCTCTCTCTGATTTGATTTTCTCAAACAGAAACTGCGAGAACTAATCAAATACAAGGAATAACTTGGATGGTACCAAAGACCAATATCCAAGGATCAATCAATGATAATCACCAACCAAAGGTCGGATTACTCTAATTGATGATGTAACGCACAACCTGTATTATTTCATTTATAAAGATAAAACAATATAATGCGGAAAATGAAATAACACATACACCAGAAATTTTGTTAACGACGAAACCGCAAATGCAGAAAAACCCCGGGACCTAGTCCAGATTGAACACACACTATATTAAGCCGCTACAGACACTAGCCTACTCAAAGCTAACTTCAGACTGGACTGTAGTTGAACCCCAATCAGTCTCCCACTGATCCAAGGTACAATTGTACTCCCTACGCCTCTGATCCCAGCAGGATACTGCGCACTTGATTCCCTTAGCTGATCTCACCCACAACTAAAAGTTGTTACGGTCCAAAATCGCAGGCTTTGAAAATAAACAAATCTGTCTCACACAGACATGTCTATCAAAGGATCAATCTGTCTCCCACAGAAAAACCCTAAAGGTTTTATTCCGTCTTTTGATAATAATCAAGGTGAACATGAACCAATTGATAATCCGGTCTTGTATTCCCGAAGAAAAGCCTAGAGTTATCAATCACCTCACAACAATCTTAATCGTATGGTAGCGAAACAAGATGTTGCGGAATCACAAATAATGAGACGAATATGTTTGTGATTACTTTTTATATCTTTCCTATCGGAGATATCAATCTCAAGCCAATCAATCAGATTGTACTCGGACGATAGAAGATGCAAGATCAGATTACACAACTACGATAAAAGTAGTATCGGTCTGGCTTCACAATCCCAATGAAGTCTTTACGTCGTTGACCTGGTTTTAGAAGAAGAAAACCAAAGGTTAAAGGAGAATCGACTCTAGCACGCAAACTAGTATCACAGTAAGGTGTGGTGATTATTTTTGCAGAATACTAGATGTCTCATTTATATAGTCTTTTAAATCAGGGTTTGCAATCAATGTTAGCTTGGTAACAAAGCATTCAATATTCACCGTTAGATGAAAACCTGATTTAGATTCAAGCTAATATTTCTCAACCGTTAGATCGAAAACTTAGCTTGTTACACACACTTGACAATGCACGCTTCTAGGTTTGTTAACCGTACCCAAACGTATGCACTTGTTGGTTCAACAATAGTTAACCAAAAGGTTAGCCATATGAGCATTTCATATCAACCATGTTCTTCTTCACCATAACTAGTTCAAATGAACTAGTTAGAGAGTTGTTCAATTACAAGGAAATCTTATGTACTACACAAGACACAATTGAAGCAAAGATGATTTGATTCACTTGAATCGGTTCATGAACTTTTATAGCTACGGTTTGCAAACTTCATTCCTTAGTCTTTTTAAGTTTAAGTTCAGAAATCATCTTCAGATATATAACCTTCTCAAGTTCGCAAACTAGGTTCGCGGACTTAAGTTACCAGGCAGAGTTTACAAACTCCAAAAAAAATTCTCGGGTATGAGAACTTCGCCGGTTCGCGGACTGGGTTTGCGGAATTAGCTTCACGCAACTAGTTTTTCAACTCCAGCAGAAATTCTTGGGTTTGAGAACTTCGGCAGTTCGCGGACTTGGCTTACGCCATTCTTCCGGTTCTCTTGATCAACAAAGTTAGCAAACTTTGGTTCAAGGAATAGGACTTATACATAAATGTGTTTCCACAACAATGCTTATGTCCACTATTGATTATGTAATCTAAACTCTCATTTCAATCATTGAAACATTCTTAGAGGACATTATATAGTTGTTACACCATTTCCCGTCAAAACAATTTTCAAGATGATTGAAACATATCATGACTTTCGTCACACAGTAAAGATAAACTTGATCGAAGTGAAAAGCTTACCAACACATATTTCGAGATATAGATAGGCAAGGTATACTCGGCTCGAAATACCAAATGTGTATAATCCAAGTATATATATATAGCATATGACTTCTTGTCTCAAAGAGTAGGAGATAGAGTAGATAGACTTTTGAGTGATAGATAAGTTCAAGTCTTCACATACCTTTTTGTCAAGAAGTTCCACCGGTTACTTGAGTAGTTCTTCTACTTGTATGATGAATCTCCATGAAGTCCTTGAGCTCAACTACACTTTCTATCCTAGTCCGAAACTTAGCAATAATAGACTAAAAATCAAGACTTATAGTTTTGATCACTAACATTGACAAACATGCTTGAGATAGCAATGCATGCGAGTTAGATCGAGCAATGCTCTAACAATCTCCCCCTTTGTCAATTTTAGTGACAAAATTATCAATGCATATGGAATACAAAAAACATAAAGAAACTTTAGTAGCTCCTATTCCACATGTCTAATCTTCAACATTCCTCGAAATATTCGTCACTTCCAAGTACTCCAATGATCCCAAAGGTTGTAAGTTTAGCATCACCGATGTTGAAGATCCGTAGCTATAACAATGAGAAAGCATCGGTCTCGATCATTGTTATACAATGTCATAGTATTATTACACAACGTCAAAGTTCAATTTTATAATAACTTCAACAATAATACTATGGTGATATGTATCACTCTCCCTTAGTCAATACTCCATCTCACATGGAAACCACTCCTCCTTACATAATGATCCTAAAACCATATGTATTTGTCAAAAGTCCATTCATTCTTTTACCAGTACGTGAATACCAAACACGAACGACTTTACTTTTGAAAAAGTATGGGACGAACATATTTCACGGACGTAAACACAAATATCCCATAACAAATTGCAATATAACAAATTATAAAGATTATACTGCAAAACATCATCCTCCAAAAAGTTTTTAGAGTTTAAACCAATAAATCTAAAAACATGAAGATAAAACGTTGGACATAGCTATGTGTAATCACAATAATGGCTATTCTAAAATCTAGTTATTCTTCTTAAAAATACAAGAATAAAATTCTCATTAGAAGTTTTACTAGACAAAATCAAGACAAACTCGTAATGCACATACAAGATGATTTGTCCTTTCATGGTAGAATCAATCTTTTTCGCCCAGATTTATACCAAGAATAGCTACCGAAGGCGTATAAAAAGATTTTCTTAACAAAAAAGAATATACAAAGTCAATAACGACCATTCACCATAGTTCACATAGGATGATTGTGAACATTCAAGAATTCCACAACACTGCGTACTACTTTCTATTCTTGAACTTCCTTCTTTGTGATTCACCAACAACATTCTTGTAAAAGCTACAAATTAGCTTAGAAGAGTATTACTCCAAGAATCCAAGTTCCCAAGTTCAAGAGAAGTGGAACAAGTACAACGAAACAGAGCAAAATACTCAAAAACAAGAGTTGGGACAAATATCAATCTTAACTCATACAAATCCAAGGTTTCTCATCTCCATTTTGAAGATAAATCAAAGAGAAAGAGAGTGCAAAAATAATGAGGTCAATACGAGTTCGGACGAAGAAGTTACGGCCAAAACAAGTTTACCGAATATCGACGTCAAGTATGCATACGGGTTTGCAAACTAATTTTCGTATCCTGGAGAAGTATGCAGACGGGGTTTGCGAACTTAAACCCCTGGATTTTGGTTTTAAACGATGTTATGCATACTTGGTTTGTGTACCATGAAGTCCAAACATCCCGAACTAATGTTTTCAAACCTAAACATTTAAGAACCTTAAACACAAATCAAGTTAGGTAGAAATGAACGATATCAAGGTACATGGATCATTATAAGTACTCAAACAAGTAATCAAAACATAAAACTTTCTCAAGTTTATAGACATACCTTTTTATAAAAGTCCAATTGAATTCTACAGCCTTGCCGAATATAATCTGTGCGCCCCAGTTGTTGTGCTTTCCTCACCGTATACATAGCAGGGCATTTCTTGGTGAGGATGCACTTTCAACAGAAACAAGTTGTGTTAAGGTGAACAATGTCTTGCTCACCATGGCACCAAGAAAGAGTTTCTTTCCAACAACTCTTAAATCTTGTATTGTTGAGAAACATCCAAGGAACTGCTTTTATAAGTCTATCAGAGAACTTCAAGAGAACCCAAAAATATTTGTGTTTCTGATTTCTTGTTTTCCAACTTATAAAAAATAGTTTCTGCAGATAGCTTTTAGTACCGCGAAGGGAAACTCTTTTGATAAAAAGAGACGTCCTAGATTCTTCACAAAAGAAGACAATACTACTATCTTGACAGGAAGTATCAGGAATTGAGCAACGAATCAATTCATACTTTGAGGTGATACACTCAGATGACTAAGATTTAAACTCCTCTTGTAATTCGTTTAGTTTATCACAATTAATTGGATTACGCGGAGGAGGAGCATTACTCTCACTGATTAGTAAATCAATATCAACCTCAACATGAATATTATTCATCATAACTTGATTTAGCCTTTCAAGAGATTCTTGCTCTTTCTGGAGGTATAACTCAACATCAAGAGATAAGCTCTCAAGCTTCTTTTCAAGCCCCTGAAAACACTTCAAGGGATTTTAAACCTGGTGGAGGTTTAGATAGAATTTCTTCTACATATTTTATTAAGTCAGTCATGGAAGAGAATTCTGAAATCCCTGGATTTGGTGGTACATTTATTGAGATAACACTACTGTCCATAGAGTCAGATCGCTGCAAACACAGACTTGTAAGGTCTTAAACGTGTTTGCCTGCTCTGATACCAATTGAAAAAGCGGGGGTCTAACAACACCACCCAATATTTCCCTTAGCAATCTGTATGGACAAAATCGAATATACTTTTAAGAGAATCAACAAGACTCAATCAATTAAAAGTACATCAACGAGTTTATATCTCTCTCTCTCTCTTGATTTGATTTTCTCAAACAGAAACTGCGAGTACTAATCAAATACAAGGGATAACTTGTATGGTACCAAAGACCAATATCCAAGGATCAATCAACGAAAATCAACAACCAAAGGTTGGATTACTCTAATTGATGATCTAACGCACAACTTGTATTATTTCAATTATAAAGATAAAACAATATAATGCGTAAACTGAAATAACACAGACACTAGAAATGTTGTTAACAAGGAAACCGCAAATGCAGAAAAACCCCGGGACCTAGTCCAGAATGAACACAAACTTTTTTAAGCCGCTACAGACACTAGCCTACTCCAATCTAACTTCGGACTGGACTGTAGTTGAACCCCAATCAGTCTCCCAATGATCAAAGGTACAGTTGTACTCCCTACGCCTCTGATCCCAGCAGGATACTGCGTACTTGATTCCCTTAGATGATCTCACCCACAACTAAGAGTTGCTACGACCCAAAATCGCAGGCTTTGACAATAAACAAATCTGTCTCACACAGAAAAGTCTATCAAAGGATCAATCTCTCTCCCACAGAAAAACCCTAAAGTTTTTGTTCCGTCTTTTGATAATAATCAAGGTGAACAGGAACCAATTGATAATCCGGTCTTGTATTCCCGAAGAAAAGCCTAGAGTTATCAATCACCTCACAACAATCTTAATCTTATGGTACCGAAACAAGATATTTCGGAATCACAAATAATGAGACGAAGATGTTTGTGATTACTTTTTGTATCTTGCTTATCGGATATATCAATCTCAAGCCAATCAATCTGATTGTACTCGTACGATAGAAGATGCAAGATCAGATCACACAACTACGATAAAGTAGTATTGGTATGGATTCACAATCCCAATGAAGTCTGTAAGTCGTTAACCTGGTTTTAGAAGAAGAAAACCAAAGGTTAAAGGAGAATCGTCTCTAGCACGCAAACTAGTATCACACGTAAGGTGTGGGGATTAGTTTTGCAGAATACTAGATGTCTCCTTTATATATTCTTTCAAATCAGTGTTTGTAATCAATGTTATCTTAGTAACAATGCATTCAATATTCACCATTAGATGAAAACCTGATTTAGATTCAAGCTAATATTTCTCAGCCGTTAGATCGAAAACTTAGCTTGTTACATATACTTGACAATGCACGCTTCTAGGTTTGTTAACCGTACCCAAACGTATGCACTTTTTGGTTCAACAATAGTTAACTAAAAGGTTAGCTATATGAGCATTTCATATCAACCATGTTCTTCTTCACCATAACTAGTTCAAATGAACTAGTTAGAGAGTTGTTCAATTGCAAGGAAATCTTATCTACAACAGAAAACAAAATTGAAGCAAAGATGATTTGATTCACTTGAATCGGTTCATGAACTTTTATAGCTACGGTTTGCAAACTGCATTCCTTAGTCTTTTTAAGTTTAAGTTCAGAAATCATCTTCAGATATATAACCTTCTCAAGTTCGCAGACTAGGTTCGCGGACTTAAGTTACCGGGCAGAGTTTACAAACTCCAGCAGAAATTCTCGGGTATGAGAACTTCGCAAGTTCGCGGAGTGGGCTTCACACAAGTAGTTTTCAACTCCAGAAGAAATTTTCGGGTTTGAGAACTTCGGCAGTTCGTGGACTTGGCTTATGCCATTCTTCCGGTTCTCTTGATCAACAAAGTTCGCAAACTTTGGTTCAAGGAATAAGACTTATACATAAATGTGTTTCCACAACAATGCTTATGTCCACTATTGGTTATGTAATCTAAACTCTCATTTCATTTATTGAAACATTCTTAGAGGACGTTATACAGTTGTTACACCATTTCTCGTCAAAGCAATTTTCAAGATGATTGAAACATATCATGACTTTCGTCACATGGTAAAGATAAAATTGATCGAAGCGAAAAGCTTACCAACACATATTTCGAGATATAGATAGGCGAGGTATACTCGGCTCGAAATACCAAATGTGTATAATCCAAGTATATATATATAGCATACGACTTCTTGTCTCAAAGAGTAGGAGATAGAGTAGATAGACTTTTGAGTGATAGATAAGTTCAAGTCTTCACATACCTTTTTGTCAAGAAGTTCCACCGGTTCCTTGAGTAGTTTTTCTATTTGTATGATGAATCGCCATGAATTCCTTGACTTATAGCTATAATAGACTAGAAATCAAGACTTATAGTTTTGATCACTAACATTGACAAACATGCTTGAGATAGCAACGCATGCGAGTTCGAACGAGCAATGCTCTAACACATGTCTTATATCTGTTCTATATGGGGGGGGGGAATCCCATGTCTGACTCTATTTAGTAATCGGTATAATAAGAAAAATGCGCTCCATAATTGTTCACATTATCCAAACAATAATCCAAAACTACTGAACTTCGTATTATAGAGTCATACATCTACAAATCACTAATTAATACATGTTAATGTTGTGTCATGTTTTTTTTCCTCATCGAAAGAATTATGTGTTAAGTTTCTCTAAATCACGGTCTGAAACTATTTAGGGAGGCGCTTACGTAATCGTCATTTTACATAGTTGTTAGAGCTTGGATCGCAACAATACTGGAATTATACATGGTAGCTCAGAGGCTTAGATAAGAATTGTTATAGCATTGCTCGGTCGAACTCACAAGTGTTGCTATCTCAAGCTTGTTATCAAATTTAGTTGATCAAAACTATATCTTGATTTTTTATTTTACATTTATTCAGGTCCCCGATTAGGATAAAAGTGTGTAGTTTAGAATCTGATATCACTATGTTCTACCATTTGAAGGCTAAGATCAACATGAGATTTGGAGAACTTCAACATCAAAAGGTAAGTGAAGACTGAACCACCTATTTCTCAAGTTTTCACCTTTCTATTTATGAGACATTGTCGCATGACTATATTATACAAGACATGCATAACAGAAATTTCGAGTCAATTTTATCTTGAATATCGTTCTAGAAATATCACTAATTAAGCTTAAGAACATTTTTTCATACTTGATGAATTTGGTTAAGAAAAATTTATTGTTCATGACTTAAATTATGATTCAAGATTTAATCATTTGAAAATAGCCTGGAACAGTGATATATGTCATTGATGTTATTCGGGAATGTTTCGAATTGATTATTAGAGAGATATAAAAATAATGTTAATCTGGATACAGGACAATATGCATACCAGTTCACATACTTGGAGAATTTTTATAAGTCCGGAGTCGCAGTACATGTACCCAGTACACGTACCGGCGTAGCTATAGTTCAGAAGGGATTTTTTGGTATGTATACCCGGTATCCATACCACAAAAAGTTTGTGACTCGTGAATCAGGAAAGGTACGGATACTTAGTATGCAAACCATAAAAGATTTTTGATTTCATGAACTCGTTTTTTTTTAAAGGTACACATACCCGGTACACGTACTATGACAAACATACTCACGAACAGGTACAAGTACATGTACTTACCTTGTCGAATAGTTTCAGATGCATCTGAATTATTTATATGAGATGATCGGCATTTGAACAACTCTCTATAAACAATATCTAGACATTTTTGATCATATGTGTCACCCAAGAAAGGTCTAAAAGTGTTATATGAAAATGGTTAAACATATAGTTCGATTGGCTAGTTTCCGCTAACCTTTCATGAAAAAATCATTATACACGGTTCGGTTATGGTCCATCCTAACCAGAGTATATATTCTTCTATGTTAATCTTAGAGTTAAACTTTTCATCTAACAGTGATTATTGATTGCTTGGATCCAAAGCTACCTTAGCTTAAATCTAAAGCAACCTTGACCTTGAAAGTCTTAATAAAGAGAACCTCAAACAACTGGGATTTTCGAATCCCTGACACTATTCTTGTGAGCTATAGTTGTAAACTAGACCCATCTTCTCCTTTAAACCCTTATGGGGTTTAGCGACTAAAAATACTTCACCCAAGGATTCGTGAAGCCAGGTCCAACTATCTTTATCTTGATAGTTCGTGTGTCCTTGTTTGTGGTTAAAACTGTTTCTGCTGGTTTTGGTCAATTTGGGTGTGTGGATGAGAAACGAGCCTAAACCTTAAACAAATATACTGCACGGGAGTACTTTAGATTCGAGAGATCAATCTGTACAATCCTGGCATAAACCAAGAAATGGTCGTTCCAGGCTTGCTTCGATCACAAAGTGAAGGAGAAGGGTTTGTCTAAGGGAGGGAAGCGAAGAAGATGTTGAGACCAGAATGGTTAATTTTGAAGGTGTGGCTATTTTATGACTTGTATGAGAATGTGGAACTGGCTTGCGGAATGTAAGCTATCAGTTCTTTGGTGTTTTCTGGATACTGTGTTGTTGTTCTAACCAAAGTTTGTGTTTTGGTCTAAATAAGTAAAACCTATTTATACAAGTCATAACTGAACGCACCCTGGTCTCGCAGGAAGTGGGAGTCGTTGAGTTATGGAGAAGTGGGGTAATGTGTAAACGCTAGAAGCCACGTTCCCACTATGAAGGAAACGAGTTTGTTTACACCCACTACTTCTTGCCGCCACTAACTTCCCTGTTTTCCTGACACTTTCTTATAATGGAAGTGTTGCACGCCGCACGCTGTAAACCGCCAGACAAATACCCTGATGAGCATCCCCCAGTTTGTGACATGTTTGACGTCTCGAGTATGGAAAAGTGTAGCAGATTGCTGAGTGGGTATTGTGTATAAGACCTGGCTATTCTGATTAATTGTACGCAAACTAAGTAGCAGATAGCCATGTGTGACAAGTCAAAGTCAGGAGACTTTCCACAAGAGAATAGCGTGTGATGCTATTAGGCTTGTCGGTCGCCTAAAACTTGCCATAAACCTGTCAATTATGTGGCGAATTTAGACGGGGAGACTGAAATTCATGTGAGAGGGTGGCCATTGATTATGGCCGTATTCCGTTGGCATCTTTTAATAGCATAGTAGAGCCATTGGCACATGCCAGTGACATGGTTGCATGGCCAAAGCTAGGATTTGGCGTCGTGGCCAAAATTAGGGCTTGGCGGCATGGCCAAGCTAGGATTTGACGCCGTGCCCAAAATTAGGTCTTGGCGGCATGGCCAAGCTAGGATTTCGCGTCGTGGCCAAAATTAGGGCTTGGCGGCATGACCAAGGCTAGAATTTGGCATATTGGTGTTAGACCCAAATATAGCTTCGACAACATTAGCTCCAGTTTCCATATAAAACTTAATGCCTTAGGGATCATTACTTGTCTTGTTTGGCGTGAGAACCTTGGCTAAATTAGGGTTCGACATATCGAAACCTTAATTAGCGCGTGTGGCATGTGGTCGTGGCACAATGTCGTTTTTTGTGCAAACGGAGCCATGGCCACGCCAAAGGAATCATGGCAGATCCATAACACATGGATGGCCACATGAGCAAGGGAGGATATGAGTGGCCATAGCATGGAGCCACTTTTAGGGTTTCCTGGGTTCCACATGGCTCGTGGCATGTTGTGGGGTCCAAAGCGGCGTAATTTGGTCCACCACTTGAAATTAGGGTTTTGGTTAATGTGCCTAAAGCATAGTCATGCTTCTGACTAGAAAATCCTAATATAAGCATGTCACGGCGTCAACAACGAATATGAGGTAGGTTAGCACGTAGGGGCGCTATTTACGACACGTTGGCCTGTTTGGCATGCTGCCACAAAATGGCACGTTTGGCGTGGAAGAGTGGCATGTTGGAATACCGTTCAAATCATTGGCGCAACATGGCACATTTGGCATATTGGCGCTGTTTTGGAAAGCCAATTGGCTTTGTGACCATCTGGCGCAATTTTCCTCTTTTAACACAATGGCAAGTTTAGAGCAACCTGATTGGTTAATATAAAAGAGGCCGGCCAAGCATGGGTAAAAACTGTTTCTGCTGGTTTTGGTCAATTTGGGTGTGTGAATGAGAAACGAGCCTAAACCTTAAACAAATGTACTGCACGGGAGTACTTTAGATTCCAGAGATCAATCTGTACAATCCTACATAAACCAAGAAATGGTCGTTCCAGGCTTGCTTCGGTCACAAAGTGAAGGAGAAGGGTTGATCTTAGGGAGGGAAGCGAAGAATATGTTGAGACCAGAATGGTTAATTATGAAGGTGTGGTTATTTTATGACTTGTATCAGAATGTAGAACTGGCTTGCGGAATGTAAACTATCAGTTCTTTGGTGTTTTCTGGATATTGTGTTGTTGTTCTAACCAAAACTTGTGTTTTGGTCGAAATAGGTGAAACATATTTATACAAGTCATAACTGAATGCACCCTGGTGTCGTAGGAAGTGGGAGTCGTTGAGTGATGGAGAATTGGGGTAATGTGTAAATTCCAGAAGCCACGTTCCCACTATGAAGGAAACGGGTTTGTTTACACCCACTACTTCTTGCCGCCACTAACTGCCCTGTTTTCCCGACACTTTCTTATGATGGACGTGTTGCACGCCGCATGCAGTAAACCGCCAGACCAATACCCTGATGAGAATCCCCAAGTTTGTGACATGTTTGATGTCTCGAGTATGGAAAAGTATAGCAGATTGCTGAGTGGGTCTTGTGTATAAGACCTGGATACTCTGATTAATTATACGCCAACTAAGTAGCAGATAGCCATGTGTGATGAGTCAAAGTCAGGAGACTTTCCGCAAGAGAATAGCGTGTGATGTTATTAGGCTTTCCGGTCGCCTAAAACTTTCCGCAACATGGAACGTTTGGCATGTTGGCGCGGTTTTGGAAAGCCAATTGGCTTTGTGACAATCTGGCGCAATTTGCCTCTTTAAACACTATGGCAAGTTTAGAGCAACCTGATTGGTTAATATAAAAGAGGCCGGCCAAGCATGGGTGTGGCCAGACTTCTAGTGTGCTTGTGGCGGATTAAAGCGATCTGATTGGTCGATGGGAAAGAAGAGGTCCGGTCAAGCAGCATGGGGCGTGGCCATTGGCAAGTGGCGCCAGCTAGCTCATGGCACAAACACACCTCCCTTTGCTGCTGCTCCTATTTTCCGTTGCTCCTATTTTTATTCTTTGTTTTCTGATTTTGGGTAGGATTTTGAACCTACTAATCCATGGTGGATCAATTTCCTAGCTTTCCTAGGTTTAGTCTCGACCAACAAGGTTTGATATACTGCGCGGGGAGCAAAACCCTAATTTTGCAACTTAATTGGGTTAGGATATTTGCGTGAGTTATCACAAAATTGATTGAACTCTGCATAGAGTTCTTTAAATTTATTGCCGGAGAGAAGTATGATTTCCTGTTGAGTACTTTTATGCAAAGACCTTAACCTTGATACTTCGGGAAATTCATGCTACTCTGCTGCGAGTGAACATTAATTTTCATGTCATATCAATATTAAGGGTTCAGCCGGCGAACATAGCACATAAAAGTTTTCAGTGAGTCTTATCTTAATGAATAATATAGGCAGGGCGCCGAAATTTACAGAACATCTGGGATTGTTGTTACATGCACAATTCTGGGTAAATTTCATGTGAATATATTGAATTGCTCAATAAACGCGCCAGTGAAGAGGTTGAACACTCATCACTATTACATGTCTTTATCTTTGTAGAGTGACAACATATTAAATACGGGAAATTTATAACTTTAGCCCTGAACTGAAAACCACCATCAACATTAAGTCCCCGTTGCGGTGTAAGCATGAGATGGTGACAGACAAGGATAAAAAATTGAAAGGGAAAGACATTAAAATATTACCAGGAAAATTCGATTGACCTCTGGAAAGAGGCATGAGAAGTCTGCAATTTTTGTGCTGCCGCGCTTCTGTCTTGGCCACAGAGTACTGGTGCCATGTAGTGTTGGTGCAACGATCCTTGAATACAAAGACGAGTGTTAAGGTGGTGGAGCCGTCAGCACTATAATGTATTGAAGCAGTATGCATGACAACACAGTAGTGAGTGTTGAGGATTTTATACGTCTCAACACTAAAAGGAAGATGTGTTGAGGCAGTATGCCTGACAACAGAGTAGTGAGTGTTGAGGAATTTGCACGTATCAACACTAAGAGGAAGGATGTGTTAAGGTAGTATTCCTTGCAACATAGCGGTGAGTCTTGAGGAATTTTGAACGTCTCAACACCAAGAGAGAAAATGTGTTGAGGCAGTTTGCCTGGAAACACAGTGGTAAGTGTTGAGGAATTTGAATGTCTCAACACTAAGAGAAAAAATGTGTCAAGGTAGTTTTCCTGGAAACATAGTGGTGAGTGTTGAGTAATTCGAACGTCTCAACGCTAAGAGGAAGTATGTGTTGAGGCAATTTGCCAGGCAACACAATATTGAGTGTTGAGGAACTTTCATGTCTCAACACTAAGAGGAAGTATGTGTTGAGGCAGTTTTCCTGGAAACACAGTAGTGAGTGTTGAGGAATTTTCACGTCTCAACACTAAGTGGAAGTATGTTTTGAGGCAGTTTGCCTGGAAATACAGTAGTGAGTGTTGAGGAATTTTCACGTCTCAACACTAAGATGAAGTATGTGTTGAGGCAGTTTTCCTGGAAACATAGTGGTAAGTGTTGAGGAATTTTCACGTCTCAACACTAAGAGGAAGTGTGTGTTGAGGCAATTTTCTTGGCAAAACAGTAGTTAGTGTTGAGGAATTTTCACGTCTCAACATTAAGAGGAAAAATGTGTTGAGGCAGTTTACCTGGAAACACAGTGGTGAGTGTGGAGAAATTTTCACGTCTCAACACTAAGAGGAAGTATGTGTTGAGGCAGTTTTCCTGGCAACACAGTAGTGAGTGTTGATGAATTTTCACGTCTCAACACTAAGAGGAAAAATGTGTTGAGGAAGTTTGCCTGTAAACACACAGTGGTCACATCTCAACACTAAGAGGAAATATGTGTTGAGGCAGTATTCCTGGTAACACAGTCGTGAGAGTTGAGGAATTTTCACGTCTCAACACTAAGAGGAAGTATATATTGAGAAAGTTTGCCTGGAAACACAATAGTGAGTATTGAGGAGTTTTCACGTCTCAACACTAAGAGGAAGTATGTGTTGAGGCAGTTTTCCTGGAAACACAATAGTGAGTGTTGAGGAATTTTCATGTCTCAACACTAAGAAGAAAAATGTATTGAGGCAGTTTGCCTGGCAACACAGTGGTGAGTGTTGAGGAATTTTCACGTCTCAACACTAAGAGATTTAAAATTTATATGGTATGCTTAATAGATATAAAACATTTAATTTAAGGATAGTTACTTAGCTTTGTCTCCGCTAGGCATGTCCTTCGCGCATGATTGGGCTTTGGGTGTATCAGGCTCTCCCGTGAGTAAGCAGCGTGACAAAAGTCCCCATGTGTAATTATCCTGAGCTTATTTTTTCGTGGAAGATGTGCTTCTATTGTATTCGCTGGTAAGGCGGTGACTGCATTTAAACTTCTAAACCTGAAGGAGGCTTCAGTCCCCAAGTGTAGCTTACTTTGGTTGTACCACCTTGAATCCACGCCTCTGTGATTTGATACAAGCTTATTGTACTCTCCTGGATGGGATGCTTGGAACATCACATGGACGAAATATTCTTTGTAGTGGTTGTTGCTATGGTGAATCTTTGGCTGGTATCAACGAACGAGCAACAACGGTTCTTCGCAGTAGCTGTGATCAGAAGATACTTGGATGGATTCGATCACAATCCTTGACAGGGAGGAGTGGCGGCTACGGGAACGAACCTTGGCAGGAAGGAGTGTCGTCTTCTGGAGAGAACGTTGAAGCGGCTTCTGGAGCGAAACGTTTAAGAGGAGCGTCTCCTGGAGCGAAAAGTTGAAGCGAAGGCTTCTGGAGCGAAACGTTGAAGAAGAGCGGCTTCTGGAGAGAACATTGAAGCGGAGGCTTCTGGAGCGAAATGTTGAATTGGCTCCTGGAGTGAAACATTGAAGCGGAACGGCTTCTGGAGAGAACGTTGAAGCAGAGAAGCTTCTGGAGCGAAAAGTTTAAGCGACTCCTGGAGCGAAACGTTGAAGCGGAGCGGCTTCTGGAGCGAAAAGTTGAAGCGGAGCGGCTTCTGGAGAGAATGTTGAAGCAGCTCCTGAAGCAAAGGTCGAAGCGCCAACGCAACACGATTGATGACTGAAAATATATCTCAGCGCTGCACCTTGGAGAAATAGATAATCTCACACACATGCTCCATCATAGATTACATGGTTTTCTGAACAGAGTCCCCAGAAATGTTCAGTCACATTTGGTTTATGACAATCTAACGTCCGAATTCTGAATCGCTTGACTAATCATTCAGATGTTCATTGTTTCGGTCCTTTTGAGTTCTGGCCATGTCCGTTTGAGCCTTAGAAAGTACATCTTGTCTTTCCATCAAATGACAGTGGTAATAGAGGGTTGGCTTCCTCTGGCCCCCCGGGTCTCTCGTCCTGATGGTGGAGTGACAGCAGCTCTGGTGACAACTGGGAGTGTCACACTTGAAGAAACAATGGGGGTGGTGGCAGCGACTCTGGCTCTGGTGATGAGAGGTGTAACGCCTGAGGGAACGTTTTCTACGCCGCTGGTGTTGGTGGTAGAGTCTACGGTGCCGCGGGTGTTGATCATGTGACAGGTGGTACATTTATGTCACTGAAAGGAATGTTGATATCAAGGGCGTTTTCAGCGCCGGTGGCATTAGGGTTTGTTGCTGACCCGGACCTGAGCTCTACCATATTGAAATTGGGATTTAAAAATGAAATTGAAAATTAGTATTGCAACCGAGAGATTAATCTCCCACTGTGGTCACCAATTGTTTGTGGGTAAAAACTGTTTCTGCTGGTTTTGGTTAATTTGGGTGTGTGGATGAGAAACGAGCCTAAACCTTAAACAAATGTACTGCACGGGAGTACTTTAGATTCGAGAGATCAATCTGCACAATCTTGGCCTAAACCAAGAAATGGACGTTCCAGGCTTGCTTCGGTCACAAAGTGAAGGAGAAGGGTTGGTCTTAGGGAGGGAAGCGAAGAAGATGTTGAGACCAGAATGGTTAATTCTGAAGGTGTGGCTATTTTATGACTTGTATCAGAATGTGGAACTGGCTTGCAGAATGTAAGCTATCAGTTCTTTAGTGTTTTCTGGATAGTGTGTTGTTGTTCTAACCAAAACTTGTGTTTTGGTCAAAATATGTGAAACCTATTTATACAAGTCATAACTGAACGCACCCTGGTGTTGTAGGAAGTGGGAGTCGTTGAATGATGGAGAAGTGGGGTAATGTGTAAATGCCAGAAGCCACGTTCCCACTATGAAGGAATCAGGTTTGTTTACACCCACTACTTCTTGCCACCACTAACTCTCTTGTTTTCCTGACACTCTCTTATGATGGACGTGTTGCACGCCGCACGCTGTAAACCGCCAGACCAATACCCTGATGAGCATCCCCCAGTTTGTGACATGTTTGATGTCTCGAGTATGGAAAAGTGTAGCATATTGCTGAGTAGGTCTTGTGTGTAATACTTGGCTACTCTGATTAATTGTACACCAACTAAATAGTAGATAACCATGTGTGACGAGCCAAAGTCAGGAGACTTGCCGCAAGAGAATAGTGTGTGATGCTATTAGGCTTGCCGGTCGCCTAAAACTTTCCATAGGGTTGTCACTTCCGTGGCGAATTTGGACGGCTGAGATTGTAATTCATGTGAGAGGGTGGCCGTTGATTATGGCCGCATTCCGTTGGCATCTTTTAATAGCATAGTAGAGCCATTGGCACATGCCAGTGACATAGTGGCATGGCCAAAGCTAGGATTTGGCGTCGTGGCCAAAATTAAGGCTTGTCGGCATGGCCAAGCTAGGATTAAATTTGTGGCCAAAATTAGGGCTTGGCGGCATGGCCAAGCTAGGATTTGGCGTCGTGGCCAAAATTAGGGCTTGGCGGCATGACCAAACTAGGATTTGGCGTCGTGGCCAAAATAAGGGCTTGGCGGCATGACCAAAGCTAGAATTTGGCATATTGGTGTTAATATGGCTTCAGCAACATTGGCTCTAGTTTCCATGTCAACCATGTCAAACTTAATGCCTTAGAGAGCATTACTTGGCCTGGTTGGCGTGATACCCTTGGCTAAATTAGGATTCTCATATCGAAACCCTAATTAGCGACTGTGGCATATGGTCGTGGAACAATGTCGTTTTTTGTGCAAACGGAGCCATGGCCACGGGCCCATGCCAAAGGAATCATGGCAGAGCCGCAACACGTGGATGGCCACATGATCAAGGGAGGCTATGATTGGCCATAGCATGGAGCCACTTTTAGGGTTTCTTGGGTTCCACGTGGCTCGTGGCATGTTGGGGGGTCCAAAATGGCGTAATTTGGGCCATAACTGGAAATTAGGGTTTTGGTTAATGCGCCTAAAGAAAAGTCGTGCTTCTGACTAGAAAACCCTAATTTAAGCACGTCATAGCGTCGGCCACGAACAGAAGGTAGGTTAGCACGTAGGCGCACTATTTACGGCACGTTGGCCTGTTTGGCATGCTGCCACAAAGTGGCACATTTGCCGTGGCAGAGTGGCATGTTCGCATGTTGTTCAGTTCATTGGCGCAACATGGCATGTTTGGCATGTTGGCGCGGTTTTGGAAAGCCAATTGGCTTTATGACCATCTGGCGTAATTTACCTCTTTTAACACTGTGGCAAGTTTAGAGCAACCTGATTGGTTAATATAAAAGAGGTCGTCCAAGCATGGGCGTGGCCACACTTCTAGTGTGCATGTGGAGGATTTAAAGCGACCTGGTTGGTCGATGGGAAATAAGAGGGTCGGTCAAGCAGCATGGGGCGTGGCCATTGACAAGTGGCGCCGGCTGGCTCATGGCACGGCCACGCCTCCCTTCGCTGCTGCTCCTATTTTTCGAGGCTCCTCTTTTGTATTCTTTTTTTTTTTCTGATTTTGGGTAGGATTTTGAACCTACTAATCCATGGAGGATCAATTTCCTAGCTTGCCTAGGTTTAGTCTCGACCAGCAAGGTCTGATATACTGTGCGGGGAGCAAAACCCTAATTTTGCAAATTAATTGGGTTAGGATATTTTCGTGAGTTATCACAAAATTGATTGAACTCTGCATAGAGTTCTTTAAGTGAGAGAAGTATGCTTTCATGTTGAGTACTTTTATGCAAAGACCTTAACCTCGATACTTCGGGAAATTCATGCTACTCTGCTGCGAGTGAACATAAATTGTCATGTCATATCAATATTAAGGGTTCAGCCGGGGAACATAGCACAGAAAAGTATTCAATGAGTATTATATTAATGAATAATATAGGCAGGGCGCCGAAATTTACAGAACATCTGGGATTGTTGCTACATGCACCATTCTGGGTAAATTTCATGTGAATATATTGAATTGCTCAATAAATTCGCCAATGAAGAGGTTGGACACTCATCACTATTACATGGATCTGTCTCTTTGCAGAGTGATAGCATATTATATGCGGGAAATTTATAACTTTAGCCCTGAACTAAGAACCATCATCAACAATCGTGATCTTGATTTAGTAGTTGAGCTTTCTCCAACAAACAAGATAGATAGAAATCACAAAGTTTCTTCGTCTCAGACTTTGTGATTCCACAAGTTCATACTTGTGAGGTGAATAATAATCTAGGCTGCTCTTCGAGAGTCATATGACCAGATTTTGAGGTTTGCTAGACTTTGTCTATGTCAATTGATTTCCTACCTCACCTTGATCTTTGATCAGAACAGAAATCACATATAGGCTTATCTGCGGGAGGCAGATTGGTTTAAAGTCTTCAATTAAGTTGAAGCAACTTTTAGGCTGTAAATGACGTCAGCTAAGGGAATCAATTGCGCGGAGTCCTGCTGGGATTTAAAAAGGCGTAAGGAGTGCGCCCGCAACTGAATTGTTGTGACGGTTTAATTTTATAGTAGGCTAGTGTATGTAGCGACTTAATACAATTTGGTGTTCGAGTCTGGACTAGGTCCCGGGATTTTTCTGCGTTTGCAGTTTCCTCGTTAACAAAATTTATGGTGTTTGTGTTATTTCTTTTCCGCATTATATTGTTTATCTTTATAATTTAAATACACAAGTTGTACTTTAAAATAAATTCAAGTACATAAGTCTATCACAATTTTTGGATACGACTTGATTGATTCTTGGATATTGATCTTTGGAATCGTCCAAGTACTCTCATGGTATAATCAGGTTCACGGACTAGTCTCTGTTTATATTTTGATTGTGAGAAAAAGAGATATAATCTCTTCATATAATTCCTGATTGAGATTCATTATGTTGAACTTTCAGAATTGTATTCGAGTTTAATCCATACAAGTTGCCCAAGAAAAAGTTGGTTTTGTATTTTGGTACCCCTGCGTTTTCAAGACTAACTGAAGGAGACAAATTGTGTCGATGATGTGCTGCCTAATTGCTCATTTTACGAATTCACACACAAGTCAAGCCCTTCCCAAGTTCAAACCTTAGTTCCACCACTGAAAGCCACATTTAGATGAATTCCAGCTAAAGTTTTCCATAGTTTTTGAGAATGCAAAATCATAGCAAAAAGCTCACTCTAGTTCAATTAAAAATGAAATTTACCAACATTGTAAACCCAAACCAACGTCATATGTGATTAATCGAGACATACACTGTAGCTGAATTTGCATATGAAACGATCTATATCCCAGTTGGGAATTCGTGAAGTTGCCACTTCTACGTGTAGCTCAAGGAGGATTACTTTTAAGCTTACTGAATAAAACATAAACAAGAAACTCAAACATGTTGCGCATGCTGAGCCAAGAAACACTAAATATGTGGCACTAAATAATACGATAGGCCAATGTTAAAATGAGGAAATAAAAACACAACTATGTATCACGTGACAGCTTTTTAGTCGTTATCGTTAATTTCGTTACATCGTCGAATCTAAAAACTTCACCTATTTGCGTCTTATGTTGCGCGACCAATGTGGTAGATCAGTAAACTTTTGCGGTCTATGCGCGTAAATGATTGAAAGTTCTATCGTATATTTTCATCCGAACCAAAGTCGAAATGACTATAAACGACAACCGATACACAGACTGCGTATAACTTCGATAAATAAATAACCTCGTCAAATGAATAATTTTTTTCGCTCCCGACTTGAATGAAAGGACTAAATGAATAACCTCTCTAAATGCATTAATAAATTAAAAAAAAATTTGAGTCCTTGAAGGCCATATGCAAATATAAATGAAAAATCACTAAATTTTATACTAAAAATATAAAAATAAATTAAAATACTTCGTTCAATCAATAATTATTTTAAAAAAAACCTTTTAAGTTGATATTATTCCTTCCGCATTAACAAATGCATCCCATCCTTAATTTTTTTGTAATGCATGCAAAAACTATGAGATATTTTTCTCGTGTTGTAGCAAGACCCTTTTCATGGCGATTACTGCTTGAAATTGTTAGAGCATAGCTCGGTTTAACCCACCAAACGTTGGTATGCCGAGTTTGGTTGTCATATTTTAGTGAGACAAAACTCATTTAAGAGTCGCTTGATTATGTATTAGAGTCAACTTCGTATAGGTTAGCTTGAAAGTATTAGGATATGAGACATTACAAGTATTGCCAAGACTTGAAGAAGTGAAGAAGTAGGGAGATACAACGACAACATCATCCTCCCACTTGAGGTTAGTGATATTTGACTTGAACTGTTTCATTCCCTTGTTTTGGGGTAAAACTGTTTCTGATGTTTTTGGTAAATTTGAGTGTGTTGATGAGAAACGAATTTAGACCTAAACAAATGCACTGCATGGGAGTACTTTAGATTCGAGATATAGACCTAAACAAATGCACTGCATGGAGCTCATTTACCTTGAAATGTTGACTCTTGTGCATGTATGTAAACATAAGGATTCTTAGTCTAGATATTTAGGCACCCTGATTCTAGCACAATTCACATAGTGATAAGAAACTTGCACGCGCACGATCTACCAATACATGTATAGCCTCATCCTTGAGGTGTTCTATCGGAAGTCACGATTGCCAATTACTTTAGAATACTGAACGAAACTTGACTAGCTTGTTCTTTGGTTGGTTGGGATAGAAGGTGGAGGTTACATTAAGAAAGACAACCATCGAATTTAAATGGGTGCATCAAAAAGGGCTACCTCTTGCAAAGTGTCATGTAATTTTTTGTTTCTTTTTGCTTATGTATCAAAAGAGTTACCATGTTGTAAATATTTTTTTCAAAAAAAAAAAAAAAAAAAAAAACGATGTATATATTTAGAAAAATATCAGAAAAAAAAAATATCAAGTATTTATCAATTCCATCCTCTCTTGTTCCAAAAATAAAAGAGAGTAGTCAATGTAAATAAGAGTCATGTAAAGAGTCATCTTTTGTGTTTTTGTGTTATAAGCAAGGAAGGGTGTATTCCATTGATGTACAACGCGAGTAATTGTGCAATACCTCCAACTCATTCACAATTCTCGTAAAGTCCGGACAACTAGCTAGATTTCGACCTCGGTTCTTAGCCTGAGAAACTATCTCTTGGTGATTAGTAGTCATAACATCCGATCTTTCTTTACACATGTGTAGATACACTTTACACTCTTATCACATGTCTTTATTTGTTATCAGTGCTAGGATTGTGCCTTTGATAGCTAGATTGACATCTCCATTTTGCTGTGAGCTTCTACTGTCTTGCACATGTCACATTTCATGGAATCTGAGCTTATATTTTGTCCTAGAACTTTGTAGGTACGTTCTAAGCAAACCTTCACGAGACTTCAACTCGTCCACTAGGGACACTTAGTGGTTTAAAAGGTTTATTTCATTCGCTAAATGCAATCGAGAGACCAGCGACAATGGTATACGTAGGATTTCCTTAGTTTTGTTTTACTTGAGGACAAGTAAAATTCAGGTTTGGGGGTATTTGATGAGTGCCAAATATTGTATATATTTGCACCTTTTTATTGGTATTTAACTCATCATTTGTGCACTAACGCTCCATTTTATCCCATATTCTGTGTTTTCGTTGTTTTCAAGAATAAATATTTTTCTCAATTAATTTTGCATTTTTAGGTACTAAATAAAGCCTCGTTAACTCACGTAGCGAAAAGAGCAAAGAAACGGCAAAGACTCCCGCAGAAAGGCAGCGAAGATTGATGTTTGCAAGAGCCGGATCAATTAAAAGTGGGCTTGAAGAGGAAGAATTTTTCTTAAAGAAGATATGGGCTTGGCATACCCAAGGCCCTAAACCCTTACCCAAATCCATTTCCATTATCCATACCCATTTCCATGAGAGCCGTCAGATTGGATCCATCTCATCATCTAACGGCCACCTCATCATTGTGCATCAAAATCTGAAGCTCCTGTCAAACACAGAGTACCTAACTCCATCTGAAGCCGTCAGTTTTGTTGTATCTCATAATCCAGCGGTCACTACATACTTCTCCATCGTATCCGTTCGATTCAATCTATATGAGATCATCCAACGCTCTTTACTCGCTGTGCATCAAAGTTCGCTACTCCCGCTCAACACCCAAACGCCAAACACCTACACCACAAACCAAACAGCCCCTAACACATTCTTCATCGACCTCTTCTCCTCTTCTCCCCAAATTCCTCTCTTCCCTATCACCTGCAACTTCCGCCACCACCATCTCCTGCCATCACTGCCACCACCAGACCTCGAACCACACCACCACCACAACCACCCGACAACTCCACCATCTCTCTACCTAGCCTAGGTGTTTCATCAAATTCACATCCCACTGACCTAGAGTGTGGAGTTGATGAGACGACTCGATCTAGGGTTCACAGTTCACAAAGAAGAGCAGCAAAAGCAGCAGAACAAGTGGGAAGAACAGAAGAAGGTATGGGTCGAGGTGAAATCGCAAGTGGGTACGTCAAATTGAAAATCCCCAAATCAAATTTTAGGTTTTCAAAAATTAGGGTTTAGAAATTTGGGGATTCT
Source organism: Papaver somniferum (assembly GCF_003573695.1). NCBI lineage: Eukaryota > Viridiplantae > Streptophyta > Magnoliopsida > Ranunculales > Papaveraceae > Papaver > Papaver somniferum. Next base: position 9,319,232 of record NW_020620825.1, on the reverse strand, counting down.
GCACTATAAATAGAACATGGTGTTTGTAATGTTAGGGGTATGCCTGGGCTAGCCAGAGCACCAATAGTGTTAGTTTTAGGTTTTTACTTTTTTTGTTTCAATTCTAATTTTAATTCACAGTTCATGTTCTAAGTTGTTCTGCTAGGGTTAGATGAAACCCTAATTTGCTATTTTCTGTTCATGTTCATGATAATAACCTTGTTATGCTTAATTGTTTAGGATAGAATTTAGTCTTAGGACTTCAACACTTAACTTTCACAGTGTATGTAATACATCCATTGTAGTTAGATTTATTCGGTGTTGTAGAACTGCAACTCATACTTAACATTATATATGAACCTTTTGATTAGTTGTACCTTGAAAAGACAGTTAATGCTTAGGAGGATTATCTTAGTTGTGATTGAATCATCCATATCAGATTGACCTTAGATATGTAGAGGATTGACATCCCTTTCATTATCAGTTGTAAGGACAAGGTTAGTGTTAGGATCAGAACAAGTAATGTAAATTAGTGGTGGACTCAAAGGCCCTAGTATACTTCCCATTGTTTAGTTCTTGTCAATGCCACTTTAGGAATTAGTTAGGAAAACACAAAGAAATAGCATTACACCCTCCTTGTCCCTGAGGACAAACCCCTTCTTACCTCACTCACTACAACTGACCCTGTATACTTGCAGGTCTAAGTTGTAAGTTCTTTTAAAACCACACCATAATGTAAGCTATCAATTTCTTTGGTGTTTTTCTGGATACTGTGTTATTGTTAACCAAAACTCTGTTGTTTGGTTGAAATAGGTAGAAACGTATTTGTACAAGTCATAATTGAACGCACCCTGATCTCGTAGGAAGTGGGAGTAGTTGAGTGATGGATAAGTAGGGTAATGTGTAAATGTTAGAAACCACGTTCACACTTTGAAGTAAACGGGTTAGTTTACATCCACTACTTCTTGCCGCCACTAACTTCCCGTTTTCCTGACACTTTCTTATAATAAGCGTGTTGCACGCCACGCTGTAAACCGCCAGACCAATACCCTGATGAGCATCCCCCAGTTTGTGACATGTTTGATGTCTCAAGCATTTTCATGGAAAATGTGCAGGAGATCGTTGAGTAGGTCTTGTATGCAAGACCTAATTGTTCTGATCAACTGTGCGCCAACTGGGTGGCGGATGATCATGTTGTGGCAAGTCAAGTCATGGGACTTGTCGTAGGAAAATGGCGTGTGACCCTGAGACTTGCCATAGGCCAGTCAATTCTGTGGCGAATTTGGACGGCTGAGATTGTAATTCATGAGAAAGGGTGGCCATTGATTATGGCCACATCCCATTGGCATCTGATAATAGAAAAGTGGCGTCATTGGCACATGCCAGTGGCATAATGTCATATTTAGCGCACGCCAGCGGCGCAACGACATGGTTGGCATAACTAGCACATGCCAGTGGCACATCGACAAGGTTGGCATGTGCCAGTGGCATGGTGGCGCAAATAGTGTCTGGCGTAGCCGTGGCTGCTACATTTGGCATATCAGTGTTAGACCCAAATATGGCTCGGCAACATTAGGTCATGTTGCCATATAAATCTTAATGCCCTAGGTAGCATTACTTAGCTTGGTTGGCGTAGCAACCTTAGCTAAATTAGGGTTTAGCATATCGAAACCCTAATTAGCGCGTGTGGCATGTGGCCGCGGCACGGTGACGTCCTTTACGCAAATGGTACCATGGCCGCGTTAAAGGAAATATGGCGGGGCCATAATATGGGAATAACCACTGGCGCAAGGATTGCCACGGGTGATCATGGCATGGCGCCATTTTTAGGGTTTGCTGGGTACCACATGGCTTGTGGCATGTTGTGGGGCCAAAGTGGTGTAATTTGTGCCATGACCAAAGTTAGGGTTTCAACTAATGCTACTAAAGGAAAATCGTGTTCTAGTTGGGATACCATGACCGAACTCTATTTATGGTGTTGGCCACGAACAGAAGGTGGATTAGAAAGTAGGCACGCTATTTATGGCATGTTGACACGTTTGGCATGCTGCTGCGGCAAAGTGGCACATTTGGCGTATTTGGCATGCCGATTAGCACCTTAGCATGGGATGGCACGTTTGGCATGTTTGGAATGCCGATTAGTGCATGGGCGCGGCGTGGCGTGTTTGGCATTCCACTAGCATGCTGGCACGGTTTTTGGAAAGCCAATTGGCATTGTGACTATCCGACGTAGTTTTTGCCTCTTTTAATACAGTGGAGGGTTTAGAGCGACCTGATTTGTCGATGGGGAAAAGGGCCGACAAGTATGGGCCCAGCCAAAACTCATGTGCATGTGGCGGATTTAAAGCGACCTGATTGGTCAATGGGAAAGAGGAGGGCCGGTCGAGCAGCATGGGGGTGTGGCCATATACAAGTGGCGCCGGCTGGCCTATGGCACGACCACATCTCCCTTTGTTGTTGTTCATATTTTCTGCGGCTCCTCTTTTATCACTTGTTTTTGATTTTGGGTAGGATTTTGCGCCTACTAATCCATGGCGTATCAATTTCCTAGTTTGCTTAAGCTTAGTTTCGACCAGCAGGGTCTAATATACTGCGCAGGGCGCAAAACCCTAATTTTTGCAAATTCATCAGGCTGATATTTGAATCTTGTGAATTATCACAAAATTGATTGAATTCTGTGTGTTGACACAAAGTTCTTTAAATTTATTGCCAGAGAGCAGTATGCTTTCCTATTGAGTACTTTTATGCAAGGACCTTAACCTTGATACTTTGGAAAATTCATGTTACTCTGCTACGAGTGAACACAAATTGTCATGTCATATCAATATTAAGGGTTCAGCAGGGGGACATAATACATAAAGTATTCAAATAAGTTTATATTAATTGGATAATACAGGCATGGTGCCGAAATTTACAGAATATATGGGATTGTTTCTACATGCACCATTCTGGATAAATTTCATGTGAAGATATTGAATTGCTCAATCAATGCGCCAGTGAAGAGGTTGAGAACTCATAACTTTTAATGGATCCGTCTCTTTGAAGAATGACATCATATTAAAAACGAGGTTTTATAATTTTAACCCTGAACTAAAAACCACCATCAACATTAAGTCCACTGCTTAGCACGTAACAATGGCATTGTTGCGGGGTAAGCATGAGATGGTGACAGGCGAGGATAAAATCAAAATGGAAAGACATGCGGAGATTGCCAGGAAAATTCGACTGAGCTTTGGCAAGAGACGTGAGTAGTCTGCAATCTTTGTGATGGAATGCTTCTGGCATGGCCACGGAGTACTGGTGCTATGGAGTGTTGGCGCAGTGAGCCCAACTATCTGTCAGCGCGCCTTCGGGTTTGCCATAGAGTGTTAGCGTTGGCGCAACGAGCTATCTCTTCCTTCGGCCAGTGATCCCCGTACTGGCGCTGATAGACTGGCCATGGGATTTGGCTCAGCGGACCCAGTCACTCGTTCGTGCATGAATCCAAAACAGATTCCCTTTTCTACTCAAACTCCCAAGACGCTACGCATATAAAAAGGGGGTCGCTCCTCTTATTTATTTTTGTTTCATTGGCTTTGCTATTGTAGTGGCAAGCTTCTTTCCGTCATCAGCCCAGGTGAGCCAATTATCCCAGACAGATAAGCATATAATCTAGATAGTATCCCATATCCAGAGCCTTTATATACGACGGGCAGAGAGTTTTCTTTTTCAGGTTTCGTCAATCTGCATGATATGAAAGACCACTTAGATCCTTTCTTTTCATATAGATCATCACAGAACTGCGTTCATCTTCTCTTCAGGTATTGCTTCATATTTTTTTCAGCTTTTCTTTTGTCTTTTTCATCACGTAGTTTGTTAATGCAGACATAATGCCTTTCTGCAGTATATGATGGGAACTTCTGATGATTGTTCTTCCAATTCTTCGGAGAAAAGTTTTGAAGTTGACAAACCCAGGTTTCTACATCTGAGGAGGTATTAAACAAAATCGATCCTTTGTTCCGTGAGGCTGGTCGGATTATACAAGGTATGCCTCTCACTCATCTAAATATTGTTCGAGGGCGTGCTCAAGCTTTCATGGCTTCGGTTGACATGGAGGAAAAGTGGAGACGTGATGAAGCGTCCCAGCGCGTTGAGGCATCTCAGCGACCCAGTGCCAAGGCTGAAAGGTTCGCTGCTCGACTGAAGCGGCGAAGGGTCGAGCGTAAGAAACCTCCAGGCGGGAACAAGTTTTATTACCTTGTTCATAACGGTATCGTAATCCTTAACTCTGATGTTGACGAACCCGAGTATCCTTAAGAGGCTGTTGGAGCATCTTCTGAGAAGGATGCTAGTGCGTCCCACGAGAAGGAGACTGAAATGGCTTCTGGAGAGGATGTTGAAACTACCGTTGGAGAGGATGAAATAACCGTTGAGGATGTTGTTAAAGCAGCCATTGAATGGGGCGCTGAAGCAAGCACTGGAGCAGGCTTTGGAGAGGGCGCTGAAGAAAGCGCTGGAGTAGCCGTTGGAGAGTCTGTCGAAGCAAGCGCTGGAGCAGGCTTTGGAGAGAGTGTTGGATCAGGCTTTGGAAAGAGTGTTGGAGCAGGCCTTGACATTGATAACTAGTTTTTCCATCTTTTTATTTCCTTTTGTAGAAAAACAACCTTTTAGCAGCGTGTAGCTGTCTTGATACTTCAGGGGTTTACTTTTTTTTTCTTTTGTTCATATGACCGGAGCTAAGGCTTTGCCAAGTAATGTTCTTTTATTCCACTTTGGTAGCTTCATATCTTTAATTGAATGAATGAACAAAATCTCTCAACTGAAAAGAATCCAAAACCCCTTTGCTAAAAACAAGTTCTTTCATTCTCTTGGAGCCATTCAGCAAATGGAAAGACACAACACAAAAATAGTGTAGCGTTGGTCAGCATGTCGCGCTCTCTCCTCCTAATTACTTCCATAATAACATCTCCGCATGCCGGCGCTGACCATAGTAACTCAAAACAGGGGAAATAATAATAATGGTTAAGGATTTAACCAACCTGTTTCTTGATTTCCTCCGTAAATTACACACTTTTGGGCATCCGTGATATGCCGCCCGGGTATGTGAAAGCGCGAGTTGTTACGAACTGGGAAACACGACGTGAGAAGTAGAGAAACCTTGTCAGACGAAAGTTGAAACCAAATGTTCTTGAAGGGAGGTGTTCGTGCCGCCACTTGATGATCTTCTTCCTTGCATATTCCCCTCTTCAGTATTTTTTGAATAAGATGATGTTTCTTGTAGGGTTTGATTTTTCTGGTTTCGAATTGATGAGTAATGGCTTTGTGAGGGTTTGGATTTACTTGGTACTTTTCCTTTGAGATGATTCAGGAAAACTTATTTTTGAAAGAAATATGCTTTTAATTAAAATCAAAACCCTAATTATGTATGCAAGCAGTGCAATCATTTTGGAGGAATTACAAATATTGCATGAAAAAGGATATTGCTGAAGAAAATACTAAGAAGAATTTTGAGGCAAGAGGTGGCGTGATCTTTCAGGCTTTGAAGGGTTTGAGCCACCGGGTATGTATTACTATGCCTTATAACTTGTCAATGTTGATGAGCTTGCATTAGCCTCCCAAAATAACTTCTGCTACTAGGTATGGTTCGTCTGTGGAATCATACGAAGGAGGCTGAGTGACAACTTTCACTACCATATCTCCAACTTGGAATGGGTTTTGATGTTGCACGGATACTTGATTCTTGGGTTCATTATTCTTGACTAAGAGAGCCTCCAAATTTTTGATGAAACACTTGAAGGCCCAAGCATCCCATTCACATCTCATAGTGACGCCCGGGTTGATAATTGGTTCGAGTCCCCATGCCTAGGCGAGAGGAGAAGTGACTGGTTGCAGAAATGGTTTTCCAATAAGACTTACTTGTGTTCGAAACCAGCGGATAAACGTCAATGGTATCTCTCCAGGTAATTGGGTTACACCGGAAAGTTGTTGATACGACAACATATAATCTTCAGGGTTGGACGGATTGTTGGAAATTCTTTCGGGTATTGACACCGGTGGAGGGCATACTCCTAATTTTGCTTTATTTTCATGTACCCACGAGCGTCCCAGAATCATGTCATAATTTGGGAATTCTTTGACAATGTAGAATTTTCCGTGTGTTAAAGCATCTCCCACCTTGATTTCGAGGTTGATGTAGCCGTAAGCGCTTATTGTTTATCCTTTGGGTTTTTGACCACAATTGGGGAGTGAGTAGCCTCTTTCTTTCAAACCCCTGCAGCTCTCAGAGTCTTGACGGTAACAATGTTGAAGTCGGAGGCCGCGTCGATTATCGTGCTATCGAACTCGACATTCTTCAGGTGAGCAGTGGTCAGCAGTCCCCAGTTGCACTTTCCAACAGTGTTTCCCGAGAGAGATTAGGATTTGAGAGTGGCTTATTCGACAGAGAAAAGCCGTTTTCCCGACACAAAGCGATTGAGGGATGCAAATATGTCTTGACGCTACGCCTTGGAGAAATAGAGGATTTCGCGCACACGCTGCATCATGGACAACACGGTTTTGTGAATGGAGTCCCCAGAAAACATACAAATCCTGACTGAAAGAGGATCTCTGTGAACTTCCTCATTACCCAATTGAAGTTCTCCCGCCTCTATCTTTTCTTTGAAGATGCGTTTCAATTTATTGCATTCATTGGTCGGGTGATGGACGAACCTGTGGTAACGGAAATACTTGGGATTTGCCATTTCCTCTTCAGTTGGCGGGCGCCTGATAGGAGGAAGCTTGATGGCATCATCTTGAATCCATGCTTCCAAGATTTGAATTACTTCCTTGATTAGGAATGGGATTCTAAGGCAGCTTCTCAGGATTCTTGGTGTTGCACAGAAGCTTTGTCGCGGCCTTTTGAGGTGGAGCCGCCTGATATGCTGGTGTTGCATGCTTGGGTTGTTGTTCTGCTGCTGGAGCTTTCCTTTTTCCTGCTTTAGCCACCAGTCTTACAAAGGGGCCAATGTTATAATGCTTGTTGATGAGGCGTCTCTTTCCTCGAGTTTCGCATGCGTCTTCACTACTGACCGGCTTGGTTCTTTCTAACAATGCTGGTGCTGTTGTGACCGACCGCTTAGCAGCTTCATGGAGTTCAGAGAATGTCTGGAAGCGTAGATTCTCCAGTAAGGCGCGATAAATGGGAACCATTCCATTGATGAAAGACTCCACCAATTGTTGTTCAGTCACGTTTGGGTCGTGACAATCCAGTGCCTGAAATCTGAATCTTTTGACATAATCATTTGGATGTTCAATGTTTCGCTGAAACATCCTTCCTAAATCTGAGAAGGTGATTTTCTCAGACACAAAGAAGTACTTCTTGTAGAAGGCTGTAACCATGTCACACCAGTTGGATATGATGTTCGGTGGGATGTTATTGTACCAGGTGTACGCTCTTCCGGTAAGCGATTTTGAAAATTCCTTCAAACGAAGGACATGATTGTATTCATGTTCACCCAAAGATTCCAGAAATCGAGAGATATGTTCACGCGTATTACGAGTGCCGTCATAAAGGGAGAATTGAGGAGAAGAAAACCCCTCGGAAGAGGAACTCGTTGCACCTCAGGAGGATATGGAGGTTGATGCTGATGCATTTCCACTGGGTTTTCTTTGTCTCGGTTTCGAAGAAGTCGTTCCAAATCTTCACGCGTGATGAAATTGGATGGCTGATTCCTCTCCAATGAACGTTCAGGAGCAAAACGGGTCTCTTCATATATAAAGGTGCGCCCTGCTGAGGTACTGGCGCCAGGAGTATTAAAAGTGCTCCTCATTGGCTCTGGTTGGCGTGGTTCCTGCGCTAGACGCTCCGTTAGTGTCTTGAGGAAAGTAAGTACCTCTTTTTGAGCTGAAGCCATGTCCGTCTGAGCCTTAGCAAGAACTTCCTGTCTTTCCATTAAATCAGCAATGGTGATAGGAGGTTGGCCTCCTTTGGTTCCTCCAGTATCTCGTCCCGATGGTGGAGTGGCGGCGATTATGGTGACAACTGGGGGAGTCAATCTTGAAGAAATATTGGGGGTGGGGTGGCGGCAGCGGCTCTGGTGATCGGAGGTGTAACACCTGAGGGAATGTTTCTTGCGCTGCTGGTGTTGATCATGCTGACAGGTGGTACATTGATGTTACTGGAAGGAATGTTGATACCAAGGACGTTCTCAGCGCCGGTGGCATCAGGGTTTGTTGCTGAACCGAACCTGAGCTCTACCATCTTGAAATTGGGATTGAAAAATGAAATTGAAAATTGATATTGCAACCGAGAGATTAATCTCCCACTGTAGTCGCCAATTGTTTTTGGGTAAAAACTGTTTCTGCTGTTTTTGGTAAATTTGGGTGTGTTGATGAGAAACGAATTTATACCTAAATAAATGCACTGCACGGGAGTAATTTAGTTTTGACAAGATTAATCTGTACAATCCTGGCCTAAACCAAGAAATGGCCGTTCTGGTCTTGCTTCGGTCACAAAGTGAAGGAAAGGGGTTGGTCTTAGGGAGGGAAGCGAAGAAGGTGTTGAGACCAGAATGGTTGATTCTGAAGGTGTGGTTGTTTTATGACTTGTATCAGAATATGGAACTGGCTTCCGAAATGTAAGCTATCAGTTTCTTTGGTGTTTTTCTGGATACTATGTTGTTGCTAACCAAAACTCTGTTGTTTGGTTGAAATAGGTACAAACCTATTTATACAAGTCATAATTGAGCGCACCCTGATTTCGTAGGAAGTGGGAGTAGTTAAGTGATGGAGAAGTGGGGTAATGTGTAAATATTAGAAACTACGTCCCCACTTTGAAGGAAATGGGTTAGTTTACACCCACTACTTCTTGCAGCCACTAACTGCCCGCTTTCCTGACACTTTCTTATAATGAGCGTGTTGCACGCCACGCTGTAAACCGCCAGACCAATACCCTGATGAGCATCCCCTAGTTTGTGACATGTTTGATGTCTCGAGTATTTTCATGGAAAATGTGCAGCAGATCGCTGAGTGGGTCTTGTATGCAAGACCTAATTGTTCTGATCAACCTTGCACCAGCTGGGTGGCGGATGATCATGTTGTGGCAAGTAAAGTCATGGGACTTGTCGTAGGAAAATGGCGTGTGAACCTGAAACTTGCCATAGGTCAGTCAATTCTATTGAGAATTTGGACTGCTGAGATTGTAATTCATGAGAAAGGATAGCCACTGATTATGGCCACATCCCATTGGCATCTGATAATAGCAAAGTGGATTCATTGGCACATGCCAGTGGAATAATGACATATTTAGCGCATGCCAGCGGCGCATCGACATGGTTGGCATAACTAGCGCATGCCAGCGGCGCATCGGCATGGTTGGCATAACTAGCGCATGCCAGTGGCACAGCGGCATGGTTGGAAAATGCCAGTGGCATGGTGGAGAAAATAGTGTCTGGCTTAGCCGTGGCTGCTATATTTGGCATATCGGTGTTAGACCCAAATATGGCTCGACAACATTAGTTCATGTTTCCATATCAATCTTAATGCCCTAGGTAGCATTACTTAGCTTGGTTGGCGTAGCAACGTTAGCTAAATTAGGGTTTGGCATATCGAAACCCTAATTAGCGCGTGTGGCATGTGGACGCGGCATGATGACGTTCTTTATGCAAATGGTCCCATGGCCGCATTAAAGGAATTATGGCTGGGCCATAATATGGGAATAACCACAGGCGCAAGGATGGCCACGGGTGATCATGGAATGGTGCCATTTTTAGGGTTTGATGGGTCCCACATGGCTTGTGGCATGTTGTGGGGCCAAAGTGGCGTAAATTGTGCCACGACCAAAGTTAGGGTTTCAACTAATGCCATTAAAGGAAAATCGTGTTCTAGTTGGGATACCTTGACCGAACTCTATTTATGGCGTTGGCCACGAACAGAAGGTGGATTAGCAAGTAGGCGCACTATTTATGGCATGTTGACACGTTTGGCATGCTGCTGCGGCAATGGCACGTTTGGCGTATTTGGCATGCCGATTAGCACTTTAGAATGGCATGGCACGTTTGGCCTATTTGGAATGTCGATTAGTGCATTGGCGCGGCGTGGCGTGTTTGGCATGCCATTAGCATGCTGGCACGGTTTTTGGAAAGCCAATTGGCATTGTGACTATCCGACGTATTTTTTGCCTCTTTTAATATTGTGGCGGGTTTAGAGCGACCTGATTGGTCGATGAGGAAGAGGACCGGCAAGTATGGGCCCGGCCACAACTCATGTCCATGTGGCGAATTTAAAGCGACCTGATTGGTCGATGGAAAATAGGAGGGCCGGTCGAGCATCATGGGGGTGTGACCATCTGCAAGTGGCGCCGGCTGGCCTATGGCACGACCACACCTCCCTTTGCTGCTGCTCCTATTTTCCGCGGCTCCTCTTTTATCCCTTGTTTTATGATTTTGGGTAGGATTTTGTGCCTACTAATCCATGGCGGATCAATTGCCTTGTTTGCCTAAGCTTAGTTTCGACCAGCAGGGTCTAATATACTGCGCATGGCGCAAAACCCTAATTTTTGCAAATTAATCAGGTTGATATTTGAATTTTGTGAATTATCACAAAATTGATTGAGTTGACATTGAATTCTTCAAGTTTATTGCCAAAGAACAGTATGCTTTCCGATTGAGTACTTTTATGCAAGGACCTTAACCTTGATACTTTTGGAAATTCATGTTACTCTGCTGCGAGTGAACACAAATTGTCATGTCATATCAATATTAAGGGTTCAGCCAGGGAACATAACACAGAAAGTATTCAAAGAAGCTTATATTACTTGGATAATACAGGAAGGGTGCCGAAATTTACAGAATATCTGGGATTGTTGCTACATGCACCATTCTGGATAAGTTTCATGTGAAGATATTGAGTTGCTCAATAAATGCGCCAGTGAAGAGGTTGAGCACTCATAACTTTTACATGGCTCTGTCTCTTTGCAGAATGACAGCATATTAAATGCGACGTTTTACAATTTTAACCCTGAACTAAAAACCACCATGAACATCCCTAAAACGTATCTTTCAGGTCGTGCATATTGAAAACAAAACTGCAAGTATGAATGATTATACTCTAGTTAGACATAGTATTAAGGAATATAATACGAGGTTTATTGCTTAACCATTAAACTTTATAGATAATACATCGACATAATAGTTTGAATGCTATTGTGATTATGTATGGGTATAAGGTGAAGATTTCATCCTAGGAAACAATGTTTTTCTTTTGTTTTAAGGAAGTAAATTCATGAATTTGTTTTGTGAATCGAAAGAGAAATCGCCAGGCATTATTGGTATTGTTATTCATTGCATATATTTTGAACTACTAATATGTGTGATTAGTATTACCGCTCATGACTTGTTTATGTTCTTGGTAAAACTATTTACAAAGGCCTGACTTTTGTATTGGTATGACTTTTATTAGTGAAACCGATCTTAAGTAATCACCTGATATGGTATGATCGATTTTGTATTATTGGTATGACCGACTCAGGGTAAAGAGGAACCGATCTAAGTAAGAGGTGCAAGCTATCACAAAGGGGAATCGATCCTTTTATGAGGTGCAACAAGTTATTATCAGAAAGGGAAACCGATCCTATGGACATGTCCAACACGTTTTTAGGCAAAGGGGAACCAATCCTATGGACATTTGCAACAAGTACAAGTTAGATACCATATATATGTGGGGAACCGATCCTATTACCTAGTCAGCCGAATTTTGGAAAATCTAGTGTGAATATGCACAGTACTCACATGGAGGTAGAACCGAAACTTGTTTTGGTAGAACCGTAAAACCCATGATTTGTAATTGAGTGTTCTTGATCAATAACATGGTTCTTGAGAGTAAGATGTACCAATTCTAAACTTGTTTGGAAGTGTGACAAATCGGTTCAAGATTGTAAGTATGAAAGAGGACTTACAAAGTAAAGATGTCGACATACTTTGAACATGTGCAGTAACGTTTATCTTTAATTGTTCAAAGTTATTCCTTAATAGCTAAAGGAAGAAAATCCCAGATCGAATAAAATAAATTGAGAATCTTTTATTTAAGGTTTTTAATTTTATTTTTGGAAAATTAGTAATGCGCATTTACTAGTTGGAGATTTTCTAAGAAAATTTCGGTCTTTAATTTGGACAAAGCATTTTCAGGAATTGTGGAAACCGAATCTGGAATATATTGCATATCTTGAGAATATTTTCGGTTTTGGAAATTCCATGGTGTCCAAACTTCCTTGGTCTATAAATATGAAAGTTTCCTTGGTCTATAAAAAGATAATTGTGGTTTATCTTTTGTTTTCGATTGATTTGATTGACTAACGGTGGTTGAACTTTGATTGCATCTAGTTTGTTTATGCTTGAGAATCTTATCTTCTGATATAAGATTCACTCAAACTAAATAAAAGTTTCAACGGGGATCTTTAGACTGTTTGTAGATCTAAAGACGTCTTGTGATAATCCATTGTTAACAGACTCCGTTCTGTGCGTGATTGATCACAAGAGATTCAAGTTGATTGTGTGCAGGTGTTTATAGAAGATCTAAGAAGATTTGAAGACAAAGAAGACTTTGAAGATTTCTGATTTGGGATTCATAATCTTTGGTGTGCACAATACTTGTTTCGGTAAAAGAGGATCCAACTATAACGGTTTATCCTTGTGGTAGATTATATTGATTAGTTGTGTAGATCGGCATCAATACAATTCTTTGTGACTAAAAGTATTGATTACAAAATCTTAACAATTACTTCGGTAGTTGATAAGTAAGATAGACCTAAGAACCCGACGAAGGAGTTTATTGAGATAAACAGAAGAGCCTTTGTCGAACTCATATCACTAGGTTGAAAAGAGTTGATACCCAACAGATTTGTTGTTCCTTTACTGTTTGGAATACGAACCAAGGGAATTTTTCCAAGTACGTGACTTATTACAGGTCGGAGGCGTGGGAATACAGACGGAACTAGGTGAAGTATAGGTTTAGTTTCTTGGTCTCAACTATACGAAGTTGGTTTGATTTTGTATAGCGGCTTAATCCTGAGAGTACTCAATTCTGGACAAGGTCCAGAGGTTTTTTTCGCATTTGCGGTTTCCTCGTTAACAAAATCTTGCTGTGTCATTTACTTTTATTTTCCGCAATTATAATTGTTGTTATTGTAATTTAAAGTAAATTATACAAACTTTAATTCCTATTTACTTGATAAGTAATCCTATTGTGTTTGGTTAAGTCCGAACCTTTTTATCAAGTAAACATACTTCGTTGTTGTATTGTCTCGATCTCGTATCCATAGACGATCACGAAGTGTGAACCGATTTGTTGTATTATCATGACTCAGTCCATTAACAACCACTTTTGGAGAAAGGACTTATAGGTGGAAAAGTTTTAGATTGAGGTATATTTGGGTACCCCCGTCTTTTCAATTAGTATCAGAGCAGGCAAACACGAAAATATCTAACAATCTGTGTTTGGTGCGATCCAACCTATAAGAATGAATTTAATGAGTGATTCAGTTAACGTAAGTCAAGATGAAAAATTTGTACTTGAAGATAACATCTTCTGTGAATCTAATGAACAGGCTGACCCCTATAATGTAGACTCTGGTGATTGGCAAACTTGCCTAGAAAATCAACTTGATGAGATTTCTGAAGATGATGACTCAGAAATTGATCAAGATGTTGAAGATGATCTATATGAATTTTCCTCATTACTAGGAGTTGTCTCCATAAAAAAACGGCCTTCCTTAGATGTAATTATACTCCTTGCTCCTCTCAGCAGAGAAAATAGGAAACTAAGAAAAATATTTTCTGGCTTCTTCTATGGATATCAGAATTCCAGATATCTATTTGAAGACTACAAAGAAAGTCTACACTCAAAAACTCTTGAATTTGAGAATCTCAATAAGAAACATTACTTATTGAATAAGAAACTTTTTGAATTTAAATCAAAAATTAATTCTCAACAATTAATGAGTAACGAACAACATGAGTCGGATTTCTTCATAAAAAATCCTCTTGAGGATCAACTACCTGAAGCTCTTGAAAGAATCAAGGTCTTAGAAGAGGAAGCTGTATGGATAAGAACACTCAATGATATCACAATAAATTTATCTTCTATGTTGGATGCAGGAAGAAGTCATGGTGACATATGTGGATTAGGATATGATGGAATTGATACGTTGTCAGTCAACAAGGAAGTAAAATTCGTAAAGGCTGTTAGCCCATCCATTCCAGAAAATCCACCTGAACAAGCTTGTACGCCTGAGACACCTAAGTGCTTTGAGATTCCAATAGAAACCATCTCCGAAAGCAGTCAGAAGAAGAATCCAACCAAGGATCAGCATAGTAGCCGAACATCTCATAAAGGTAAAACTAAAAACTTTATTCCTTTCAATAAGCATTGTTATTATTGTAGAGATAGAGATCATATGCAAAGGGATTGTAAAATTATAAAGATGCAAAATGCTCTATTATTTGTATCTAAAGAATTTAACATTGTCATCTCCAAAAACCTCTCAGATCATCACTGTCCTGTCAGACAAGCGATTTTTTACAAAAATTCAAAATCATATCCTAAAAAAAAACACTTCTAAAAGGAAAAATAATAGAAAAGGTAGTACTTTTATCAAAGGGGATATGATATCTGATGTTTCAAGATGGAAAGATGCAATGTCACTAGAAATGAAGAACCTTCATTCAAAATCCACATACAAGTTGATACCAAAATCCGAGAAGGTATCCAAAAGGAAGTTACCTAAAACAGATTCTAAGAAAAACAATCCGGTTTTAATCTTATACAAAGATGACTATGAATGTCTAATGCTTTGGATCAAAAAGGATCTAGAGATATCCAGTGATATCAATGTGAAAGCATCTTTCGATGATTTGCTAAACTGTAGAAAAACAAAAGGGGAGTTAACCTTAACTCTATTACTTCTCAAAACTTGCGATAGCCTCTTTGTAAGTTTAGGCTAGGTTTTTGTTGCGGTTTTTGTGTAGAAAAACTTTCCTATTTGAGTTGCTGCCTTAAAAAATAAAAAAAAAATAAAAAATAGGTATGATTATGCTCATATGATATCACAACCCTGTGACACAATGGTTTCGTCTTATGAAGGTAGTGAGGAAGATTTAACTGAAGAACATAGAACCAATCTCATTATAGACATTCAACATCGAGACTGGATCAAAGAAAGAATTGTTCGAACAAGAGGTGTTCTTGCTGAACTCAAGGTTCTAGTTGAAGAACTTGAAAAACAGGAAGTGGTCGTTGAAAAGTCTCTTGAGACATGCTTTAAAATTTTGAACACTGAAGAAACCTCAATGAACAACAAGAGCACCGCTAGAGATTAAGTTATATGCTGTAATACTTAATCCAGAAATATAGACATTAGTTTTTGATTTATTTCAATAAAGTCTATTTATGAATAAAACTATCTTATTATGAATAAAATTATTTGATTTATAGTTTTTCTTGTGATAGTTTTTGATTTACATAGCCCGTGCTTGAATGATTTATATTATTTCTATGTATATTTATGGGATGTTTGATTTCAGTTTTCTAACCTTGATATTTGATCTCATAATGTTGTGAAGCCTTATGTTTTGGGTGACTTTTTGATTTAGCAAGAGTAAGTTCTAGCCCATGTTGGTAGGCTTTATCAAAGGATCATGAAGGGTTCTGATAGAAACAATATGTGAAAAAGTCACTATATGTTGAATCAGTTTTGGTTTAGCATAAAAGCATATGTGTTTCGGGGTTTTCAACTTTTTCTTGCAATAGTTAAAAACCGATTTTCAACCTTTGTCTGGTAAAGGTTGGTTGTTGTTATTCTTTTGTTTTTAATAAGGATGACAACATAATGATATTTCGATATCAATTCTCCCTGGAAGAAGATGCAAACATATTGGAGAAGTGGATGCGAAATTTGAGGTAACAATCTTGTTAGTTAATTGTTTTACTGTTTAAGAAAAGCCTGATTTTATTTCATATATTTATTTCTTTTTCTTAACAAAATTTCGGTACAATTGATGTTTTATTCCATTATTTGTGTATGGATTGTGTGTGATTCAATTGGTTTCGGTAAAGAAAAACTATTGTTATCGTGCTTTATTGTGTGGTATCAATTGTTTATGCTTACAAAATTTCTGTGCTTCAGTGTCTATGTTGTTTCAATTGCTTCCGGTTGAGGTGAATAATTATGCAAGTTGATTTATTTGGTTTGTATGAATTATTTATGGCTTAATGAAAGAAAAGGTTTACGGGATGAATTGTTTAGTCCAATTCGATTCCGAATAAGAGAAACTAAGTTAATTCTGATCTTAGTTAGACTTATCAAAGTGGAGGTTTCGGTTATTCAAGTCTAATCGAATGCCTTAACAAGAAATTCTAGTTAACTAACCTAGTACTCGTCTTGTTTAAAATTTAAGTTATAAGTTATATGGATAAATAGAACCTGATGAGAAAAATAGAGTTATCTTTATTTTGGTCTTATCGAACAAGCGATTGTATTTGTACAATCGGTTTAGCAAAGGAACTAAGGTGCTTAGTTGATTTTTGGTTTGCTAAACTATTAGGGAAAATTTCTTCGGGAAATTGTTTCCTTGGTAACATATAAAAACAAATTACTTTGTAGTTTCGGTTTTGATATTGGTTATCAAAAACGGTGTGTGGAACCCTCGTGCTTAACTCTATAGGTTGCAAGTGACAAAAAGGTAGAGAAATATATGGAGTAAACAAGTGATACTGGTATTGATTTATATTGATTGGTATCACTAAGGGAAAGGACATTGGTGCTGAAACGTTTATCTAAACGAAAGAGTGAAAGCATAGACTAAGGGGGAGTAACATATCATGTACTTGTAGTTATATGGACTACAAAGGAAATAACTAAGACGTGAGGATTGATAAAATATACCTATCTTACCTTTAGGGGGAGTATTAACTTTGTTATTATAATGTCAACAGCGGCATTTAAGGATTGAATGTATACAGGTTATTGTGCTGTTAAATTCGGGAATCAAGCGTATGTGTAATTAACTCTTGTAATTTTTTTATCCATATGATGTAAGAGTTTTGTCACTAAAATTGACAAAGAGGGAGATTGTTAGAGCATAACTCGGTTGAACCCACCAAGCGTTGGTATGTCAAAATTGGTTGTCATATTTTAGTGAGCCAAAACTCATTTAAGAGTCGTTTGATTATGTACTAGAGTCAACTTCGTATAGGTTAGATTGAAAGTATTAGAATATGAGACATTACAAGTATTGCGAAGACTTGAAGAAGTGAAGAAGTAAGGAGCTACAACGACAACATCATCCTTCCACTTGAGGTTAGTGATATTTGACTTTAACTGTTTCATTCCGTAAAACGTATCTTTCAAGTCATGCATATTGAAAACAAAACTGCGAAGCATTAATGATTATACTCTAGTTAGACATAGTATTAAGGAATACAATACGAGGTTTATTTCTTAACCATTAAACTTTGTAGATAAGACATCGACATAATCGTTTGAATGCTATTGTGATTATGTACGGGATAAGGTGAAGATTTCGTCCTAGGAAACAATTTTTTACATTTGTTTTAAGGAAGTAAATTCATGAACTTGTTTTGTGAATCGAAATAGAAATCGCCAGGCATTATTGGTATTGTTATTCATTGCATATATTTTGAACTACCAATATGTGTGATTAGTATAGCTCATGACTTGTTTATGTTCTTGGTAAAACTATTCACAAAGGCCTGACTTTTGTATTGGTATGACTTTTATTAGTGAAACCGATCCTAAGTAATCACCTGAGATGGTATGATCGATTTTGTGTTATTGGTATGACCGACTCTGGGTAAAGGGTAACCGATCCTAGTAAGAGGTGCAACCTATCACAAAGGGGAATCGATGGGTGTCTTGTGCTCAACAAACTAATAATCTTATTTCCACACAATTAACTGGTAATATGATGGAAGTAAGGATCGTTTTGTTGTCAAAATGTCACAAACGGGGGTTTGTTTTTAGATTTGAATAAACTAAATAAAAGCAATTGAAAATATTAATTGTATGCAATAGGGAGAGATATGATCGAGGAATCCTTTTTCGTTAATAAACTATCAATGAGTTAATATATTCATTTATTCGTCATTAATCATAGATTATCACCAACCGCAGAACAATAAGTACGCTTAGCTATTCCCAAAATTCCTTAAATCACTGGATAACAGGAACGTTTAGCTACCAGATTCTATTCGTCTGAACCACCTTGAGGTACGGTTACAAGATGTAATTCAATCGAATGCTTTAGGTTTTGTGAATTTAGGTTGATCCTAGTGTTAGACTCAGTACGCTCGGTCTACTTGCTAAGGTTGTGTTTACACGTTGTCGCTTTACAGAATCCCTCTGCAAGGTTTCACGTTCTCTACTTGTGTAAGGAATTATTCAACAATTATGGATATCCTAACCCTCACTAGCAATAGATTAAATCAACAAATATATTCAGTTGGCCACCTAAACAATTTATCAATTAATCATAAGTATTTTAATAGTAAACACAAAAGATAATCATATGAAGAAATCAAAATAGATTCATGTATTAAATCAAATCAAGTTTACAACTTTGAATTCATCCTAAATCAATAGGTGTTTAGCTACTCATGGATGTAGAATCATCCATGATATACATATAAGAAAAGTTTAGAGATATCGTTACGATTGGGAATCGCTCCGAATGTTGTTTCTTCTCTCCAAAACCTTACAATTTCGTGATCCCTTGATGTGATATTATTTTACAAACGTGCCCTTAGGCCTTCATAACCTAAAAATAAGGTATTCAAGGACTTTAAGTATGCGTACCCGTACGCATACTGCAAAATCCAGCAGAAATTTTCGGACTTCAAGTATGCATACCCGTATGCATACTTTACCTTATTCGGTATTTGATAAAAGCTTCTTTTGGCCACAACTTCTTCGTCCGAACTCGTAATGACCTAATTCTTTTTGAATTATTTTTATCTTTAAATTATCTTAAAGATGGTGATGAGAAATCCTTAATTTGAATGGGTTAATCTCGGTTTTTGTCCTTTCTCTTGATTTTGAGCGTTTTGCTCCTTTTCGCCGCACTTCTTCCACTTATCTTGGACTTGGGCACTTGGGTACTTGGAAAACTTCTCTTTCTAGATCTTTTCAGAACTTTTTAGCTCATTTTTGGATGATTCACCTAATAGAGACAAATAAGAGAAAACAAGAGTAATAATACGAAAATATGCAAGAATAATAGCTAAAACAAGTATGGAATGGACACTAAAATCATATGAATTATGAACTTATCAAATTCCACCACACTTAGATTTTGCTAGTCCTCGAGCAAACTAAATAAAACTAATCCTAATTACAAAAACTCCATCTCGTTGAGAAAACGGTTACACTTAGCATGTATAACAAGCCTTTAAACCCCTAGGTGTCCCTAGTGGACGAGTTATAATATCGTGAGGGCTTAAAAGAGGTATGCCCACAAAAACTACTCCAATTTCTCACCTTGGAAGAACCACTAAGGATAGAAACAAAGAAAAAAGCATCCCACATACATTCCAATCATCACACATAAGTAATTACTTACGTGTGTCATTCAATCTGATTGCAAAACTCTACTAAGATAGTCATCATACTTGTTGCAACGTTTTCCACAACACTCACGTACTGAAATCACATGGATAGATAAGAAAATGGAAATAGAAAAGTGAAGTGTGCAAATGTTGACTAAAGCGAAAGATGTTACCCACAATACTTATGTGAATGTCGTAAAAGGATTCTTATTTATAGAGCAATAGTTGAGACAAGCACCCATTTAACTTGACCACATGATTAGATATTCTAAGTGCATGTTTCTTTTCAGCAAGTATGTGATAGTTGCCTTGGATCCTGCATTCCACGCTTGTTTAGGCGACGGAGACAGGGACAACGTTTCACACATACTGCTATCTAAGCGTCAAGAACCTCATCAATAGTCTTTTTGACTTGCTATATAATGATGATAGGTTTTTATTTTTATCGACAACATGATTAGATACTCTAAGAGAATGTTCCTTTTCAGCAAATACGTGATAGTTGCCTTGGATCCTGCATTCCACGCTTGTTTAGGCGACGGAGACAGGGACAACGTTTCACACGTATTGCTATCCAAGTGTCGATAAATGAAGAGGAGCCTTATATATATATTTTTAATTTTTTCCTTTTCTTTTTCTTTTTCTTTTTTTTTCTCCGGCTCACTCTTTATGAGTGTTTATACAATTGTCTATGAGGATTTTATATACTCAACCAATGATTACCTTGCTACAACATCCACGGCGGTATCAGGATCCCACCAAATCACTTTAGAGAAACATGTAACTGCAAAAATAAAAATAAAGTGATTCAGTAGGGATTAATTGCGAGGATGACTCTTTCAAACGACTACCATAGCTTAGTTTCGCCTTCAATTATGAACATATATATTTAAAAAATTTAGAACGATAAAGTGGAACTCAATCTACAGTCGTAAGAACTGTTTCAACCTTAAAAAGGTTTAGAGTGTCATCCTAAGTAGCTCATAATTAACTCCAAAAGATGAAGTCTCAAGAATGCAAGAAATGAAAGAGTATTATTATTATGTTTATATGAAAATAGTAGATACTAAATGCTCCCCCACACTTAAGCTCAACATTGTCCTCAATGTTCAAAACCGAAAATTCTGATTTCTGACATAACATCTCTGAAAAACTCAAAACCTGTACCAATGGGTAGGGAACTAAGAAAAACATCCTAAATTAAGGTTTTTCGTCTACGTCTTTTCTATAGGGTTTCAAAAGGGCACAGAGTTTCGATAAATGGTATGACTTTTATGGTCTCCGGACTGACTGACAAGCAATCTGAAAAAGTTCTGGAAAAATTCCGAAACTCAAATGTCCAGGCCTATCGCTCCAACTTAACATACTTAAAATTCAGATTTTCTTTTTGGAAAAGAAAGGTGAGTCTGTCCTCCTTAAAATTTGGGGTCAACCACTCAAATCAGACTCCGTATGAAGTCTCGAGAGCTATTTTCGTGACAAGTGCGCAGTCAGAATTTTCTAGCGATAATTCGTCAAAATTTTCATTTTAGATATAGGAATTGTAAAATCTAAGATGGGAATGCAGGATATGATATGCAAAACTATGAAAAATAAAAACAAAAGGGATAAAGATACAAAACCGATGGTTTGCCTCCCATTTAGTGTTTAGTTTAATGTCCTCAACCCGACTTGGCATTCCAATGATGCTACTCCTCCTGAGGGAGCAAATCTTCAAGTCTCATTACTTCTACATTCTCTTTAGAGAAGTTTTAATAATAAGGCTTCAATCTATGGCCGTTTACTTTGAAAATTATTCCACTTTTCGTACTAGTAATCTCAACTTCACCATAAGGAAAAACATTAGTAACAACATACGGTCCAATCCATCTGGACCATAGCTTCCCAGGAAATAATCGAAGACGAGTATTAAATAAAAGAACTTTTTGACCCACAACAAAACTCTTTAGATAAATCATCTTGTCATGGAAAAGTTATGTCTTTTCCTTATAAATACGAGAACTCTCAAAAGCATCATTACGTATCTCCTCTAGCTCGTTAAGTTGTAACTTCCTTTATTTCCCCGCATTGTCATAATCTATGTTGCACATCTTTATCGCCCAATATGACTTGTGTTCAAGTTCAACCGAAAGATGACAAGCTTTTCCATAAACCAACCGATATGGAGACATACCAATATGTGTTTTGTACGCCGTTTTATATGCCCATAATGTATCATTAAGCCTATAACTCTAATATTTCTGTGTAGTGTTTACGGTTTTCTCAAGAATGGTTTTAACCTCATGGTTTGAGATTT
The DNA here is from genome assembly GCF_003573695.1 of Papaver somniferum. NCBI lineage: Eukaryota > Viridiplantae > Streptophyta > Magnoliopsida > Ranunculales > Papaveraceae > Papaver > Papaver somniferum. The sequence continues at coordinate 9,297,385 of NW_020620825.1, read as the reverse complement.
ATGCTTGCCCACTAGTTTGTGGGTGATACGGCGTACCAACCTTGTATGTTATGTTGTACTTCTTGAGTAGAGCATGGAAGGATTTATGAAAATGTGAGCCTCCGTCACTGATAACCACTCTTGGTGTACCATGTCTAGAAAAAATATATTCCTTCACAAACTCACAAAAAACTTGAGAATCATTAGTAGGGGTGGCCTTAGCTTCCACCCATTTCGAAACATAATCCACAGCAAGAAGTATATAAAATTTTCCATTAGAATTGACAAAAGGAATCATAAAATCAATACCCCACACATCAAATACTTCAACAGCAAGAATTGACGTGAGTAGCATTTGATTTCTAGAACCTAGATTGCCAGTTCGTTGACATCTATCACAAGATTTACAAAAAATATATGCATCCTCAAATAGGGTAGGCCAATAAAATCCACTTTCAAGTACTTTGAAGGCGGTACGTTTAGAACCAAAATGACTACCACATGCATAAGTATGACAAAAACTAAGAATTGATTGAAATTCAGAATTTGGTACGCACCTGCGGATGATTTGATCAGAACCGTATTTCCACAAGTATGGCTCATCCCATACATACTGCTTGGATATTTTCTTAAGCTTAAGCTTTTGAAAATTAGACAATGTGCTAGATACTTGTCTTGTAACCAAGTAGTTCACTATATCCGCGTACCAAGGTGTTAAATATTCAATTGAGAAAAAAATTTCGTCTGGAAAACGATCTTGTAAAGGAAGTTCTTCTTTGGAAACAACAAGTCTACAAAGGTGATCAACAACAGTATTTACAACACCTGTTTTATCCTTTATTTCATAATCAAATTCTTGTAATAGTAGAATCCACCGTATAAGCCTTGGTTTAGCTTCTTTCTTCTTTAATAGGTACTGAAGTGCTGCAGTGCTGCATGATCGGAATATACAATCAATTTTGTACCCACCAAATATGATCTAAATTTTTCTAGTGCAAATACTATAGCCGAAAATTCTTTCTCGGTGGTAGAATAGTTGATTTGTGCATCGTTTAGGGTCCTAGATGCATAATAAATCACATGAGACAGCTTGTCTACTCTTTGACCCAATACGGCTCCAACTGCATAGTCACTTGCATCACACATTAATTCGAACGGAAAACTCCAATCTGGTGACTTGATAATTGGTGCACTTGTCAACAATTATTTCAATTTATCAAAGGAATCCTTGCACTCCTTATTGAAGTCAAAAATAACCTCCTTTTGCAATAATTTGCACATCGGCATTGAGATTTTGGAGAAATCCTTGATAATCCGCATGTAAAAACCTGCATGACCAAGAAAAGAACGAATCTCCCTCACCTAAGTGGGATATTGTAAGTTTCTTATCAAATCTATCTTTGCTCTATCAACTTCAAGCCCTCGAGAGGACACAATATGACCAAGCACTATTTCATGGTTTACCATAAAGTGGCATTTCTCCTAATTTAAAACAAGATTAGTGTCTATGCATCTTTTAAGCACAAGTTCCAGATTTTGTAAACAAATATCAAATGAATCACCATAAACACTAAAATCATCCATAAATACCTAAATAATGCGTTCCACATAATCAGAAAATATACTGACTATACATCTCTGAAAAGTGGCAGGCGCATTGCAAAGACCAAACGGCATCCGTCTATAGGAAAACGTACCAAAAGGACAAGTGAAAGTAGTCTTCTCCTTATCCTCCGGTGCAATAACAATATGATTGTACCCCGAATAACCGTCCAAAAAGAAATAATGTTTATGTCTAGATAACCCCTCTAACATCTGATCAATGAAAAGTAAAGGAAAATGATCCTTTCGGGTTGCAGTATTAAGCTTTCTGTAGCCTATGCACACTCTCCATCCTTTTTGAACTCTTGTAGGAACAAGTTCATCATATGGATTTTTAACAACAGTAACACCTGATTTCTTAGGCACCACTTGAACCGGGCTAACCCATTTGCTGTCAGAAATTGGGTAAATCACCCCCACACTTAGCAATTTGAGGATCTCTTTCTTTACGACCTCCATCATTGGTGGGTTAAGCCTACGCTGAGCATCATGTACAAGCTTAAAATCATCTTCCATTATGATTCTATGCATGCACATGGATGGACTAATGCCTTTAATATCAGCAATTGTCCAACCAATAGCCGTTTTGTGCTCTTTCAGAACCCTAAGTAGACGTTCTTCTTGTATTGGGGTGAGGTTCTTTGCAATAATCACCGGAAGTTATTCTTTATCACCTAAGTAAGCGTACTTTAGGTGGTCTGGAAGCGGCTTCAATTCTAGTTTCGGTGCCTGCACAATAGAAGGTAATGGAACCTCATTAGTTACGGGTAAAGAAATATAAGAAATATTACCCGATTTAGCTGTTTGTAATTCTGTTAAAGCACCACACATCTCCACTAGCTCTTTGGCTAAGTCAACGTTCAGGTTTGGTTGTCCATGAACGTCCAAATCAATGTTATTCCGTAGCACAACTCCAAGTTCATCTTCAGCATTCAAATCAAACATTTGTTGCGCTAACGAACCAATAACATCAATAGAGAAAGCGGAGTGAACATCACTAGGATAACACATGGTTTCAAAGATATTGAACCGCATGATCTCCTTATCAAATTCCATAGTGAGTGCACCACTATCAACATCAATCTTCGTCTTTGCAGGTTTCATGAACGGTCTCCCAAGAAGTAACGAATTAGATGAACAATTATCTCCATTGTGCATGTCCACAATGTAGAAATCAACCGGAAAGATTAACTGATTCACTTGAACTAACACGTCCTCCACGACTCCCTTAAGATATATATTGGACTTGTTAGCCAATTGAATAGTGATCTTTGGCTCTTTTAAAGGTCCAAGATTCAAAGAATCATAAACATCGGCTGACATAACACTTATGGAAGCTCCCAAATCAAGCAAAGCACGCTTGAATCTTAGGTTACCAATGGTAACGGGAAATGTAAATCCTCCAGGATCTTCACACTTTTTAGGCATCTTCTTAAGTAACATAGTTGTAGCACTTTCTCTCACCCGAGTAATCTCATTAGCAATCAACCTATCCTTCCTTATGCACAAATCCTTCAAAACCTTGGCATACCTAGGTACGGTTTTTGATGGCCTCAATAAATGGAATGTTGATGTGTATGTTGCTGAAAATATCCATGATCTCCTTGTATTGAGCTTGCTTCTTCGACTTGGAAAAACGACGAGGGAAAGGAGGTGGTATGGTAAAAGTGGGAACCGTGTCCTTAGGTTGGCCGTTTGAGGTTGGCTTTTCCTTTGGGGCGGTTTCCTCCTCTACTTCCTTTTCGATGTCGTCAATAACCTCTTTTTGTTGATGTGGCTCTTCAGTTTGTCTCCCACTTGTTAGTGTTATTGCATTGACGTGCTCTCTTGGGTTCACAAATGGTTTGATGGGAATGTTGTTGACGTCTTTGAATTCATTAGATTCAAATCTGTAGCCAACTGTCCAATCTGAGTATGCAGATCTTTAATGGAAACATCGTTATTTTGTTGATTTTCATTACTGTTTCCTTAATACCCTCATTAGAAGATGCAAAACTATGCATAGTTTGCAAGATGTTATTGAGCTTATCATCTACAGATGAATCTGTATTCTGTGCTTGATGTTGTTGTGGTTGCTGAAACTGTTGTTGAAAACCACCCTGTCTTGCATATGGATTAGGAGCTGCATCTTTCTTGTTAGCATAACTAAAATTTGGGTGATATTTCCAACCAGGATTATAAGTATTGGAGTACCTTGGCCTCTGATTAGGAAATATGGCATTTACCTCGGCTTCATCTTCGTATGATGGAATGATCACTGCTTCAATCTTTTGTACTACCTTCTCTATGTTGTTCATTCGTTGCTCTAATTGTGAAGTTTCTTCCATATTGCTAACTCTTCTGACATTTGAGTTATTTCTGGTGTAAAATTGTTGAGCATTCGAAGCCATACTCTCGATCAAACTAGTTTCCCGCGAGATCGTCTTTTCAGTAAGTGAACCACCAGCGGGTGCATCAATCAAGTTTTTTTGCTCTGGAAGTAACCCTTCATAGAAGTATTGAATGATGAGTGTTGGGGATATGTTGTGATGGGGGAATCTTTCCACTAACTTTTTGTACCTATCCCAGTATTCATAAAAAAACTCCTCAGTAATCTGAAGAATATCACTAATCTCTTTACTAACGGATGCTGCCTTCGAAGCAGAAACATACTTCTCTAAAAATAGATTTTTCATCTCATTCCATGTTGTAATACTCCCTGGAGGAAGGTAATACAACCATTGTTCCGCTGAATCTATTAAAGAGAATTGAAAAGCTTGCAACGGTGTTGTATCACTGTCTTCAATACTTTGCCTAAGACTCGTCATCTTCTGTTGAAATTGTCGAAGATGACGATTCGGATCTTCACCTGGAAGTCCCTTGAACTTTGGTAGATTATGAAGTAGATTCAACTACAGCTCCACTGGGTTAGTGATCGTAATACACAGTGGTTGCGCATCTAAGCATGGATATGTCAACTCTCGCAGCTTCCTCTCCTGATGGGGTTGTACCGTCGTTCACCATTGTTGATGTAGAAGGTTCTTCTTGCAACTGTGGACGTGCTTGTAACACCGTTCCCCTACGAGTTTGGATTCCACACCTCTGGTATTCCCAGTCTTTCGGTGCCAGAGATTAAGTACCTGAAAAAAAAATCTAGAAAACCAAATTAAAAACTAAAAAGAAATTATAAAAACACGATTAAAACAAATGAAAATAACAACTAAAGCTACCGACTGCTCCCCGGAAGCGGCGTCAAAATTAGATGGGTGTCGTAGGCTCAACAAATTAATAATCTTATTTACACACAATTATCTGGTATATAATGGAAGTAAGGATCGTTCCCACGAAGAGCAGTGAATTTTAGTTGTCAAAATGTCACAAAGGGAGGTTTGTTTTTAGATTTGAATAAAGTAAACAAAAGCAATTAAAAATATTAAATTGTATGCAATAGGGAGAGATATGATAGAGGAATCCTTCTTCGTTAATAAACTATCAATGAGTTAATATATTCATCTATTCGTCATTAATCATAGATTATCACCAACCCTAGAATAACAAGTACGATTAGTTATTCCCAAAATTCCTTAAATCACTGGATAACAGGTACGATTATCTACCAGATTTTATTCGTTTGAACCACCTTGAGGTACGCTTACAAGATGTAATTCAATGGAATGTTTTAGGTTTTCTGAATTTAGGTTGATCCTAGTAGTTAGACTCAGTACGCTCGGTCTACTTGCTAAGGTTGTGTTTACACGTGATCTCTTTACAGAATCCCTCTGCAAGGTTTCATGTTCTCTACTTGTGTAAGGAATTATTCAACAATTAGGGATATCCTAACCTTCACTAGCAATAGATTAAATCAAAAAATATATTCAGTTGGCCACCTAAACAATCTGTCAATTAATCATAAGTATTTCAATAGTAAACACAAACGATAATCATATGAAGAAATCAAAATAGATTCATATATTAAATCAAGTTTACAACTTAGAATTCATTCTCAATCAATAGGTGTTTATCTACTCATGGATGTAGAAGCATCCATGATATACATATAAGAAAAGTTTAGAGATATCGTTACGATTGAGAATCGCTCTGAAAGTTGTTTCTTCTCCCCAAAACCTTACAGTTTCGTGATCCCTTGATGCGATATTATTTTACATAACCTAACACCTTTTTATAGGTTTACATTGACTACTCCAAACGTGCCCTTAGGCCTTCATAACCTAAAAATAAGTTATTCAAGGACTTTAAGTATGTGTACCCGTACGCATACTGCAAAATCCAGCAGAAATTTTCGGACTTCAAGTATATACCCGTATGCATACTTTACCTTCTTCGGTATTTGATAAAAGCTTGTTTTGACCGCAACTTCTTCGTCCGAACTCGTAATGACCTAATTCTTTTTGAATTATTTTTATCTTTAAATTATCTTAAAGATGGTGATGAGAAATCCTTAATTTGAATGAGTTAATCTCGGTCTTTGTACTTTCTCTTGATTTTGAGCGTTTTGCTCCTTTTCGTCGCACTTCTTCCACTTCTCTTGGACTTGGAATACTTCTCTTCCTAGCTCTTTTCAGTACTTTGTAGCTCATTTTTGGATGATTCACCTAATAGAGACAACTAAGAGAAAACAAGAGTAATAATACGAAAATATGAAAGAATAATAGCTAAAACAAGTATGGAATGGACACTAAAATCATATGAATTATGCACTTATCAGGAATCGATCCTTGTATGAGGTGTATAAAGTTTTTAGTAGAAAGCGGAACCGATCCTATAGACATGTGAAACACGTTTTTAGGCAAAGGGGAACCACTCCTATGGACATGTGCATCAAGTACAAGTTAGATACCATATATATGTGGGGAACCGATCCTAGTACCTAGTCAACCGAAATTTGGAAAGCTAGTGTGACTATGCACAGTACTCACATGGAGGTAGAACTGAAACTTGCTTTGGTAGAACCGTGGAACCCATGATTTGTGATTGAGTGTTCTTGATCAATCACATAGTTCTTGAAAGTCAGATGAACCAATTCTAAACTTGTTTGGAAGTGTGGACAATCCGTTTCAAGATTGTAATTATGAAAGAGGACTTACAAAGTAAAGATGTCTACATACTTTGAACATGTGCAGTAACGCTTATCTTTAATTGTTCAAAGTTATTCCTTAATAGCTTAAGGAAGAAAATACCAGATCGAACAAAATAAATTGAGAATCTTTTATTTAAGGTTTTTAATTTTATTTTTGGAAAATGAAAATTAGTAATGTGCATTTACCAGTTGGAGATTTTCTAAGAGAATTTCGGTCATTAATTTGGAAAAAGAATTTCCAGGAATTATGGAAACCGAATCTAGAATATATTGCATATCTTGAGAATATTTTCGGTTTTGGAAATTCCTTGGTGTCCAAACTTCCTTGGTCTATAAATATGAAAGTTTGTATTTCGAGCAAACTAATCCTCGTACAACAATAACTATCTCAGTTGTGCTGCTACTGGTGAAGCCGCCTATTCGGAGAGGAGAGTAACCTAATTAGGTGAAATCTCTTACGACCGCTCAGTTTAAAGTCTTATTTGGGATTGAGAAGCTCTATTAGTACCGTTGGTGGGAAACTAGATAATTCCGGTTTATCTTTTGTTTTCGATTGATTTGATTGACTAACGGTGGTTGAACTTTGATTGCACCTAGTTTGTCTATGCTTGAGAATCTTCTCTTCTGATATAAGATTCACTCAAACTATATCGAAGTTTTGACGTGGATCTTTAGACTGTTTGTAGATCTAAAGACGTCTTGTGATAATCCATTGTTAACAGACTGCGTTCTGTGCGTGATTGATCACAAGAGATTCAAGTTGATTATGTGCAGGTGTTTATTGAAGATCTAAGAATATTTGAAGACAAGAAGACTTTGAAGATTTCTGATTTGGGATTCATAATCTTTGGTGTGCAAAATATTTGTTTCGGTAAAAGAGGATCCAACTATATTCGGTTTATCCTTGTGGTAGATTAGATTGATTAGTTGTGTAGATCGACATCAATAAAATTCTTTGTGATTAAAAGTATTGATTGCAAAATCTCAACAATTACTTCGGTAGTTGATAAATAAGATAGATCTAAGAACCGACGAAGGAGTTTATTGAGATAAACAGAAGAGCATTTGTCGAACTCATATCACTTGGTTGAAAATAGTTGATACCAAACATATTTGTTGTTCCTTTACTGTTTGGAATACGAACCAAAGGAATTGTTCCAAGTACGTAACTTATTGCAAGTCGGAGGCGTGGGAACACAGACAGAACTAGGTGAACTATAGGTTTAGTTGCTTGGTCTGAACTATACGAAGTTGGTTTGATTTTGTATAGCGGCTTAATCCTGAGAATATTTGATTCTGGACAAGGTCCCGGGGTTTTTCTGTATTTGCGGTTTCCTCGTTAAAAAAATCTTGATGTGTCATTTTTCGCGTTATAATTTAAAGTAAATTACACAAACGTTAATTCCTATTTACTTGATAAGTAACCCTATTGTGTTTGGTTAAGTCCTAACCTTTTTATCAAGTAAACATACTTCGTTGTTGTATTGTCTCGATCTCGTATCCATTGACGATCACACGAAGTGTGAACCGATTTGTTGTATTGTCTCGACTGAGTCCATAGACAATCACTTTCGGAGAAAGGACTTATAGGTGGAAAAGTTTTAGATTGATGTATATTTGGGTACCCCCGTCTTTTCATAAATACCTCTTTTGACGACACATTTAGTATGGATCTACTATCATCTAGTGCATGATTATATTACTATGTTCATCATTTATTACTGACTCGATAATTTCTATGTCTGTATGCGAACCCATAATTTCGTCATTCTTGTTAGTATAGTTCAAAAGATATTCGACATCCATCACATTTCTATAGTATAAGTTAGAAATGGCATCAAATAATTCTTGATTTTTTTTATTGTCCAACTTTTGATTCGGGAACATCAAAATCATACATGTAAAAAAAAATACTCTCTAAATAAATAAATATCATTTACCGGTAAATGAATAACTACATTCATTTGTCAAGAATACAAAACACAGTTTGGCTAACTTAGCCTATGTAAAGAGCGGTCCAGATTTGTCCTCACAAGAGATGAATCTATGACTGTAATTGTTTGCCATAATTGATGGTTGAGATTGGGATTAGAAATACATGTAACGGCTAAAAAATACTTATCATATCACTAATGTTCCATTAATTCTTCACAATAAATATTTTATTATGTGAATAAATATTTTATTAATTTTTGATAGTAAATGTCAACTATGAATGGTATACAGATTACAAACAATAATAAATAAATTATTTTACTACCTCCGTTTTAAAAAAAAAAGATATACTACTACCTTTTCGATTTGGCAACTATAAATGATAATAAATAAATTATCCTACTACCTTTGTTTTTAACAATGATAATAAATATACTTTTATTAACTAATACTTAGGATTAGTTTAGTATTGTTGTGAGTTGTACAACAAGGTTTTTCTAATGTGCATTGCTGTGCTGAGCTATGTACAAAAAATAATTGATATTTGGCGAAATATAAACTAAAGTTTGAGCCGATAAAAAAGCGATCAAATTTGATTAGTAGTTAAAATACAAGAGGTTCAACAACTATTATTGTAGCAAATGACAAGAACAAACATATCTCTGAAAAATTTATTGCATTTTACTGTGCTTAAAAATAATTAAGGTTTTCTAATATTATATATATATATAATATTAAATTTTGCAAATTAATATTATTTTTTTCTCATTATAATTGTTGTTTTAAACATTAGCTATAATATTTGATTAAAACTCGTTCATAACTTTGGTTGGTAACCTAGAAACAATTTTATTAAAAATTATTAAAATTGTGGGTAGGGTACACAAGACCATCCAGCTTATGTCCGCCATCAAAAAACTCAAGGACCTCAGAATGAGATGTTATTACTTCGCAACTGTACTGGTGTGTCTAGATTATATTTTTCAATGTGAACTACCAATCCTGTAGCACTTCAAATAGCCACTGAACCTTTTGATGACCATTTATTTCAGTATTTGAGACTTTTTGTCACTGGAGATGGGGATAGTTTTAGGCCTTTGCAACAACGATAAGCTACTCTTCCTATCAAAGAATACGGCCTCGGAATTTATACTATGGCAGATACTCGCGCCTACTGTTATCTTTCCTCCCAGAGTCATACTGTTTCAAAAGGTGATATTTGGTAGTTTATTCTCACCAGATAAAGGATCTTCATATCAGATGGCTCTTCAGAACTTCATCCAAGTATGTGGACTACCTTCTAACTATTGCGTTGACGATACTTCTCTCCCCCATCTCCCAATCTATGCACTCGCTGGCAATTACTTACTTTGTGTAGGTGGGGAAAAACGATTTGCTGGTTTTTACGGAATTGAGGAGACGACCGTGCGGAGGAGACTCCTTGAACCGAGCGAAATGTTTAACCTCACACAGATGCATTCAAGAAGGGAGCGTTTTAAGTTCGAGAGATCAATCTGTAGGACTCCGGCCTAAACCAAGACAATGGCCATTCCAGAGTAAATTCGGTCACAAGAGAGGATGGGTCGATCTATAGGAGGGAAGCTGAGAAATGTGTGATATTAATGGTGATCGAAGATTGTAGGTGTGTTGTGTATTCTGCGTGAATAAATAAGATAAGTTCTGATTGATTGAATTTGCTCTGTTGAGAGTAGTTACTCAGATGTTGAGTTATTAATCTCTTGTTCTCTGTTGACGAGAGATTATCTTTTTGCCGAAAGATTGTCATGTTTTTCAATCATGATTCAGAGACTTATTTATATTTCTAGAATTGTGAACACCTTGATCCCATGAAGTGTGACAGTTGCTGGAGTCAAAGAGTGGGGAAGTAGAAATCGTGTTAAAACCAGTTGCTCATCGTTCGGATACTTGGTTGATTTTTCATCCACTACTTCGCTAACTCCTCCAACTGATTGCACGACTTGCTCACATTCTCATATGAACACACATGCCGTAGTCCGCCAGACCAAAACCCTAGTTAATATCCCCCCATGTGCATAATTGATGTCTCGTGATTGTGGAGTCTGCAAGGCAGACATGTATTTAGTTAGTCAGTTGCTGACTTTATGAGACGATGAGTCCTTGTATTGCTGAGTCGAACGTAATTTGCAAATGTTCTAAGACTCATTAATTGAACGTGTCTATTGAGACAAAGGTATAATTCTCGAGTAAATGTTGATAGTTAAGGTGAGAAAATATTGCTCATCCAATGGATTGTTGAATATTGATAGTTGAACCAATATTCCTTAGTATGAGCAAATATTGCTTATCTGAACAAATGTTGCTCGTTTGATGAATTATTGGTAACAGAACCAAATAAAATATTAATTTAGAATACTGGCAACTGAATCGAGTATAATTAATTAAAATTTTGATCACGGGATCAACGAAAATTATTAATGTTTGAATCTGCTCAGAATTATGTTTCGCAGAGCTTTGGATTTGAAACCTTAATTTTGAACAATTGCTGATCAATTGATGATTTATTGAAAATAAACCTCGGAGTGAAGGAGGGACCGGATATATGGGATAATGAGTCGACCATGTAACGCACAGATGCTCTAGTGATCAAAATGCCAAAGTCTCTTGAATACCAGTTGGTGAAAAGATGATCAAATGCTGGTTTAATCATTTATTCAAATAATTTTCCTCTGAACCTTATGTGATAAAACCTAATAAATTATGAAAAGATGAAGGACCGACCAAGGGGTCATGAAACCGGCCTTGCTTGGTCATGGGACCGACTGACGACCGTTTTATGAAATTCCAAGTTATTTGGAAGAGTTTGAACCTAAAATGAACAAATTAGGTCAAATGATGAAAATGTGCGGGACCGGCATCTTGCAAGCCAAAGAGCAAACCTTGGTCGGTCAAGGTTATATGCTCATGTCACCAAAGTTTTCGTGTCTCAGTCCTGAGAATTTTGATATTTTCTGATGTGCGTTTGAGCAACATTTTGAGAAAATGCGAAGAGATCAGGGTTTTTGCTGAAACTGAGGAAACTTCATAAGATGAAGGAAATAATAATAATAAATTAAGGAATCATGAATTGTGGGACCGGCTATGGATAAGGCATGGCCGGTCGGCCAACAAGCCCGGCCCTATGACACTTTTCCTAATTTTATATTATTTTCATGATTTTAGGGAAATACCATGAAATCAAGGGGTTTGTTAAAACTAAGGAGTTTCCTTGAAGTGAAGGAGTTTTCATGAGATGGGGGAAACAAATAATAATAATAATAATAATAACAATAAAATAAGGGCGTGTAGGATCGGGCACATCTAGGGCATGGTCGGGCGGCTAGGGTCCCGCGAGTCTTCCCTAATTTTATATCTTTTCCTTAATGTGAAGGAAATATCATGAAATCAAGGAATTTCATGGGATGAAGGAAATAATAATAAAATAATAAGGAATGCAAGGTGTGGGACCGGCCACAACTAGGGCATGACGGGCCGTCTAGTAGGCTTGGTCCCGCGACACCTTTCCTAATTTTTTATTATTTCTTTGATACGAAGGAAACACCATGAAACTGAGGAGTAACCTTAAAATGAAGGATATTTGTTCAAATGAAGGGATTTTCATGAGATCAAGGAAAATAATAAAATATATAATTGGGCATGGGACTGGGACTGGCCACGGCGTGATTGGCCGGCCGGTGGGCCCAGTCCCCTAGCGCCTGAGCTAATATTTTATTATTATTATTTTTCTTCCTATTTTGCATAGGTTCATCGTTCCTTCGTATTTTGGGATGCTCGTTCGTGCATTCAGGTGCTCGTTAGTGCATTATTGTTGAGCACACTTGCACCATTTTGGTTGGGGCTTACTCGATAGTGGCTCAGATGCCCGTACGTTGAATATTTATCACTAACCCATGGAATTCTACTGGGAAGAACCACGAATTGAAGTAACGAAATATTATGAAGAACGTAGAATATTCCTGAATATTCAGTTAATGAATTTAAGGACTAGAGATAATTAATTGAAGGCTCTATACTAGCAGGCATGCTGTCTAGGAGCATTAATTATCTGAGAATTGAGTAATATGAGCTTGTTGAAGTGTCATATTTTCTTTATATTGTCACGAAAAACATTGTTACATCCTGAAGACGTTATTTCTCTATACTAGCAGGCAAGCTGTCTAGTAGACGTCCAATCGTTCGATTCTATATAGAAGTAATTACTGAAATTTCTCAGTACTCATGAGATATGCCATTGCCTCAGCTGAGAGACTACACATCTACATATACTCTGAGAGATAGTATTCTCAGTCAGAGATTCTTGTGGCATGATATTTCATGCTTCGATGAGAGACATGAGCCTCAATACTCATTTGATTGATGGATCAGGAGCGTGTGTAATTATAATTTTATGATTTTAGCCCTTGTCGAAAATCCACCATCTACATTAAGTCCCTTGCTTAGTGAGGGACAGTCATGTTCCTCAGTCAGCACTAGATGGTGATTTTCTAGTCATAAACGAAATAAGTAATTGAACTTAGTCGTAAGATAAGATGTTACCGGATTTTCAATTGTACGAGCGAACCATGGCTTGAACGAAGATCCATGTGCCATGATAGAGCATTGTCTAACGAGCGTAAAGTGGTGTAGCACCGCTGATTTGGTGATGGAACATTGGTCGGTTGAGGATTCACGGATCCAGGCCCAAGAAAGGAATCATTTTTGTTACGCGTTTGTTATTGGTATATCCATGAATCCATGTCTTTCGCATCAGATAGTGGTGACTTCTGGTTACGTCCACTCTTCTGGATCTTTCTGGGAACACTCCAGAAATACCAAGTCAAAGATCATATGTTCATGCCGAGGTGAATCAACCTTTCAGAGACGCTGGAAAGATGATACATTGTATGTATATCGATCATATGGGAGTCGTCTATGCTAATATATATACTGTCTTGGTATTAGCAGATGCGGAAAGAAAGCAGAGACGTAATGAAATGTCACAGAAGAAAAAAGCTGGGGATGAAAAGCTCATATCTCATCAGCAGAAACACCATCGACTTCATCAAGTGAGACTATCAAGTGAAGATGAAGTGAGGCCTTGCATTGATGGTGTATCTCCTTACGTGGATCAATGATGAACTTCGTCATAATTCGTCATAATTCGTCATTAGAAAATTCAGAAGTTAGGTCTTCATTGAAAATGTTGTATAATCTTCGTACGATGTCGGATTTTCGCGATATACCCTTGTTTCTTCATGCCCAGGAAATTTCCAAGTTTTAGTAAAGGAGATTTTTGAGTTTTGAGCATGTTTAAGGTCCCAAATAGGCGAAACAGTAAACTTCCAGGAATTTTTCAACTGGTATGTAGTCCAATGTTTTGGCCACATCTTTTTGCTCGTTTCTCCAATTTCTATGAATTTTGGATATGTTGTAGATGACATCCATACGAAGAGAATGGTATATGAACCATCCCTACATTCTTCACCAATTTATCCCAGCTCGCTGCTTTGTGCGTGACAGTGTAAAATCATCTCAGACGAGCTTGTTGTAAAACATTCATGTTGTGTCTTTAGACCATTCGCTTGTGTCTGGAACGGTTGGTGAAGGATTTTAATGTCATTGATTCATTTGAGATCAGGACCCATTGATTGATAAATGAGCATGGTGCTTGCAGTGCTATCTGGTTTCTGTCAGTCGTAGAAACATCACTTCTGAAACCCTGGTCACGGGACCATAACTGAGGTTGCTCTCAAGAGGGGGTGATGTAATGACCATGGTTGCATGTCCTGGTGGTAGAATTCCTTTTATGATGAATGATTAGCACATGATAGTCTGGTGTCACGGGTCTTGGACTATGAAACTGATCATCATGATCAGTGGACTGTCAGTCCCCAGTATTTTTTAAATCTCTCCTTTTCGTTTTCTCTTCTTCTGGCAAGACTTGGATAGAGGACCCAGGTAGAAAAATTGATGTGAAGACCTAGGTGGTCGAAGTTGAAGGTACTTTGATGAAGGACTTAGTGGAAAGACCTGGTGGACACCGATCGACTGTGAAAATTATGAATCTCGTCTAAGAATTGCTGCTTGCATATTGTGAAAAAGCGGGGGTCTAACAACACCAACCAATATTTCGCTTAGCAATCTGTATGGACAAACTCGAATATACTTTTAAGAGAATCAACAAGACTCAATCAATTAAAAGTCAACGAGTTTATATCTCTCTTCTTGATTTGATTTACTCAAACAGGAACTGCGAGTTCTAATCAAAAGCAAAGAATAACTTGAATGGTCCCAAAGACCAATATCCAAGGATCAATCAATGACAATCAACAACCAAAGGTTGGATTACTCTAATTGATGATCTAACGCACAACCTGTATTATTTCAATTATAAAGATAAAACAATATAATGCGGAAACTGAAATAACACAGACACCGGAAATTTTGTTAACGAGGAAACCGCAAATGCAGAAAAACCCCGGGACCTAGTCCATATTGAACACACAGTGTATTAAGCCGCTACAAACACTAGCCTACTCCAAGCTAACTTCAGACTGGACTGTAGTTGAACCCCAATCAGTCTCCCACCGATCCAAGGTACAGTTGTACTCCCTACGCCTCTGATCCCTGCAGGATACTGCGCACTTGATTCCCTTAGATGATCTCACCCACAACTAAGAGTTGCTACGACCCAAAATCGCAGGCTTTGACAATAAACAAATCTATCTCACACATACAAGTCTATCAAAGGATCAATCTGTCTCCCACGGATAAACCCTAAAGTTTTTGTTCCGTCTTTTGATAATAATCAAGGTGAACAGGAACCAATTGATAATTCGGTCGTATATTCCCGAATAACAGCCTAGAGTTATCAATCACCTCACAACAATCTTAATCGTATGGTAGCGAAACAAGATGTTGCGGAATCACAAACAATGAGACGAATATGTTTGTGACTACTTTTTATATCTTGCCTATCGGAGATATCAATCTCAAGCCAATCAATCTGATTGTACTCGTACGATAGAAGATGCAAGATCAGATCACACAACTACGATAAAAGTAGTATCGGTCTGGCTTCACAATTCCAATGAAGTCTTTAAGTCGTTAACCTGGTCTTAGAAGAAGAAAACCAAAGGTTAAAGGAGAAACGACTCTAGCACGCAAACTAGTATCACACGTAAGGTGTGGGGATTAGATTTGCACAATACTAGATGTCTCCTTTATATAGTTTTTCAAATCAGGGTTTTCAATTAAGTTACCTTGGTAACAAAGAAATCAATGTCCACCGTTAGATGAAAACCTGATTTAGATTCAAGCTAATATTTCTTAACCATTAGATCAAAAACTTAGCTTGTTACACACACTTGACAATGCACGTTTCTAGGTTTGTTAACCGTACCCAAAAGTATGCACTTGTTGGTTCAACAATAGTTAACAAAAAGGTTATCCATATGAGCATTTCATATCAACCATGTTCTTCTTCACCATAACTAGTTCAAATGACTTCAAGATGAACTAGTTAGAGAGTTGTTCAATTGCAAGGAAATCTCATGTACTACACAAGACACAATTGAAACAAAGATGATTTGATTCACTTGAATCGGTTCATGAAATTTTATAGCCACGGTTTGCAAACTTCATTCCTTAGTTTTTTTAAGTTTAAGTTCAGAAATCATCTTCAGATATATAACCTTCTCAAGTTCACAGACTAGGTTCTCGGACTTAAGTTATCGGTCAGAGTTTACAAACTCCAACAGAAATTCTCGGGAATGAGAACTTCGCCGGTTCGCGGACTGGGTTCGCGGACTTAGCTCGCGGACTTAGTTTCACATAAGTAGTTTGCCAACTCCAGCAGAAATTCTCGGGTTTGAGAACTTCGACAGTTCGCGGACTTGGCTCACGTCATTCTTCCGGTTCTCTTGATCAACAAAGTTCGCAAACGTTGGTTCAAGGAATAGGACTTATACATAAATGTGTTTCCACAACAATGCTTATGTCCACCATTGTTTATGTAATCTAAAATCTCATTTCAATCATTGAAACATTCTTAGAGGACGTTATATAGTTGTTACACCATTTCTCGTCAAAGCAATTTTCAAGATGATTGAAACATATCATGACTTTCGTCACATGGTAAAGTTAAACTTGATCGAAGTGAAAAGCTTACCGACACATATTTTGAGATATAGATAAGCGAGGTATACTCGGCTCGAAATACCAAATGCATATAATCAAAGTCTATATATATAGCATACGACTTCTTGTCTCAAAGAGTAGGTGATAAAGTAGATAGACTTTTGAGTGATATATAAGTTCAAGTCTTCACATACCTTTTTGTCGAGAAGTTCCATCGGTTCCTTGAGTAGTTCTTCTACCTGTATGATGAATCACCATGAAGTCTTTGAGCTCAATTACACTTTCTATCCTAGTCCGAGACTTAGCTATAATAGACTAGAAATCAAGACTTATAGTTTCGATCACTAACATTGACAGACATGCTTGAGATAGCAACGCATGCGAGTTCGACCGAGCAATTCTCTAATAATTTCCCCTTTGCCAATTTTAGTGACAAAACTATCAATACATATGGAATACAAAAAACATAAAGAAACTTTAGTATATCCTATTCCACATGTCTAATCTTCAACACTCCTCGAAATATTCGTCACTTCCAAGTACTCCAATGATACCAAAGGTTGTACGTTTAGCATCACCGCTGTTGAAGATCCGTAGCTATAAAAATGAGAAAACATAGTTCTCGATCATTGTTATACAGTGTCATAGTATTGTTACACAGCGTCAAAGTTCAATTTTATCACAACTTCAACAATAATACTATGGTGATATGTATCACTCCTCCTTAGTCAATACTCCATCTCACATGGAAACCACTCCCCCTTACACAATGATCCGAAAACCATATGTATTTGTAGTGTGAATTACATATTAATTCTCCCTCTTTTTGTCAATAAAATTGGCAAAGGTACAAGAACGGGATCATAATGAAATTTCCGAAAGAGACATTTCATGACAAAAGGAAAAAAAATACATACCAACTAATTTAGATGCAATCATAAAGCCGAAGCTAAATGCATTCATCAAGGAGTTTAATTATACAAGATAACCCCTCTAAAATTCCACAGCCGCACACCCCTCAAGATATGACCATTAAGCACAAGTTCAAAAGAACTCTCCCCTATTTGATGTCATTCCCGAAGGAACAACAAGAGCGACCTAAATTTCGAAAGAAAAGAAGGATTTTTATTGGACACAGAAAACCATGAGAATGATTTCCTATATCCAAAAACTCAATCAAATTAATCACAAGTAAACCCATGATTAATTTAATCGGAACACACAATCAAATTAAACACAAAAAGTGATCAATTCAATTGATTATGCTCAACATAAGAGAATTTATGGAGACACGAAAATACTCAACTAGATTAATTACAAGTGAACCCGTAATTAATATAATCGGAATACAC
Organism: Papaver somniferum; assembly: GCF_003573695.1. Lineage (NCBI taxonomy): Eukaryota > Viridiplantae > Streptophyta > Magnoliopsida > Ranunculales > Papaveraceae > Papaver > Papaver somniferum. The sequence goes on along the minus strand of NW_020620825.1, from coordinate 9,279,283 downwards.
AACCAAACTAATCACAAAAGTAATCAATTTAATTGTCATTTATTTTGCTCGACATAAGAAAACTTATGGAGCAATAACTAAATAACCAAACAATATGATTAATTTAATTCAATATGCTCGACATAACATATCTCATGGAACAACAACTAAGCTAAAAAATAAACTTGGTTGTATAGTACTAAACATAAGATATATTACGGAGCCTCACAGTAATACATAAAATATGGATCAGAGATGATCAATACTGCGGAATACACAAGGATTCATTTTATTTTCCATCATTATTTGCATAACGATATTTAATAGACATAATCCTTGAAAAAAAAAAAGTTTAACCTATCTTCCATCAAATATTTGACAATATAGGATTAACTTTTGTATTTGTCAAAAGTCCATTCATTCTTTTATCAATACGTGAATACCGATCACGAACGACTTTACTTTTGACAAAGTATGGGACGAACATAGTTCACGGACGTAAACACAAATATCCCATAACAAATTGCAATATAACAAATCATAGAGATTAATACTGCAAAAACATCAACCTCCAAAAAGTTTTTAGAATTTAAACCAATAAACCTAAAAAAGAACAAGAAGATGAAAAAAAATAGCTATGTGTAGTCACAATCATTGCTATTCAAAGCACTAGTTATTCTTCCAACTAAGCCAAAAAGAAGATTTACTAGGAAACAATGTCTTTAAGAAATTCCTTATCATTCCCGAACTCCTTGTCGTCAACAACCATTGGAATATAAGGTTGGTGGAGGAATGAGTCAATACCAACAAACCGTCATGGTTGATGATGTCGAACCAGTGCCTTCTAAATTTCCAAAGATCTTATTACGCAATTCTTTATTTCACGAATCTCCTTTCTTGCTTCCTTCAGCTCATCAAGAACATCAGAAAACTTCTGAGAGTTAGAAGGAATGGCTCTTGGATTTCTTGCATTCCACATTTTTCTTTTCAAGGAAGGATTTACTGGAGATTTCTCTTTTTCCTTGATTGATGGCTTAACAATCATATTGACATCTTTTCCATCCAAAGACATGATGCTTGGAGAACAGTTATAAACAACTGATTTTTGTGAGTGGAATTCACAATCCCAACAAGCAGTCTTAAGATATAAAGGATATCAGAGAGGAAAAAGGAATGTTGGGTTCGCAACTTTTAACAGGTTCGTGGTCGTCCAACTCTAAACCCTATAAAGAGTAGAATTGTCTATAATAACCCTTTCTTTTATTTGATAGACAGAAAAGAACAAACCTAAGAAAAAGAACCTTTCCTAAAGCTTGAGCGTACATAACCTTGTCTCTTTTGATCAGGCACATGAGACAATATTTACCAAACAACACAATTAATTTGTGTTGCGGTAAACAATAATTTGTCCACCATTTTCCTCTAGAGAGGAATCCTCAGACCTCTGTCTATCAAAACGATTTTACCATGCTTTCTTATCTAATGGTCTTGTTTTGTCCTTGGAAACTAACTTCTTAGACGAAGATAAAATCATACATACCTTGACGGTCTTCTGAGCAAGTTTAAGCTTCCTTGCTAATCGATTTTATCTTTGATGAAGTTTGTGGGCGTGCCTCACTTGATGTTTTTACTTGTAACATCTTGATAGTTTATGAACCTTCTGAGAACAAAACGAGCACGTCAATCTTGGATGATATTCAGGTATCTGTGGTGTGACTGCAGCTAGACACAAAGTAGATCCTGAAACAATACAAACAGAGTTTCCAAAGGATGGGTCAATTGATTCTTCCAGCTTGATTGGATTCTCTTCTTTACCGAAACCATAAAGATTGATATATATATTGCTATAATTATCAAAATAAATGTTTCACATAGAAGACCAACACTTGATTTCCTATCTTCATCAGAATCATAGATCTCAGACATCTCATCAAGTGTTACAGCAAGACCTTTGTTCCCATTATATTTTCTACGATTTGGGCACTCGTTTGGAAAATGACCAAAACATTTACACTTAAAGCACTGTGGCATATCCTCGTCATCAGCCTCGTCAACATCCCTGTTTTTAAGAGGAACGCGATTGTGAGGTTTATCTGATGACCTGGATTTGTCTCTTGAAAACCGTTTACTTCTGTTCAATATAAGATCCCTAAAATGTCTTGTGATCAAGGAGACTGATTTTTCAAGATCTTCATTCGAAAAATCACCCTCTGACTGATCATCCTCAAAGACATAAACACTTTTACTTTTATCAAGTAATTTAGTGTTCTTTTGTGCTTTGAAGGCAACATCCTTTCTGATTTTGGATGTATGCTCATGATCAAAGATCTTTAACTTTCCAACCAAAGTATTTCTGGAAAGATTATCAAGGTTATTTCCCTCAACGATGGCATGCTTCTTAGACTCGTATCTAGATGGTAGCGATCTGAGAATTTTCATCACAATGTCCTTTTCAGGAATAGTCTTACCCAATGCAAAAGATGCATTAACAATTTCGTACACTCTGTGATTAAACTCATCAAATGTATATTCATCTGCCATACGAAGGTTCTCCCAATCAGAATTAAGGTTTTGAAGCCTAGCTTCCTTTTCACTGGAGTTATCTTCAAATACGGTTTCTAAGATATCCCAAGCATCTTTAGACCTAGTGCAATTTGACACATGGTGCTGAAAATTTGGGGTAATGGCATGTATGATGGCATTCAAACCGTCGGAATTTTTCTTTGCAACAAGTATCTCGGCAGGACTATGTTCACCAATATTCTTGGGAATGTTTACATCTCCAACTCCCACAACGGGAGCATCATAGCCATTAACAACATATACCTATGACTGAAAATCACGCGCTTGAAGAAAAGCTTGCATAGCAATTTTCCATCATAAGTAATTAGAGCCATCGAAGACTGGTGGTACGTTAATAGAGATAGCACCTTTGTCCATAGAGTCAGATCGTTACAAACACAGACTTGTACGGTCTTAAACGTGTTTGCCCGCTCTGATAGCAATTGAAAAGGAGGGGGTCTAACAACACCACCCAATATTTCACTAAGAAATCTGTATGGACAAACTCGAATATACTTTTAAGAGAATCAACAAGACTCAATCAATTAAAAGTATATCAACGAGTTTATATCTCTCTTCTTGATTTAATTTACTCAAACAGGAACTGCGAGTTCTAATCAAATGCAAGGAATAACTTGGATGGTACGAAAGACCAATATCCAAGGATCAATCAATGACAATCAACAACCAAAGGTTGGATTACTCTAATTGATGATCTAACGCACAACCTGTATTATTTCAATTATAAAGATTAAACAATATAATGCGGAAATTGAAATAACACAGACACCAGAAATTTTGTTAATGAGGAAACCATAAATGCAGAAAAACCCCGAGACCTAGTCCAGATTGAACACACACTGTATTAAGGCGCTACAGACACTATCATACTCTAAGCTAACTTCGAACTGGACTGTAGTTGAACCCCAATCAGTCTCCCACCGATCCAAGGTACAGTTGTACTCCCTACGCCTCTGATCCTAGCATGATATTGTGCACTTGATTCCCTTAGCTGATCTCACCCACAACTAAGAGTTGATACGACCCAAAATCGCAGGCTTTGACAATAAACAAATCTGTCTCACACAGAAAAGTCTATCAAGGATCAATCTGTCTCCCAAAGATAAACCCTAAAAGTTGTGTTCCGACTTTTGATAATAATCAAGGTGAACATGAACCAATTGATAATCCGGTCTTATATTCTCGAAGAACAGCCTAGACTTATCAATCACCTCACAACAATCTTAATCGTATGGTAGCAAAACAAGATGTTGCGGAATCACAAACAATGAGACGAAGATGTTTGTGATTACTTTTTTATATCATGCCTATCGGAGATATCAATCTCAAGCCAATCAATCTGATTGTACTCGTACGATAGAAGATGCAATATCACATCACACAACTACGATAAAAGTAGTATCGATCTGGCTTCACAATCCAATGAAGCCTTTAAGTCGTTAACCTGGTTTTAGAAGAAGAAAACCAAAGGTTAAAGGAGAAACGACTCTAGCACGCAAACTAGTATCACACGTAAGGTGTGGGGATTATATTTGCACAATACTAGATGTCTCCTTTATATAGTCTTTCAAATCAGGGTTTGCAATTAAGTTACTTTAGTAACAAAACAATCAATATCCACCGTTAGATGAAAACCTGATTTAGATTCAAGCTAATATTTCTCAACCGTTAGATCAAAAACTTAGCTTGTTACACACACTTGACAATGCACGTTTCTAGGTTTGTTAACCGTACCCAAACGTATGTACTTGTTGCTTCAACAATAGTTAACCAAAAGGTTAGCCATATGAGCATTTCATATCAACCATGTTCTTCTTCACCATAACTAGTTCAAATGACTTCAAGATGACTAGTTAAAGAGTTGTTCAACTGCAAGAAATCTCATGTACTACACAAGACACAATTGAAGCAAAGATGATTTGATTCACTTGAATCGGTTCATGAATTTTTATAGCCACGGTTTGCAAACTGCATTCCTTAGTCTTTTTAAGTTTAAGTTCAGAAATCATCCTCAGATATATAACCTTATCAAGTTCGCAGACTAGGTTCGCGGACTTAAGTTACCGGGCAGAGTTTACAAACTCCAGCAGAAATTCTCGGGAATGAGAACTTCTCCGTTTCGCGGACTTAGTTTCACGCAAGTAGTTTGTCAACTCCGGCAGAAATTCTCGGATTTGAGAACTTTGGCAGTTCGCGGACTGAGTTCGCAGACTTGGCTCACACCATTCTTCCGGTTCTCTTGATCAACGAAGTTCGCAAACTTTGGTTCAAGGAATAGGACTTATACATAAATGTGTTTCCACAACAATTCTTATGTCCACCATTGGTTATGTAATATAAACTCTCATTTCAATCATTGAAACATTCTTAGAGGACGTTATATAGTTGTTACACCATTTCTCGTCAAAGCAATTTCCAATATGATTGAAACATATCATGACTTTCGTCACATGGTAAAGATAAACTTGATTGAAGCGAAAAGCTTACCAACACATATTTCGAGATACAGATAGGTGAGGTATACTCGGCTCGAAATACCAAATGTTTATAATCGAAGTCTCTATATATATAGCATACGACTTCTTTTCTCAAAGAGTAGGAGATAAAGTAGATAGACTTTTGAGTGATACATAAGTTCAAGTCTTCACATACCTTTTTTTCAAGAAGTTCCACCGGTTCCTTGAATAGTTCTTCTACTTGTATGATGAATCGCCATGAAGTCCTTGAGCTCAACTACACTTTTTATCCTAGTCCGAGACTTAGATATCATAGACTAGAAATCAATACTTATAGTTTTGATCACTAACATTGACAAACATGCTTGAGATAGCAACGCATGCGAGTTCGACCGAGCAATGCTCTAATATATTGTATGCTCTGGAAGCTGCAGGAACCTCATACAACGTCGGAATTCGATGATTGACCACAAATTTTCAATCTAAGAGACCGAGTTATCTCATGAGACAAGAATCACTCAATTTGGAGTTGTGGAGGTCCTCCAACGAAGCGTGCACATTTGTAATTTGTAATCCCGTATAAGTTTTTCAGATTTCGTAGACCTGATGGTAAAGGCCATATATTTCAGATCGTATGTCCGATTGATGCGCCCTTTTGGTATTTTTTATAATAGACATAGAAAAACATCTTTCGTTTAGGTAGAATTGTCCCATTACTCACCCATTGGTACGTTTTTCTAAACCCATGGCCTGAAGTGTGTTGTATCTCATTTGTAGAGGTGATGAGAACATCTTGTAGAAGACTTGGGATTGTGCCCGCCCCTCGTGCAAGCTTCGGAAAGACTTTCATGTGAACATATTTCATGTCTACACACCTTGATATGAACCATTAGTGCTTGGAAAAGTCCGCTTCGTCGAGCAATATTTCAGAGAATGGTTAATTGATGAATCCCTATCATGAGGATGTTGCTCTTGAGACCGTTGTTGATGCTAGATCACGATTGAAAGTTATCCAGAAATTTTTGTTGATGCTGAGACCATAAAAGGAGTTCCTCCACATATCCTTGTTGATGTCGATACTATGGTTGGAGTTGCTCCAGAGACCGAAAAAGGCTAGAACCATGATTATCGATATAGCCTTTGCTCCTTCATCCAGTGAGCCTTTTATATTCACGAACTAGTTGGTGAATTGAGCATTCCTAATTTGAAGATGTTCTAGGATTTCAACCCAAATTCTCCTGAATATGACTTTACTATTAAGTGGCTTCGTCAGGGAATCGATGTTGTTGTGGCAGATAACAGCGGCAGTCTCCATTCTGGATGTGAGGAGAAAAAGTTCCTTGGTCTTGCAAGACTTGTGATGTAGAGAGGTTCCGTTGATGAAGTTTCATGGAATCACATCATATTGCAAATTCCAATAAGATCAAGTCCCAGTGTATGTTGAAGGAGTTTGTGCCATCCATGGATGAATGATGTTGCATCTGCTTCAGAAGTCTTATCATGGGATAATGAAGAATTAGCGATTGTAATTTAGTTATACTTTGATTGCGCTGGTGTTGAATCAGTGTGTCATCGTCGAGATATTTGTGCTGAAGCGAGATGCGCCGTTATAAGAGGTTTAATCTTTGATTGGGAGTAAAATTTGAAGGCTTCTTGAGCGTTGAAGCGTCATATCCCTTGAGCTTTTCTTAGGTTTGATCGTTTGGGTCCCAACTATCTTCTGTTGATTTAGCATTCCTTTAGTCGCGGTAGTCGGATTCAACACTTGTGCAGACATTAGAGATTTCTGATTTTGTGGCACACATGAACACTCCTGCAAGGCTATGGAGAAATGACCAAATTGTTCTTTGCCATTCTTGAACATCATCTCAGTAATGAATGTCTCAGTGAGATTCTCGATTCGGAGAAATGTCAGATTCAACCACTTGGTAAAATATTGCTGAAGTGAGATTACCCACTTATAGCGTCTTGCAATAGCAGAGATGCTAGCAGAATTGAGTCCCCATGCTAGAATAGCATGTGAGGAAATAAATGACATATACATGGTAGGAATGAGACTTGCCTGAGTGAAGGACCTTTTGATGAATGTCTTCTTGTTTCAACCTCGTCAAAGTTCGAAAGTGCAGGACCTTTTGATGAAAGTCTCTGATGATGGAACGTCCGCCAAATCTTCTGGATCAGAACTTTCTTCGTTGGAGACATGTGTAACCAAAGGCACTTTGTAAGTACCCATCTTTTCAGCGTGGATCCACGCTCGTCTGAAGGACATGTCATATCCTGGATCTTTCTGATTATGTGAAACTTGGTTTCTGTCCAGGTTGAACTTATGTTCACTTTGAGAGTGATGTAACCGTAAGTATTTCCGAGCGTTCCTTCAAGGTCTCTGATTGAGATGGGATCATGAGTAGCTTCTTGTCGAGTGATGCCTGTGGATCCGATGGTTTTCAGTGGAATATTGTTGATGGTGGTGCCAGCATCGATCAACTTTCTTCCAAATTCGTTTGTTCTAAGATTGACTGTGGTAAGCAGTCCCCAGTCGTACATCTCTTGGTA